>NC_056736.1:63023518-63101018 GCF_019279795.1 Protopterus annectens | reverse complement strand
GTACCCCTGGTTAGCAGAAAACTAGTTGGAAAGTTGTTACACTGGTCAAGTTATTCTGGCCATTCCACATGCAAAGACTTTACCCAGTAGGAAAATCTGCAATGCTCACTGGAAGAGGAAGACAAAGGACATTAAGAATCTGGTTGAGAACACAGATGAATCATAAATTTATCACCACAATTTAGAGTGGACTGCATTCAAAGAACTTTAACAGCTCTCACTGGGCATGGTTGGCAAATTTATTTTCTGGAAGGGGAGGTAGCCCTTTACAATTCTCTGTGTTTACTGCAATTGTAATAATTGTTTTATGCATTTTACTGATGTGCAAAATGTTGATCATGAAGCGTTTTGCATCTAGAAAAATTATTAAGTTACAAAAGTGCATATTAGAAATTAAAATGAGAAAGTGCCACTAACCACATTTACAGTTCACAATAAAAAACAGGATACTGAGGAAAATGTATTAAATCATTTTTTCAACAATGTACAATATATTTATAAAAGGGAAACAGAAAACTGCAAGATATTCAAACTGTCTGTACTCCATCTAAACACAAACTATTTTCACTAAGCATTTGTATAAGCACTGTGCATATCACAGACAGAAGGAAACTGCATGTGAAGAATGTCTGAGTGAATGTGAAAAAGTGTCTAACCATTTGAAAAATGATTGTCCAGACATTAAATACTTGTCCAAGTGATGCTTTATAGCATCAAATGGGAATTTGAGACAGCGTGTGTTGAAAGACAGGGGAAAACGGAAATAGAGCAGTCATGTCTGGTAGTTGAGGAATTACTCACTGGAAAGGAGGGATTTTGACTCACGACCATCCAAAACCTTGATGAATGACCTTTAGAACCCCTTTGTCTGAAACAATCTCTTGCCAAACAGAAAAGAGGAGATTCAAGGGAATGCCAAGGTGGGAGGGGGAGCAAGTTTCCTTAAAAAGCCTTTCTGACCTGTTGGACTGTCCTTGGTAATGAAGGGGGGGTCTTAAATTTTTAGAACCCCCCTGGCATTTCTTCTTAAATGTCTGCTTAACCCATGTTATTGGTGAGACTTTATTTTGTTTTTTGCTGAAATTGGATGAAGGATTAGAGAATCCCTTAGAAAATTTGGAAAAGGGCTAAAAAAGATTCTCTATATCAACTTAACCATTTCATCCATGGTTTGATCACCTCTGCAGCAGAGGAACCCAAAACTAAAGGTCTATCCAAAGGAGAATTTAAAATCTCATTTTTTTTTTTTTTTTTTTTTTACATCTGAGAGGTTCTAAGAACACAGCCATGCAAACCTCCTCAAATCAGCACCAGCAGCCCATAGCCCTGGAAGTCGTATCAGATGAGTCATACACATTGCAAACGAGTTTTGACTTGTGAAATGATAGAAATTAAATTTAAAGCAATTTTTTCCTCACAAGAAGAAACTGCTGACAAAATATTAGTCTGAATAACACAAACTCTCTAACACACGAGCCTGACAACTCAAAATTCTGAAAATCATTGTTGTAGAAGCATATTGCTTTTCTCCAAACTTTAACTTCCTATCCCTGTCAGAAAGAGTAAGATTAGAATTAAACAAATATTTAGCAGCCATATGATTAACTACAGCTCTAGTTGCTAGGTCAGGTTTGGGATGAATGAAAAAAAATGCTTAAAAGACTGATAAAAAGCAGACAACGTATAAAGTTTAAGGTCAGCAGGCTGACATTCAGGAAAATTACAGGCAGTGGTGCACACATCTTCCAGAACTGTCAGAAATAGAAGTTATGTTCTTACCATAACGTTCCATGTTAGTTGTCTTTTTCTCGCCTTCTTCTTGCTGGATGGGTTCGGAGCCGACCACGGCTCCGACTCGGCCACTCTAAAGCTCGAGAGTTGGTTCCACCGGCTCGAGGCTCCCCTTATATCCCACAATGCTAGGCGATAGTTACCTCAGATCTCGTTTGTAAGCTAACCCCAGCTTATAACAGAAACAGTATAACTGTAAAAAACAGAATCCACCTCTAACAACAGGAAGAAGGGTGACCTACATACTGAAACAAGAAATATGCATAATAGCATATAGCTAAGAAAGAGGTGGTAGAAAGAGAGGTCACGATCACAACTCCTCTAGGTCTGTCCAGGCCAGGGGGAAGGAGGGTGGGGCAAGAAGAAGGCGAAGAAGACAACTAACATGGAACGTTATGGTAAGAACATAACTTCTATATGTTAAGTTGTCTATCTCGCCTTCATTCTTGCTGGATGGGACCGCGTCCCTAGCACCTTGTCCCGGGTGGCCTAACGGAACAGACTCCTGAGAACAGTGGAACCAAAATTAGCTCTATGCCTAGAAGCTAAATCCAACTTATAATGGGAAACAAAAGTGTGAGGAGTAGCCCAAGTAGCCGCTGCACAAATGGTGTCAATAGGCAGTCTGTCTTGGAAGGCTAGAGAAGTAGCCAAAGCTCTGGTGGAATGGGCTTTAGGCTTATTAGGCAGTTTTGGTGTCTAATCTCATAAACAAGGGTAATCAGAGATGTTAGCCATCTGGATAAAGATACCTTTGAAACTGGAAGTCCCTTTCTGCTTTCCATAGGAGACAAACAGCTGATCAGATTTTCTGAATTGTTTCGTCCTGTCCAAGTAGTACCTTAATTGACGATGAACATCCAGACAGTGTAATTTTTGTTCAGACCTATTTGAATACTCCGGAAAAAGACAGGAGGTCAATGCATTGGTTTAGATTTGATGCTGAAACCACCTTAGGCAAAAGGACGGGTTAGTTCGTAAGGAAACTCTGTCCTTATGGAACACAAGGTAAGGAGAGCGACAACTGAGTGCTTGAAGTTCTGAAATTCTTCTAGCTGATGTGATAGCCACCAGAAAGAGAGTTTTCCATGATAATAACTTTAAGGAACATGAAGCTGCAGGTTCGAAAGGGGAAAGAATCAAAGAAGCAAGAACTAAATTTAGGTCCCAAGGAGAAGGAGGATTTCTTACAGGAGGTCTGAGAAGAAAAACTCCTTTCAAAAAGGCTTTGCAGAGTTTGTGGGACATTAGGGCAGATTCAGAAATACCCACATGGAAATTAGAAATAGCTGCCAATTGAACCTTAAGAGTAGATGGAGATGAACCTGCCTGGAAGAGTTCAGCAAGAAAATCAAGGACTAGTTGGATGGAAGCGGTGAAAGGATCTATGTCCTTTCCTTGTGCCCAATATGAAAAGCGTTTCCACTTACTCAAATAAATCTTTCAGTGGAAGATTTATGGGAAGCTATCAAAATATCTCTAACAGAGTGAGATAATTGAGGAAGCCTGGCTACGGTTGGAAGTGGAGGAACCAAGCAGTGAGGTTCAGAGAGGGAGGGCGATGAAACTGACCCGACTGATGGATCAAAAGATCTGGAACTAGGTCCAGATTCCACGGTCGCTCAAAAGAAATCGATGCAGAAAGGGGAACCACACTTGCGAGGCCAGTAAGGAGCAATGAGGATCAATGAGGCCTTCTGAGCGATAGCTTTCTGTATTACTTGAGAGATCAGTGGGAAGGAGGAAATGCATACAGAAGTCCCGGGGCCAAACTTGGACTAGGCGTCCCTGCTGGGTTGGCCTGGTAAAGGGAATAGAGTGAAGTATTCTCTGCACTTGCTGTTTTGGGGAGTAGCAAAAGATCGCAGCAAGGCTGACCCCACTTGAGAAAAATCTCTCTCACTACAGAGTCTTTCAGAGACCACTCGTGAGGCATGAGAATAGCTCTGCTCAACTTGTCCGCAATGTGATTGGACTTCCGGGGATGTGCGTTGCTATCAAACGCTGAGAAGAAATCGCCCATTGCCACAGTCTGAGTGCTTCTCGACACAGGGGTATGATCTGGTTCCGCCTTGTTTGTTGATGTACCACACTACAGACATATTGTCTGTCTGGATTGCAATCGTTCCCAAGGGAAGAGAGTCTTGAAGGGCTTGCAACGCTAAAAGCACTGCTCTCATCTCCAGAACATTTATGTGCAAGTGGCATTCGTTTGGTTTCCATGTGCCCTGGACTGTCCTGCCCTGATAATGCCCCCCCCCACCCGATCAGGGAGGCATCCGTTGTCAGAGTAGCAACCGGAGGAGGTGGAACAAATGGTCTCCCCAACAGGAGCTGGGGGGAAGACATCCACCACATGAGATGCTTTTTGCATACTTGCGTGATCATAATGGTGTGAGACATTGGAAGTTCCTGGTATGACCATTGAGAAAAAAGCATCCACTGAAGGATCCGCATGTGGTATCTGGCCAATGGAAGGAGAGGTATGGCGCTGCCATGATTCCCAACACCTTTAGAACTAACCTGGCTTTGGCTCTGTTGTTGTTGAGAAGTAGTGATACCAATTTTGAATGTCTGATATCCTTTGGTTCGTTAGTGTTGCAGACATGTTTACAGTATCTAAATTTGCCTATGTAGGTAATAGTGCGACAAGCGACAACACAGACTTTTCGCAATTTATTGAGATACCCAGTTTTGACAGGCGAAAAGTGTAATCTCTGGCCATCAGAAGGAGATGCTTGGTGGGAGCTGTGAGGAGCCAGTCGTCCAAATATGGAAACACCTGGAATCCTTGTCGTCTCAGGTGAGAAGCTACCACTGCCATGCATTTGGTAAACACCGGGGCAGTGGTGAGACCAAAGGGCAGGGCCCTGAACTGAAAATGACTGGTTCCCAGCCTGAAGCGGAGGAATCTTCTGGGCGTCTGTTCATTTTATGTGATAGTGCGCGTCCTGAAGGTCTATAGAGCACATCCAGTTTCCTTTTCCCAATAGGGAAGAATGGATTGCAGCGTGACCATCCGAAATCTTGTTTTCTTGACCGATCTGTTCAAGATACTGAGATCCAAAATTGGTCTCCAGTCCCCTGTTTTCTTTGGAACTAAAAAGAACCTTGAGTAGATTCGGATCCTAGTTGGTCTGCTGGCACTGGCTGAATAGCTCTTTGTGCAAGCAGTTTTGAAATTTCCAAACGTGCTATATCCCTTTGAGCGGGTGGAACATCTGGAAGGGATTTTTGACTGATTTGGAAAGCGAAGAAAGGGAATAGAATAACCTTGAAATGATGGACTGTACCCATTTGTCTTGTGTCCAGGATAGCCAGGCTTCTGGGTACAGTGACAATCTTCCCCCGACTCCCTCCGAAGATGGGCAGTCGAGCTACACCTCAGGGATGCTGAAAGGGCTTATCGGAGGCGTCTCGATTGCCCTGGTTCTCGGACCCCTCTGCCTCTAGGCGGCGTCTACCATTGTTGTTCCCCTCTGCCTCTGGCGGGAACCGACTCTGTCGTCAGGCGAAGTCCCTTGAGACTGTTTACGGTACCACATCTTTCCCCTTCTGGCCTTTGGGGTAAGGCCTAGAAGGAGTAGAAAACGGACTCCGGCGGCAGAAAGGGTCTTGCCATCAGTCTCGCACCTAGTCAGGGTTTCTTTCACTTGTGGACTAAACAGAGATGATCCATCAAAGGGGAGTTCGTGAAAGACGTCTTGAAAGGTTCCATAAAATTGCATAGCCGCATCCAGGCGTGCCTACGTAAGGCTACCCCTGTTCCTCTGGCTCTGCTCGCTCCATCGGCCGCATAAGAGGAGGCGCATGGAGGAGTTGGAAATAGAATTAGGATAGCTAGCTGCGTGTTCATTTTCTCTTGAAACCGCAGCTGTAGGGTCCTTCAGCATTTCACTCGCTTCTTTGATCAAGTCCCTTTGAAGACAGTGAAATGGCACAGGTAATTCAGCGCATAGTAAATGTCGCTGAGGAGAACATCCGCTTCCGTACCTATCCATGGACCAAGATTCCTTGTTAGGTGGATGGACAGGCACTGAAGGATCAGCCAGTTCCTTCTTCGTGGCAGCTACCACCATAGCATCCACAGAGACTCCTTTTGATAAAAATTCCTTGTCTGATGGAGCTGTGATGAATTTGGAGGGTCTCCTGGGAGTGGGGTCCACTGAATCAGGAGCCGTCCATGCCTTTAGCAACCACCTGCATGAGGGGGTCGGGGACACCCAGGAGGTGGAAGGGCGAGAGCCAAATGCCTCAAGATACACAGATTCGTCCTCCGAAGGGTTGAGGGCTGGCCAATTTCCTCTGTTTAAGGATCTCCAGAATGTCTGCAAATGAGACATCTTCAGAAGGGAGCAGGGGAACCCTCAGAATCATCCAGATCTGTGTCCGGTGGGATAGACTCAGGTGAGTCAATGTGCTTCCTCTTGCACTTCCTCTTCTGAGGGGGCTCTTCTGCCAAATCAGGAGAGGCCTCGGAAGAGGATGAAATCCCAAAGGGAGCTCCTGAGGAGTTGGCTCTCTGCGGTCCGGGATGAGGGAGTGAGTCGACTTACCCTGAGGCAGCATAGAGGGAGGGGCTGGAGCCGACTGTGGAGTAGAGCCAGGCTCTAACACACTCCGCATGACCTCGAAAGCACCCCTGTCAGGCAGAGCCAGAGGTCCCCGCTCCGAGGAGCTAAGGACCCCCCTCGGCACCGACAGTGATGGCTCCGAGGCGATGTCGGAGCCGAACTCACCAGCCGGGCACCGAGAGGAGAGGGGGTCGGACAAGGGTCCGATGCCACTCACCCCTCGGAGCCGAGGGAAGTCCGGCCGAGATTCCTCCATGGAAGAAAACGGACGGGCCGAAGACAATTGTCTCGTCTCCGAGGTGACCACAGTCTCGGTTCCGACACGACCCGGCTCCGAACTCAAGAGAGTCGAAGGAGGAAAGAGTTGATGGACCGGGGCAGGCACCGACTGATGAGTCGGGCTCTGAAGCATCTGGGCTAGTGCCTCAGACTTGAGTAGTCGACTCACCACCCTCTGAAGGTCATGATCGGACAGCCTCGATGACCTAGAGGAATGAGACCTTTGGCTCCGTTCAGACAGCAGGGGAGATCCTGGAGCCGAATGAACGGAGCCAAGAAGGTGACCTAGACCTCTTTCTGGTTGTCGGCTCCGAAGATCTTATCGGAGCCGACACCTCGATAACCTCGGCTCCGGCCGAGGAAGCCACAGAAACTGTGGACTGAGTCTTATCGGCTCCAGCGGAGCCCATAAAGGCAAAGGTTGAGCAACCTGAGGTCTCGGCTCAGAAGCGGAGCCGAGACCTCGATGCCTTGGAGGGCTTCCCTGTTGAGACAGACAGGAATCCTCAGGTTTCAACAAGCCTCTCAAAATAAGCTTGTTTTTCTTTCCTGCAGGACCCTGGGGCTGAAGCCATGGCAGACAGCACAGGAGTCCTGCAGGTGCAAAGGTCCCAGACAATAGACACAAGAAGTGTGAGCGTCTGTCAGAGACATTTTCTGACAGCACGCATCACACTTCTTGAATCCGGAGACCTTTGCTTCTTTAGACATAGCCTAACTGGTGAACACAAACACACACTCAAACACACCAGTTATACCCTGTCAAAATTACAAACTTTAGTAAAAAAAACTAAAATAAAGTTCAATAAAAAGTAGTACACTACACAAACACTCCCTAGGGAAGGGAAGGCCTAAGGCCCAAGGGAAGAACTAAAAGTTCTTTTAACAAGAAACGGGAAAAAAAATTAGGTTCGGGGATAGAGTTCAATGAACTACACTAATTTAAGAATAATTAAACTAAAAAAGGGGTAAAAAGAGTAACTTTTTATAGAAAAAGCTAAAACTCACCAGGAACCGGTAGAATAACCAACCTCGAAGCTGTAGCGGCAAACGAGATCTGAGGTAACTATCGCCTAGCATTGTGGGATATAAGGGGAGCCTCGAGCCGGTGGAACCAACTCTCGAGCTTTAGAGTGGCAGTCGGGCGAGGTCGGCTCCGAACCCATCCAGCAAGAATGAAGGCGAGATAGACAACTTAACATCTGGAGGATTTGGGTGCAGATTCTGGAAATTCCTTCTGTAACATAGCATTTTCGGAGGGACTAAAATTTCAGTGTTCTTCCACTGAAAGCACTGGCACATTCTGGAAATAGTCTCGGAGAAAGATATACCCCACAGGAAGAATAAGAGGTTGAGCTCTCCTCGGAGTCTTGAATAACTGAGGATAAAACTCTGTATCGATCCCTTCACTGCCTTCTCCAGATTCAGAATATTGAATCTCTTCTGGAAAAGAAGGATCTCTATCTTTTACCAAAAAACACTTAGATAAATAGCCTGAATTAAACCCAAAGCCAGATCCAGTAAACTACTAATGTCCAAGGAAATAGGAGGATGAGTAAATAAATACATATTTACTTTTTTGTTTCTCTGACAGGAAAATGGTGCTAACAGTGTTATAAATGGCAGCAGCAGTAGTTTCCCCAGGGATGTGCACAACATTCTGAGCAAACAGGGTAGTCTTCCCTGTTCCCTCGCCCAGGACTGACAATAGTGGCTCTCCCTTGCTCACCAAGGAGAACCATACAGTCAAAGAGGACGTGGCTAAGCTAACCCCCAATCCTTAGTGGCTGTAGGTGCTACACCTAAGGGATAAAATATGAGTGGGGTCTGTGGAACAAGCTATGGCCACAGTAGTTACACACCTGCTGCTGAGGCAAATTGCTAGTCTGCTGTGGTGGCAAAGGCTGCTTGCTTAACTTTTTCATTTTGTGGCTGAAAGAATGACCAACCATGTTATGATATTCTACCAACCTTGAATTTCTCTCTGATGGTAACTGTTAGATAGAATTTAACTTTTTATATTATATTTTATATACTTAACATGTACCATGGCTGTTTAAACCCTCAATATTACTCGTGCATTCTAATGTTCAGTTATAAGTTGTATTCTGTTTCTCCTGTGTATATACAGTTGTACGCTAATATTGTATGATGTTTTTTTATTGTATTTGTTTATCTGTGGAGCTTTCATCCTTGGGTCCCCAATGAAAAAGGGCTCTGCAGCCGAATCGGACTAACCCAGTTAACAAATGTCCAATAAATAAAATAAAAAATGCTAAGCAGGAGTTTTTACTGCAGGTGTGATATTACCTACGCTATCAGGAACTGGGATTACAAGCAAAAGGAAAGAGGTTGGAGAATAATAAGTGAACACAATCAGTTTTAGTAGTTTCTAGTTGAGTCTAGAACAGATGATGACAAAAAAAAAAAAAGGTAATTAGGTAACTGGTTATTACTGCAACCACATTTCTGAAAAGGCAAAAATGGTTGATTATGTGAAAACTGTTTTCGGTGTTTCTTAACCTTGCAATGGTTGTGTAAACAAGTAGGCAGAAGTTGCTGACAGTGGCAATGAGCCACCAAGAGGAGCAAGTTGCTATGGTCAATTTTCACACTCCGGGGGGGGGGGGGGCATTTCTTACATGAACTGAACATTGTTAAAGTGCATCAGCATTCGGCCATTCATGACCACAACCTCAGCACAGGCAAGTCATTGGGGAATATCCCATGCAACTGTTACTGCCCAGCACTCATGCCAAATACAGGCACCTGTCCCCAGTACTAAGTAACGGGACAGTGATCCCTCACGGACTGCTGTCTTTCTCGCTAATGAGACTCCTGGTCCAGGGGTGGTAACAGTTCTCCCTCCTCACAGAGATACCTGTTAATCACAGCCCCTTACAATGCTTGCCAGAAGTGATGTAAATAAGGAATGATTTACACATAATCCTTTCAAATTCCACAATCACAGATGCTACCATGTACAGCTAAAGGGCTTTGAAAGGGTCCGGTTGTCTGGGTGACTTGTAACATTAAGGACGACTGCAAAGCACCAGTCCTATGTTTAGGTCGGGAGAGGACGCTTTTTCACGGTAGATTTTTCATGGTATTCCTCTTCCTTGTGAAAACTGTTGTCACACGGTAGAATGGAAGACTTTACCCTCCTATTGTTAGGTTACCAGGCATCCTTTCTGAGAAACACAACCATTTCTGTCAGTTCAGAAATCTGGTTGCGATAATATGTAATATGGCATATAAAACATTGCATGGTAACCATAAGAATAAATTACAGACTGTTAGAAAAAATTGGGTAGAGAGAACATAAGACAAATTACAAAGGAACAATGGAAAGAAAGCTGTAAAGATCAAGAATGAGACAAAATGCATCGAGTATAGGATTTTTTTGACATTGATGCATTTGCATATATATTTCAAATCCCAAGTAAACTTAAGAGGATTTTTCCTCAGAATTATAGTAAAAGTATGGACACAGGGGATATGCTTTTTTGAGGGGGGAATATAACTAGATAGATTTTAAAATTTCCTTCCAGCATACACTGACAAATGTTAGAAGAGCACATGTTCGTAATCAAAGAAATTATTTTTTGAGCTGGGATATAAATGTGAATTGATTAAGCATATTGGCTATTGATGACCAAAAAGAAAATGGAAAGAGTAAATTTCATAGAAATACATAAAATTTATTGCAACGATATGTCTAGAATAATTCTATGGTGAAACAGTGAGATTTAAAGGAAAGCAGGAACTCAGCAAATAAATGCATGCTGAAGTGAAAGAAAATCTTTAGAAGTAAAACACGGGTGTATACTGTATGACAACTGTTACTACGGTTTATTTTGGTGTCTATTAATGTGAACTCATATTGCAACTTAAAATGAATGACTTAATGATGTTAAATAAGAATTTAGCAAGTTTGGGGGCTGCTTGTTGACCAGTGGGTCTTGACTTTGAGATCCATTATGTGTTTCTGAGGTACCTGACTCCTTAAAGATAAGATATGAATTACTTAACTCGTGAGGGGTCTGGCAGGTAATTTTTTGAGATGACCTGTTCTGAACAATATTAACCAATCTGTTGCTGTTCTCAAACATTCTGAGTAGTAAGATAAACTAGATGAAGGCTACACATTGCCATCCAGCTGCTTGCTTGTGCCTGGACTTCACAGAAGTAGAATGGTCCCTTGATATAACTGAAGTGCATGGCAAAGACATTACTTGCTCTAAACGACCTTGTAGCAGAACCTGGAAATCAATATCATGCTGCAAATGTCTGGAACATTGGCTTTAATGGGGGGTTCATAGACAAAAATATATTTACATTTATTGAAAATTAGCATTTTGCTTGAGAGCTGCTTATCTGAATGAATCATTAGATGAGCATTTTGCTCGAGAGCTGCTAATGTGAATGAATCAGTGGATGTAATTTCAACTTACACAGCAGTAATTTGAATTTTAAGCAGAAAACTAAGAAAATGTATTACTTATCTATTTATTTATTTAACATGTGTTAACCGGGAAAGTCCGACTTGGAATGAATTAAATTTTCAGCGGCGGCCCAGGTAGAAACATTTGTAATGTGGGAGTAAACTGCAGCACCCAGAGGAAACCCACACGAACGTAGGGAGGACATGCAGACTCCACACAAAAGGCACCCCAGCCGAGAATCGAACCAGAGAACCTCTTGCTGTGAGGTAACAACGCTACCACTGCACCACTGAGCCATTCTGAGCATTTACTCATCCAGGCAATTCTGCAGTCAGATAAATGAACTGGTTGGTGAACATTTTTGTTGCAGTTTAAATTACCTTGTGTGTATACCTATGATCCATTTGTTTGGGCTACTGTAAGCAGTAGAGCATGCCATAGCAGAACATACTGCACTAAGCAGAAACAAGTCACTGCAGCAAAATTCTGGCTACAGGCCTGGTTTACAAAATATTTACTAAAATTCTCTGTCTCGTAGGAAAAAAAAGCTGTAAACTCTTTGTTCCAAAGTTGTTCTCAGGAACTTGAACTCTGAACCCTGCCATTAACTGGGAAAACTACTCATGTGCCAACACCTTTGCCTAAAGGTTCTTGGAATTCAGAAATTCCAACACCCTGGATCAACTAATCCATAGTCCCATCAGGGGCTCCAATATCCTGGAAATGGTCATTACCAACATGGGAAATCGATGCTCTACAACAGTGGTCACCCCCTCGTTGGTTAGGTCTGACCATAAGCTAATCACCTTTGACATCCACATCCCACCCCCACCCTCCAAGTAAGGAAACATCCGTAAAAAACTTCTCCAAGGCCAACTTCATGCTACTCAAGTCAGAAGTGACAAACTTCATGACACCCATGCAGATGGGAAATGAAAGTTGTTCAACTGCCGAATCCTACACTAAAGCACTGTACAAGCACATCCACTCATGCATGAATCGAGCCATCCCAAATAGAATCAAGATGCTCTCCTCCAAAAAAGGAAGCCAATCTGGTGGTCCCCTGTCATACACAAACTATACAACAGAATGAAGAAACTGTTGCAGAAGAGAGGAAAATCACAGGATGCAAAAAACTCCCTTACCAGCCTCAGTAAGAAGCTCAGATCATTCATAAAATCTGACAAAGCTAGTTACGAAAATAAAATTGCCAAATATTCCAAAGACAACCACAAGGCATTCTACACAAATGTCAAGAATCTAAATGGCAAAGCTCAGATCTGCTCTGAACTAGAACAGAATGGCATTAAATATACTGATTCAATGGACATTGCCAATAACCTGGCAGATCGATTAAGTGCCAACTTCACCCTCCCTCTCACCCCCTAAAGGGACCATTTCAATACAGAAAGATTGCCAAATTCTGGTAATCACGGCCACACAGGTAAAAAAACGCACTTTCCAAAGCTAAGAATACAGCATCCATGGGACCAGACGACATCCCGGGCTGTGTACTACATGAACTACAAAATGAACTGGCACCTAACCCAAGTGTCATGTTTAATCATAGCCTCACCTCAGGCTTCATGCCCACTGAGTGGTACACAGCTATAGTTATCCCACTCCACAAGGGGGGATCCACCTTGGATCCTGGGAACTACAGTCCCATCAGTCTGACGAGCCTGATCTGTAAGGCCATGGAACCTATTATTATGGAACTTATAAACAAAGACATTGGCAAACTTCAAACACTGAACCCCACACCCAGTTTGGGTTTGTGAAGGGCTGATCGTGTCTCCTGAACAGGACTGACTTCTTCGAATCAGTCTCCAGAGCCATAGACGAGGGTAAGGCAGTACACGCAGCCTAGATGAACCTCGCCAAGGCTTTCGACACCATCCCTCACTCTGGAATCATAGATAAACTTACTAAACTGGGCATAAATCCCTATGTCACTTGATGGGTTGCCGACTGGCTTACTGACAGAACCCACACTGTAAAAGTAGCAGTATCCAAATCCAGCTCCAGACAAGTGGAGTACCTCAGGGTTCAGTCCTGGGACCACTCTTGTTTGCCATCTACTTCTCTGAAGTACAGGCCAACACTGAGGGACTCTGGCTAACAAAGTTCGCAGATGACTGCAAACTGGGTGCCACTACTGAATCCCCAAATTATATGGATATTCTATGAAAGGGCCTTACAGAAACAGATGCCTGGTGCCAGAGCCATGGGCTCAAGCGCAATGCCAAGAAGTGTATAATTATCCCCTTTGGGAAAAAAACATGCACCCATGAATTACCACATAGGTGGCAGTACACTAAACATCGAAAGTGTGATAAGAGACTTAGGAACACAGGTGGACAGTGGTCTCGCCTTCGATAACCACATCATCACAACAGTCAGGAAATCCTTCTATGAGGCACACCTCATCACTAAGGGCTTTTCATCCAGAAAAAAGGAAGTCATTGTCCCACTGTACTCATCCCTTTATTAGACCCATCATAGAGTACAACACCCCATTTGGTATGTACCTCACAAGACATCTGCAACAACTAGAAAGGCTGCAGAAACACCTCACTAAAAGAATCACAGGCCTAAAGCAGATGCCCTATGCTGACTGACTAAAAAAACTCCAGCTATACTCTGTCGCATATTGTCTACTCAGAGGCAATCTCTGCTTAACATACAAGGCCATGTCAAACCCAGAGCTGTTGGACATGATACACTTAAAGAAATCCCAATCCATCAGAGCCACACACTCCAGGGACCTAAACCTTGTCAATACAATTACCAAAACATGCTGGAGGTATAGGTTCCTGACCCAAAGATCCTCCATACTCTGGAATAGACTGCCCATACATGTCAAGCAGAGTGCCTCCTTGGCCCTCTGCAAAAGGAACCTTGACGACTGGATGGGAGATAGGAAATTTACCCTGGGGATGACATCAGTCGCCATGCTAGACAGGAGTCCAGGGAAGTAAATACTGTGGGACGAAATGGCCAGGGAATTGTTATGGCTAGGCTTGTATAGGCCCTAGGGCCAATAGCCTAGTACCAACCTATGAACCTATGAAACAGGATTAAAAAAACTACCAAGGTTGAAACGTGCTACCTCCATTAAATGCAACTACAAATCCTCCAACTATGTTAGGAAACTTAGGAGCAATATCCAGTAGTGCAGAGAATATAGGCCACTACCCATCCACTCTGTCCCAGAGGACATAGCTAAGATATTAGTAGACAAAACTTAGCTAGGACATCAACCCCTCTAACTCAACCTTGCCTTCCCCATAAGGCACAAGATCTGCTCCCCCTACAATCAACCCATCAGCAAGTCACAACAACCCTTTTCCAGGGTGAAAAACATTAGCTCTGTAGGGCCTGAAAATGTAACAGCATGCTTCTTTGTCAGTATGAAACACCATCACTGAATCACTCCTGGAACTGTTGACAGTTAGTCTCTCAAATGCTTTTATGCTTAAAGCATGCATAATAGCTACGGTTATTCCCCTCCCCTTAGATGGAACTACCAAGTCTCTTAAGCCTTACCTATATAAGTTAATAGAAAACACTATTTTTCATTGTAAACCCCATACAGAATTCTTTAAGTCACCTGTAGTCCCTTGATGAAAACTAGCTTTGATTTATAAGGGGAGATCCTGCCTCAAACTTTGTAGAACTCTTCAAAAACATAACAGAGGCAAGTAGGAGAGGTGAACTATTACACACAGTGTACTCAGACTTGACCAAGACCTTCAACACCACTCCACATTTGGGCAAAAGATACAATTTAAACTAAATGTAAACCCATATATAACCCAGTGGGGATAGCAAACTGGCTCACAGACAAAATCCAACAAACAATGTTTGGAGGCACTCTCCTCAAACAGATCTGTTACTGGTGGGGGTCTTGGAAGAAACCAAAATGCACCAGCTCCACAAGCCACACAGCCGGACTCTCAAGAAGCTCCTTTGTGTTTCTACTATCCTGGATAAACTCTGGGATATGCTGTTATGAGGTAAGAACCATCAAAATATAAACACATTTAAATCCCTTCTTGCTTCTTACCATAGTAACAATTTGATAGAGCAAACTCTCAGTTAACCAGCATCCATGGGGATTGGTAGATACCTTATAAGTGTAGTTTCTGGTTGCTTGAGAGTTACTATTAAAAATAAACCTGAAAAATACTGTATTGATTTGATTTTAATATTGAAAAACGTAATTAAAAGCCTGGCTGGAAGATTGGAACTGTGTCTATATATATATATATATATATATATATATATATATATATATAGGTTTACTATCAAAAATTCGAAAATAAAAAAAAAAAAAGTGTACCTAACTTCGATTTTTAACATCGGAAATGAACATTTCCGTATGCACCTAATGTCGAAAATAGCTGTTAATTGTCGAAAATGTCGCTCTCCCACCCTTCCCTTAACTCCCTACCTAACTAGCCTACACTCACATCTATGCAGGGGGGGGCAAGAACCCCTGCGCCCCCCACACCCCCCTAACTTAATATTCCAACTCCGAGATCGCACTAGAGTGAGGAAAGGGATGTATTTCCCTAACCGCACTGTACTGCGATCTCCTTACATGAGCGAACGTTATAATTGCGAATGCACAGTCCATTCGCAATGATAACGTTCGCTCACATCACCTGCCGAACTATGAAGTATTCGAACATATGTTGTTCGAACACTTCATAGCCGTGCAATTGCACATCGGCATTTTGATAGCAAACCATATATAGAGAGAGAGAGAGAGAGAGAGAAAATGAATGCATGTATGAAAGCAAAAGCTACTGTGTGCGAGAGATCGGAGAGATGTACGAAAGTTGAATAGAGTGTGTGTGAGAGATCAGAGAGAAAGAGTTAATGAATGCATGTATGAAAGCTGAAGAGACTGTGTGTGTATGAGAGATCAGAGAGAGAATGTGCAATTTGATGCAAACTGACTGATTAAATATGGAGCAAGTGTGGAGCGGCACCTATATTGCCAATGCTACACCATCTGACAAGATGTGAGAGTGCTTTTTAATTACAAATTAATACCGGTTATAGTTTGTATCAATAGTTACTTTAGAATATTTCATTTAACACACACATGCATACTTTTTATACTATGTTTGGGACCAAGCTACATCCATAAAAATATTTGTGTGCTACTTAGGACATAACTGCTCAATTTATATTATGCTCTTTATTATTGTTATTATTATTATTATTATTGTTATTATTATTAACATTTGGTTAAATATTTGTAGTAATCATGTATGCGTGTAAAACGATACAATCAAAGTTCATTATAGTACTGTACTTTTACGATAACCATTCTCAACCTAGTTTAACAGTGATAGCCTCTATTTCAACCTGGAGGCAAAACTGTGTCTTATTTGCACCATGTGCAATACTTTAATTTTTTTTTTGTTTGTTTACTGTCTTGAAGTTGTCTTCCCATGACTCCACTGAAAGTGTGACTTCCAACCTGGATATTTCCAGTTAGCAAATGCCAATAAATAACTCTCTTTCAGAACTTAAGGCAGAATGCTGTGCTTACTAAACAGTTTTCTTTGGCTGAAGAACACAACATAGAAGTCTTCCTGGCCAGCTAGTAACTGAATTCAAGTTTTCCATACCCTCTTTGCCAAACGCTCAACAGAAATTAGTACATCTGCTCGTTTCACACCAGATGCTCTATACATTAAAGGCTCAAGGAATGGATGTGGACTATCAAACATACTACAGAGAATGTATAATGTTGTTGTTTATCTTTTCGGCTTTTCCCAGTTAGGGATCACCACAGCGGAACTCCGGTCCGCTAATGATTGGCAGTAGATTTTTATGGTGCCGAGTTACCAGTCCAATGCCCAACCTTCAGCGAAGGCACGCCCATTAACGCATGTCTTTTGGAGGCCACTTGACCAAGGGGAGGACATGCAGACTCCACACAGAAGGCACTCCAGCCGAGAATCTAACAGGAGAACCTCTTGCTGTAAGGCAACAATGCTACTGCTGTACCACAGCGGCTTAGATAATGTGTAATGTACTTTAGTGAATTAAATAATCAGTTATTTCAGAAAATTCTCTTTTAAACCATTAAATATACAAAACAATGCTGATGGAGTGTCTGTTACAATCTTAAACACAACAGGTGAATTAAAAATACCAACATAAGGCAAACAAACAGTTGCTTTTCTCCACATCATCATAAAGGAGAAAAATGCTGTTTGACACTATGCACTTTTCACACAGTTTAAAATCAACAAAGCTCATATAAAAGGAAGAAAAAGTAACTGTCCTAAATAATGTTCAGTCAAAGCAGAGACCCTGAGGTAACAGAATGATGGGGCTGAGCTGCTTGAATTCTCAAATGAAGAAGTGGCAAGAATGAAGCAGACTAGAGAAGATATATCATGCTTTCAGGATCAAGTGTTGGATTCTGACAACTGATGCAGCCAAAATAATTTACAAATCCTAGGGTGCCCCTGAATGCGTGAAGATTAATAATTGTGCATTACAGATGCTCCCAGGATATGTAACCACAAAAGTCAGTATAAAAAAAATGCAGCATTCCTGTCTCTCATTTCCGCAGCGATCATCAATCACAGACAAGTGTGTTCAATTTCAAATAAAGGAATTCCTGCAGTGCTCAGACCAATTATTTTACAACATTTCTCTTTTCACAAAGGCCCTAGCAAGGCTTTTCTTTCTTTCTTTTCAAGGTAACAGTTATTCCACACTCCTTCCAGCAGATTGAGTATGACAACATAAAGCAATTTGTTTCACATACTTAGAAATGAAGGCCTAAGAAATGTATAACCAAATGTGAATATCCCAGAACACTGCTGTGTTCACAATACTTGCTATACACTACGATGCCGGTCTACCTCACAAATAGAAGAAAATGTCCGCCAAGACAAAAAACACACAAAAATCACTAAACATACATACTTAACTTAATGTTATCAAAATAACAAAAACGATAAAGTAAAATAAATGCACAACACTGGCAGAGCAGTAATTAGCAACTCACCATGTCATCTTTTTTAAGCAGTATATTTGAATGGAAAATGTAACACTTTTAGAGAAATGCTTTAATTAGATCATTCCTTCCTGTAAATTGATATCTGTCAGATACTTGGGCATTAAAAATTCTTAACAGTGGTCCCAGCTAGATGGTTAAGATGGCATCAGTTTACTATACCATACAGGAGATGAAGATGCTGGTAAACCTGTTACTTTCAGAGGCTTTTAAGACTATCCATTATGAATACTGTCTAAAGATATCAGTTAAGTGTTTACTAAGCAATTTTCAGAGGTTCTTAGGTGTTTACTAGGCTAACAACCACTGGGGCCTTTTTAAGCCTAGCCATGCATCCCAAAACTATCAAGTTCTGGTACCCCTGGTGAGTGTAAGCAGGGGCTTGACAGATGAAGCATTTGCAAGTAGGAGCCTAGAAGATGAACCTTTAACAGGCTGCTTGTGTCTATTAGAGAAACAAGTGTTAAACCAGGGATGAATTTCCTTTTCCCCATCCAACTGTTCAAGTTACACTTGAACTGAGCTAGGAAGAACTCTGCTTCACTTCAATGGGAAGCCTGTTCCAGAGAAGTAGTCATCGCTGTGATACATACCTGTCTCTTCATCAGGTCCCATTTATATCACAGGCAAGGTTTAAATCTTTAGAACAATCAATTCTGTAGCTGGCTGTATTGCAGATATGCAGGAGGTCCATAAGAGTGGGGTCCAACAATGCCTTATATGCCTGGCACAGTTCAACCTCAACAGTTTGTAGAAGACAGAGGTAAAAGCTTCCTGGTCACCAAAGAGTTCACTCAAACTATAACAAGTAAAACTCACCAGAACTTAATGAAACACAACACAAAATGTAATATATATAATACTAACACTGGAATCAATAAGCAAACATTATTGTAGCTGGGAAATGCAAGATTAATTTCCAAGATGTATTACTTAGCAAATCTTTTAAGTTGGGGCATTCATTATAACACTGGCACACTATACGTGCACACAGAACAATGTAGAGAAGTTCTTACCAAAGCATACCATCTTGCTTAATGAGGGGTTTATGCATTGGACAATTAGAAGACAATAAGACAAAATTATACTAAAGGACTCCTGGGACTTTTTGAGCCTATTAAAGCCTGAACATTATAGGGAGGATATGTTATTCGTGACAATTGATGTCATTGATTTATTTAGTTGCATCCCCTACCAGGGAGGGATAGAAATGTTCGAAGAGAGCATTTTTGAAGACAAAAAATTAAAACAAAAGGACAAAATAGCTTATGTAGCACTTATGGATTATGTGTTGAAATTCAATTTTATTATGTTCCAAGGGGAGTATTATCAACAAAAATCTGGAGTGGCTATGTGGGCGGCATGTGCCCCCACGTATGCCAACATTGTTTTATTAAAATGGGAAGAAAAATATATAGTTAACAGTGAATATAAACAATACTGGTTAACATATTACAGATTTTTGGACGATATAGTGTTACTTTGGACAGGGGGGCTTGACAAATTTTTAGAATTTTTTGAATATATCAGTGGAACTACTAACTTCTTGAGATTTACATACTCTACTAGTTTAGAAACACTAAAATATTTAGATATAGAGTTATATAAAAGAGATGGAAAATATGAAACTAAAGTGCATAGAAAGGAGACGTATGTCAATTCCTATTTGCACTATGACAGTGCCCACCCCCTGCATAGTAAAAAGAATATTGTCAAGGGGCAATTTGTCAGGGGGTCTAGAATGACCAGTTGGGACTACGATTTTGAAGTAGAGTGTAAAGTCCTAGAAAAAATGTTCTTGGAACGTGGTTATCCTGCAGAATTTATCAGTAAAATAAGGAATGAAGTGGAAAAAGGAAGGCAGGAGAGATTTAAGCCAATTTTGGGGAGAGGGATTAATAATGAGAATCAAAATGACGTTAACAAGAACAAAATAGGTCAACAAACATACAAAGGAAGTTTAGTAGTAGAATACAACGCTTCCAATAGGAAAGTAAAGGAATTTTTAAACAGGGAATGGAATAAATTCTCCGCTTTAACGGATATGGAAGACATTACTAAAATGGAACCAAAAGTAGTTTATAGAAACTCTTGTAGCCTAAAAAATTTGATGGAAAGGAATGGACATAGTAAAAATAAAGGGAATAGAAATAAAGTAGGAACATACAAGTGTGGCAGGTGCCACCAATGTTAAATACATTATAAACAGGGAGAAGTATATATTGAAAGCAGAATGAGATGGTTAGGCAGTAAAGGTTTTTAACTGTGATAGTAGAGTGCGTGTATCTTGTTATCTGTCAGTCCTGTCAGTCTTTTTATGTAGTAGGAAGACAGAAAGACAACTGAAAAGAAGGATATATGAACATTCTTATGACATCACAAAAAAGAAAAACACAAATGCATTGTATAGGCATTCTATTTCCTGCACTAAATTTAAATATGAATTTTTTGTTCTGGATCAAGTTAAACCAGACATCAGAGGTGGCCTGTGGGAAGAAATATTAGAAAGTAGGGAGCTTTGGTGGCAGGTCAACCTCGATGCAGGAAATAAACCAGGAATGAATGACTTTATATCAATTTCTTCTCTGTTGAAATTAAAGGCTAATAACATTTGAAAAACTCAAACATGTAATTTCGTAAAATGAACACCAGATTGGGGTAGAATATACATGAAACATAGATTTAAGGAAATCTTTATTGATACACACACACAGGAAACAAATATATAGTCTTCACATACCTGAGTTTTTAAACTAATTTATTTAAGATATTTTTAATGAGATGTTTTATAGTAATTTATTAGTAAATTATTCATGAATGTTTATTATATGCATTTTAATTCAAATTATTTATATAAATAAATGATGTGGAATGATCAAGTTTAGCACAAGACACTTTCAGAGAGTAGGCATTAATATTTATGAGATGTAAAGGGAGATTTGTTAGTTTAATTTGAAGGAGATGTATTTCATTGGATTAACAATTAAACAGGTGATTTAGAGATTATTTAAATGGCTTTTTGAGTCAAAAATGGTTGTCTGATGAAGTCCTGTATGTAGGATGAAAACGCATGTATTTATTTTTTCTTGGTGAATAAAAGCGTTAATTTCACTGGCGCTCTGTGATTTTAGTGTTGACACTATAGAGGAGAAGACCGTGGTCCAAGGCGTTCTTTTTGTTTGTTTATTGGAGTTTTAGAACTGCCGTTCTGCTGAATTATTTTTTATATATAATACTAACACTGGAATCAATAAGCAAACATTATTGTAGCCTGGAAATGCAAGATTAATTTCCAAGATGTATTACCTAGCAAATCTTTTAAGTTGGGGCATTCATTATAACACTGGCACACTATACGTGCACACAGAACAATGTAGAGAAGTTCTTACCAAAGCATACCATCTTGCTTAATGAGGGGTTTATGCATTGGACAATTAGAAGACAATAAGAGTAAAGTCCAATCACTGGTCACATTCTAAACAGAACAAACTGAAAATTGGCAAAATAACCTGCAAATCAAATGGCAAAATATACAAGGACAAGTACTCCATATCTCACTCTTCACCAAAATAATATTTCCAAAGCAGATAATGGTTTGGGTACTTCCATGTAATCTAAAACCCCACCAAAATTACAGTGGGCAGAAAGCAGGCAACAGAAATGAAAATAAATAAAACTAGCTTCAAAAATCACCAGGCAAGAAACTGCCATTTCTAGACACTAGATAAAGCATGTTGTTAATCTAAGTGGTCTCATACTGCAGGTCTTTGGGTTAGATGCAGCTTGGGTCTATATCACACAGTCAAAGTTACGTAACTTCGAACACCTAATGGTCGAACCATTATGTTCAAAGTTACATAACTTCAACTACCTAAAACACAATGGACAACAAAATAAACAATTGTAAGCAGGGGGCAAGCCCCCCTGCACCCCCACGTCAGGGGCTGCACTACCCACACCCCCCCTCGCTACTTAAATATGCCAACTCCTAGATCGCACCACATTGAAGTGAATGGAAACCTCCGCTATGGAGATTTCCATTCACATGCTAGAAATTTTACAAATTCGAACATATGGTCTCGACCATATGTGGTTCAAACTTGTAAAAGTTCGATGACATGATAGGAACCCATGCAGCTCCCAAGCATGTAATTAGGGCCTTCACAAGATGCTCCTAATGTGGCTTGCAAATGGTTACATAAGAACATCAGAGTGAATCCTCCCTCTCTCTTTGATTACTGTTCTGATTTCTACTCTTATCTGTTCAGCTGCAGTGCAACAATGAACAAGTGGGAGATTAGCTATCTGAAGCATATCATCAATCAAGTGTTCCAATCACTGGCACCATTGGTGATTATGTCAAGCATTTAAGGAGCACAAGTAAAACAGCAAAAGGGTGTCTGGACAGTCAGTAACAGTGCATTACAATAAACCTTTACACCTTCAAAATAAATAAACTACAATGCATTTAGCTCATGTTTTATTTAGGACTAGAAAAAATGCAATAGGATTTATTAAGAAAATGGTGCACTAAAAACCTGTATTTTACTTTTCAGAATCATCTAATCCACTGCTGACCAATATTTCCACAAATGACCAACATTTACTGCCTTGACAGGAGGCAAAGTAGTCCTGGCATTCAGACTACAGCTTGCAAATAAATATTATGGATGTGTATTTGTGGATGTACATGGCAAGTTGCATATTCCTTACAATGCATTTCCTGTCTGCAAGGGAAGTCCGAGAATATGAAAACTACAGAAAACACGCACAGTACGAGCACAAGTCCATGTGGCATAAGCATCATTTGCAAGATTGACCTGGAAGCACTTTTCGGTTTAGTGACTTGCTCAGGGTACTGAAGTATGGCAGTGCAGCACAACAGAATCAAACCTTTAAGCGGTTTATAGTTGTAGTCCTTTAAGACATACCGACAGACTGTTTCTCAATGTTACAAAAGGTAAACACATAACAGCTCTGTTTTAGCAGCTCCAAATTTCCCTGATGGCAGTTTGCAAGAGACTGCTGAGTCACATGAATGGTTAGGAAGTTTATGATTTGTCATCTCAGTGTGTTTCACGAGTAGCAAGATAGCACTCAGTAGTTAATATAATTTTAGTACAATTTTAATACATGAGGCTTATTCACTGTGACCAGAGCATGATGGCAAATTAATGACAGCAATTTAAGTACACATCTCATCTAAGAATATGCTTAGTGGCTTATTGACTGCAATGTATTAAGCTAAGCTAGTATATGATGTTTGAAGCAGTCTCCATAATTAAAAATTATATCAAAATTTTAATTAGCTATGACATGCTTGAAAAATGCTCACTTAAATCAGCAAGTCAAATTATGGAAAAGGCAAGAAGTATATTTATGTACAGTAGCCCATACATTGCATGACGTTACATTGGAAATCACCTTTCAAGCAGGCAGCATGGGTAGACCCTTTATGTCAAGATGCTGGGATTCAAGTTAAACTGAAAAGGGCAGGATAGTCACTAAGCAGGTGGAAAGTACCATGAAAATAAAGAGAGCAAATATGGGTGGCAAAAGTTAGTAAATAAAAGATGAATTCACATATTCATAGTGGCAACAAGGCTGTCATTAATAATATATAAAATAAAACACTACGTACCATGAAACTGCATTGCAAGGAAGATGCTGTTTGCCATGTACAAATACACACATGTAACATTTAGCTGCAAGCTGTAGCAGGAATACCGAAATTATTTTGCCTCCTATCAAGACGATACATATTGGTCATGAGTACAAATGTTGGTCAGCTGTAGATTAGATGATTCCTCGGAGAAAAATTCTTGAAACTGGTGTAAAAAGTAAAAACACACACACAGTAAACTTGGTGCTCTTTGTCAAATTTGAGTTGTAAATGTAAAAAGCATTTACAGTGTCCAAAGAAAAGGGACAGTAGCATGTTTAAAATTCCTCAACTATTGCTCCACCCAAGAGAATGAATTTAGTTGCTGTACTTTTTTTTGAAGGTGTACTGCGGTGGTGGTGGTGCTGCGGTAGCATTGTCGCTTCACAGTAAGATGTAGCTCCATTCGATTCTCAGTTAGAGCGTCTTCTGTGTGGCGACATGCGTGAATGGGCGTTCCTTCATTGAAGGTTGTGTGTCAGGCCCGGCAAGTCGCCATGTAAAAATCTACTGCCAATCATTAGCGGACCGGAGTTTCGCTGTGGCGACCCCTAACCGGGAAAAGCCGAAAGACACAACAACTTTTTTTTGAAGGTGCAAATTTTCACAACCTTCTCCATGAAATGCTATGTATGGGGGGGGGGTGGTCTTTGCTCCCAAGCAGGAGGGAGAGGTTGAATTCAGACCACATTGTAATTCTAAGTCTGATACCTCTGCTTCAGGAAGACGGTCAACTGGCTCAAGACACAACATGAGATACTGTAGCACTCCCGCAGGTGTCGCTGATGAGATATGGGTTCCTTTCTACCTGACTCTGGTGAACCCCTATAGGCCCAACACACCAAGGTGGCAAGAGGGACAGATTTTATTCTAGGTGACACATCTAGTTTAAAAAGGCAATAGCACAACCATAAACAAATTATTCCAACAGTGCACCAGTTAGCAATAAAGCAAGGTGAAATACGCATGCAATAAAAACATACATTCACCCTCTTCCCCAGAACTCAACAGAAGAAAGTCTTGACATTCAAACATGCACAAAGAAGGCAATATCAATGAGCAGTAAAGCTTTATAATGCGGCAATACAAACATGTGAAAAATGCAATGTCATTAAGCAATAAAAGAGTCATAATACAACAATACAGATATGAGAAAATGCAATGTCATTGAGCAGCAAAATTCTTGAAGACAGCAGTACTAACACGAGCAAAATGCAATGTAGTGTATCTAGCTCAGTGTCAGTTATGCAAGTCTTTCTATGTGGGAAAGACAAATAGAACCCTTACGGAACGTGTTAGGGAACAGGTGTATGCTATAAATAAGGAAGATGAGGGAAATGCTTTGGGGCAAGGCATGTTAAGGGATATGGTACCACACTTAAGTTTAAGTTTAGAGCTTTAGAGTTGGTTAAGAAAACAGGTAGGTTAGGGGATATTAAAAACTATACAGAAGAACAAGATAATAGATGGATAATGAGATTACAAGCACATAAAGCACATGGTCTAAATGACAAGGTATCACTTAAAACCTTTTTTAGCAGCATGGCCTTATGCGCATTAAGTACTACGATCATGAGGTACATACATTTACATGGTTAGTATATTGAATAAATTGTCAGCATCTATACTATATATAATTGAGAGTTATGAAAATATTAATTTATTAGTATTTTAAGTTATGAAATGAATTTACAGGTCATGCGATTATATAAGTTTATTATAGTTGTTAGGTACATGTTTTTAGTACATGTTTTTTAACCATTATATTTGCATTTAATGTCTTTTACATTGTGTTTATATTGCATTTAAATACCCTATTACTATATTTATATATGTATGTAGGATATATATTTGTTTTACAAGTAGGATAGTGTATGTATATCTGTCTCATTAAGATTAATTGTTTTTATGAGGTCATAATGATATGCAATGAGAGATTGGATGAATGAGTTTAGTAGGTAGTATTAAAGTTAGAGGGAAGTGAACAGCTGTATTGAAGTCTGATGAAACTTAACGTGAAAGCGCTCACCATTGGATCCTGTTCCTGTTAATATTTTTGTATTAAACTGAGTTGGATTAAGCTGTGGTGAGCCTCTTCTGTTGTTTTTCTACTTTGTACATTTGGTCTGAAGAGGCACCTTACTCAGGACTGGTTGTTTTTTTGTACTGTTATTTTCGAGTTGTTCCATACAGTCACTGAGACATGGCAGAAGGATTGGCAATAGAAACTGGTGGCATACTAAAATCATTGGAGAATGAGTCTCCGTTTCAAAAACTTCTTAATATGGATGTTAATCCCCTGTTACGACTAACTACAAAGGAGCTCACTAAAGAGGGGAATGAAACAGTGAGTACGGTACATAATATGGAAGTTATACAGCTGACTAGAAAGCTAGAAAATAAATTCCAAAAGCTGAAGAACACGCAGTGGCAGAGACAGCATATGGAGGCATGTCTCAGCTTTAAGGTGGTGCAGAGAGGACTACGAATATTGAAAATGCCAACATTTGGCACTATATACCCTGACTTGTTGAGCAAATGGCAAAAATTTAATTTGGACACAAGTTATGGGTATATTAGGCTCTTAATAGAGCAATACAAAATGATAGAATGTGCATTAACCACAGAAATCAATGATATACAAAAGGAACTGAACTCTCTTTTATGTCCGACCAAAATGGCTGCTTTTCATAATGATCTGACAACTACGCTAATGACACGACAATAAATTGTTACAAGACAATAAAAGAAAGTTAGAGCGAGATTTCAACAATTTCCGAAGGGGAAATGTTTTCTCTTGGCCTAGGGATAATGTAAGAATAATGAAATAAATGCAAAAACAAATGTACAGTCCTTTAATGAGCACAATGCTCAGAGAGCTACCACGCCCACTTTGATGACATCAGCGAGCATGATACAAACAGTAGCGAAAGTAAGACAGGAGAACTTGGCTACAAGTGAAGGAGACGTTCCCATACAAGTGGACAAAGGAGCCGTTAATCCAGATAAACAAATCCTGTCGAAGATGATAGATGTTAGAAGGAAAGAGAATAAGACAGTACACAATGTTTGTGCCTCTACTTCAACTACAGACAGCAACTCAGTACAGGCAAATGTATTTTGTTGTTTTCCTCTGCCAATTCGGCATATAGAACGGCAAGTTTGGTCGTCACAGAACAGAATAAAGAAACAGAAGAACTCAGAGGGGAGACACGAATTTCAAAAGAAAATACTCCGACCGATACAACGGACTTAGTTGTAAATATTTCCAGGTATGCCTTGACTGAGTATGAAAGATCCTTGTTAAACAAGAGCCTTTCCTTTATACCTTCTAGGAATATTGACATTACTGATATTATGATTGATATAAAAATGTTTACCAGGAGAATAGGGCTAAAAATGTTGGTTGGACAGAATGACAGAAATGATAATATAAATGTTTTTAGGAAACCCTCCATTTTTACACCACAAACATACCCGTTACTTGATGCATTTGAAAAGGCCTGTGAAAGGGATTTAACTGATTTCTGTATGGGCCATGACAATAAACCAGATTTTTATAATCTAAGCCGAGGAGAATGAAGCTATTAAAAATTTACAGAATAATAATGAAATAGTGATTAGGCAGGCTGATAAAGGTGGGGCGATAGTGGCGTTGAACTATGATATGTATGCTAATAAAATGAGGGGATTGTTAGATGATAGTGAGACATATCAGAATTTAAATGGAATATTATTGGATAAGATTATTAAGAATGTTCAAGGAGAACTGTATGACCTGTTTTTATGTAATGTGATTGATGCTGAATTATATAAATATTTTTAGTAGAAAAACCTGTAATACCCATTTGCAGGGGATTACCGAAAGTGCACAAGGTCTTAATGGATCCACCTATGAGACCTATAGTCTCAGGAGGTGGTTGGCTCACTGAGCCGTTATCAATTTATTTAGAGAAACAATTTAGATCAGTGGTTGATAAAATTGAGTCTGTGGTGAAAAACACTCAACAATTTTTAGAAAGTTATGCAGGATATGTTCTTTCTACACAAAAACTAGTAGTGCTCTATTAGTAACATTGAATGTTGTGTCTTTATTTACATCGATACCCAATAAAACAGGAATGGAATATGTGAGACTACTGCTGATTGAGAAACGGATTCCCAGAGACCTCATTATGAGGTGTATGTTAATACTGGATATAGTATTAAGCAACAATGTGTTTATGTATGACGAGGTATTAGTTGCAAAAGAAAGGGGTTGCTATGGGGACCACGTGTGCAAACTCGTATGCCAATCTGGTATTGACGTACTGGGAAGGCGCTTATGTTTTGGGTGATACACTATTCAATGGATGTATAAGATACTACAGATGTTTTGTAGATGATATTTTTTTAATTTGGAGTGATACCAAACAACAGTTAGATGACTTTGTCACTTATGTGAATGGGACAACAAACTTTTTAATGTTTGAATGTAAGAGCTCATCACAGCAGATAGAAATTTTAGATGTACAATTAACAAAGAAGGCCAGTGAAATAGAAACTGACATGTATAGAAAACCCTGCTGGAGGAATAATTTATTACATCGCAGTAGCATGCATCCAGGACACATTTATCCAAATATTATACAAAGCCAGGCACTAAGGGTATCTAGGCTAACTAGCCATGACGATAAATATCAAGAGCAACAAAAAACAATGGCAGACAATTTTATAGAAAGAGGTTATCCTAGGA
This sequence comes from Protopterus annectens, assembly GCF_019279795.1. NCBI lineage: Eukaryota > Metazoa > Chordata > Ceratodontiformes > Protopteridae > Protopterus > Protopterus annectens. The sequence continues at coordinate 63,072,478 of NC_056736.1, read as the reverse complement.
AAGAAGTAGATAGGATACTTAAGGAGAATGCCATGCAAAGGTTAGAAAAGGGTAAACCATTTTTTCACAAAAATAGAGGGAATGAAAAGAAGACTTGTAGAGTAGAACAGGATGAAAAGAAAAATAGGTTGGTAATTCCTTTTACTAATAGGAATTTGAAAATCAAAGAAATAATAAATAATAATTGGAGACTGCCAACCATTGATAAGATAACTGAATTAGTTGGGCCAAAACCCAATTTTACCTACAAGAACATGAAGTCATTAAAAAGATTATTATGCTACGAAGAAAATATAAAAGATGAAATACATACTCAAAGGAAAGGGACGTTCCCATGTAGACGTTTTAACCAGTGTATGTATATGGCAAATGATAATAAGTTTATACATCCAGATACTGGACAGGAATACATTTTCAAATATTATGCAGACTGCAGATCTATTGCAATGTCATTGAACAATGAGGATTTATAATGCAACAATACAAATATGAGAAAATGCAATGGCATTGAGCAGTAAAGATTCTTTAAGCAGCAGTACTAACATGGCAAAATGCATTATCACTGAACAATAAAGATTTATAGTGCCACAATACAAATATGAGAGAATGCAATGTCATTCAGCAGTACTAACACACACTACCCCCTTATCAATTCTAAACAGAACAACTATGAAACACACCGTTATAACCTGTTCACTGGCCACTGACTATTTACACTCTTGCTGCCAGCATGATGGGGCGCAAGTTAGAGCTCATATGGATTCCAGTTATTTGTAATCCACAAAGCATTTTGGGGGGGGGGGTGACCACAATCTTATAAAAATATAAAAATGACGGCCAGAGCCTCTCACCACTCCGTCGAGAATATCCTAGTGACCAGGCGCCATGGTTTCTCTGATGAGAAAAGTAGAAAATTACTACCAGAACTCTGGTAATCATCTATGGCTTCTCAGTACTAGGCCCAAGAGAACTTTTCTTGCTGAATCATAGCAGGCGTGGAGCTACTGGTTTTAGACTTCTGTCCTGATTCCACAAAATACCATCATCAAGGATTTCAGCCAGAAACAGACACAATCTGCTACTTCACTTCCCTGTCCCAAAGCACTAGATAAGAAAATCCAGCCATGCTGCAAGGCCCTTTTTGCTTCAGCTATGTGTTTCAGTCTTCCCTCCTTCAGCTAGTGTTCCAGTCCCCTACTTCACTTTCGAAATTGTCGTTTATATTCCTGAAAAGGTGGTGTAATGAGAAACTGCAGTCTATTACTTCTACATGAAATGCAGTGAGAGCTACAATACTGTATCAGAAAAACACAGTAAAGACTGGCTGGGATCTGTGCTAGAAATACAAAAAAACAACTAATCAAGTTTTACTTGAAGGTATGGGGTAGTGTACCTATCTCACTATACCATACTGTATGTGGGGGCGAGGCTTAAGGCAAAGGACTCCACCGCACATCACCTGCTGCCTCTATGGACTCACACACACACACACACACACACACACACACACACACACATTCTGGCCTACCACACCACCCAGGTTATATTTTTCTTTCTTTTCTTACGGTGTCTAATTCTTCAACATTTCTTGCATTCATTCAATTCAATCAACACATCCCATCCTATCTAGGGAAGACAGCATTCTCTGTAAAAAAAAAAAAAATAATAACTACACTAAGTTGAGGCCAATGGGGTTCTAAATGCTCTGTTGTTTTAAACAACCTGGCCATCCAGTGGTGTTATTCCAATTTTTTTCTGCTTTCTTTCAACAGACCTTAACTGACGAACCTTAAACTGCAATACCTGTGAATAAAATACTTAATTATGATAGGGGCCTGGGGTCTGCTAGGCCACCAGAAGCCATGGTGGTTCTAGATGCTCTAATGTGCATTTTAAAGTTTTTCTCCAACCTTTACATCTAATGATGGCCTAAACTAAAATTGTAAGGAAAGAAATTCAGTCTTATGTTTTTTTTTTGTTTTTTTTTTAAATAAGTTGGATCCAAGTTGATGCTGTCATACGTATATGAAAGCATCCCTTCTCACTCCTAACCCCAAAAGGACAAAATGCACCCACTATCTTTGTAAGTCTTGAACTTCAGACTGGGACAAAACTGAAAAATCAAGAACACAACATATTTCAACGTCCCGCTGTCAGACATGTATAAACAAGCCTCTTTGCCCTCTCCAAAAGGTAGACATCTGTATGCATCTAATGCCTAACCGTAAAGTTAAAACAACAGTTATGTTTCCAACATGTTACTCCCAAATGGTACACTGGTCCTATTCAAGCTATAGTGACCTCTGTGAGGAAAATTAAAGTAGTCAAAAAAATGCACACACAGTAAAGTTGGTGCCCCGTTTTAAATTATGTAGATCAGGTTATCTAATTCATAGCTGACGTGTAATAAAACAGATAAATGTGATGTATAATACAAAAGGATAAATGTGAAGGTAATCTCTTCCTGCAAGTTAACACAATCCACTGTGCCTCCCATCCCATATATATATATATATATATATATACATACATACATATATATATATATATATATATATATATATATATATATATATATACACATATATACATGCACACACACACACTTTATATAAGATTGTTTATTACTTCAAAAGCAGCTTTGAGTGAAGTACAAATGATAGAAAAGACAAAGTACAATTGATTGAAACACCTTAAATTATATATATTCCAACTCCATGGTTGCACACCAACGGGAAAAAAACATCAGTGATTCAGTGCTGGTACACAAAACCATCTACAAATCTGGTAGGCACAACATAAAACTGGGCTTTGCCAATCCAAAAAAAAAATCATTTAAATTCTGCCCTGTAACTACCTCCAGGAGCAAAAACACCAGAAATACCATCGACAGACTTCTACACTTCAATGAAATGGCTTTTCAGTCAGATGTACTGAGAGTCATTTTTTTTTTTATCATTTGTACTTCAGTCAAAGCAATCTTCAACAAAATGGTATACAGCAACACGGACACACACGTGTGCACACACACACACACACACACACACACACACACACATCTTCTCTCTTGTGGCTTATGACTACCTTCTAGCATTTGACAAACAAGACCTTTATAAATCTCGGCCCACAATGTACTCCATTCCTGGTAGACCAACAATTCTTTCATGATCCTTCCTAATTCAGGCTGTTGTATCACAAGGGCAAAATGTATAATCAATATATAAACCCCTCCAAAGTTGTAATTGACAGTACTATCTACTTTCTTGTCAAGTAACTGAAATGACATTTCCTCTCCTAATCATGGTTATAGCTCTCCTTCTGCCACTAGACTACATATTAAAATATTTTATGTTTGAGATACTCTCTACGGTTTCTAGCAATAACAGAACCTGAGGCTAGTACTGCCTTAGGCCTATCCTTCATTTTTTTTAATAAGGTTCCTTAGGCCACTTATGTGTCTAAATAAATAGTATTTCTTAACTGAGTAACAGTATTTTAAGTACCTCCTGGAAAAAAAAAAATTCTCCACCAATTCTGTCAATTGCCTTCTCCACCCACCCAGCCACACACCCATTTTTGTCCTTGGAGATCTAGGGCTGGGAAAGAAATACAGCTTCCTCCCGAGACCAATTCTGTTCACATAAAAGTCCACTGATTTAGGTAACGGGCATCTAATGAAGGTACATGATGCAATTATATGGAAAATCTTGTAAAAACACAGAATGCTGCATGAAACATTAGTTTAGTCAGACCACTGAGTTTATAATTAATGAAGTGCAGCAGTCAAAAAGCTGCACCCATTCTAAAACAATGTAAAACATTCTTAAGAAAATGAAAGGAGCCAAGATGAACTGGGAAAATGCTGCTCTTTAAAGAATTTCAAAAGTAGAGGAATGGAGCCCCGAATGTAGCCCTAAAGACTCCAGCTCAATTAACAAGTTCAGATTCTACCAAAGGAGGGAGGGGACAGGAATGTTGAGGTCATCTTTCCTTTCCAATATCAGGAAAGTGGGTTTAGAAGATGTGGCCTGGGATGTGAGCTCCACTTCAATTCCTGGTGTAGGCCAAAAATGAGAGTCTGCTTTTATAGGGTGGCTACTGGGGGATGTCACTTGCAAAAATGTGGCAAAGCTCTTGCACTATGACCATCATTTGTGCTATTTCAGAAATAAGTGGAAGGAATGAAAGGACTTATGAAAGCCTTCTGACTGCTCACTGGCCAACAAGAAAATAGAAACATTAAAAATGTTTTGAAAATGGGAAAAGAAAAAAATGGTATAGTACAAGATGAGAAGCGTGCTACCTTGCTTCAGTAGAGGTATAAGACTATAGATGCATGCTTTCCAGAAGCAAAAGAAGATGCCACTACTCAGTGACAGGTTTATAGTAATTCAAAGGGGCTTGGCAATGAATGAGTTCATACTTTTAAGAATGTTGGTAAATCTTCCTAGCCTGCTGCACAATAGTCAGGCAATTTTCTGAGTCAGAGATCAGCATCTTGAATTCCTAGCCTTGGAAGAAGAAAGTTGGTGTAATGTCTTAAGCATGGTCCAAGTTAGGAATAGTGTATACAGAGAAAAATAAAATGTTTTGTAAAAAGTGCAGTTATGAGGAACCAGTAAGAAAGTGTCTTTCATGGTCTATTTTGGAAAGGAAGAGTCTATGTTTCTACCCAGCAAGTTATGGATTTCTAGTTCAGATCCTTTTTGGATTGTTGAAGAACCTTGCCTAGTGTTGTTTGAGTTAGGCAACTCTGAAGGGGCAGCTGATGTTTTTTCAGCACAGACTTTTAGCACTGTAAAAAGTACACTAGCTAAAATAGGATTAAAAAAAGTTTCCCCTTTTTTGTTAAAGTAGCTATTTTTTCTAAGTATTTTTACTTCAGGGTTTAGCCAATGACTTTGGGGTAATATTTAATACATTTAGAACCTAGAAAAATAGTTAATGTGCAAGGAAGAAAAATATTTAATAAATATCCGAAGGCAGTGTCACAGTCGATATGTACAATGACAAAGACCATTTTATTCTGACTGATTCTATTAGAAGGAAAAATGCTCAATTACATTTGAAGACCTGGAGGTAAAAGTGGCACCTGCAATTTTTGCAAAGAGAGAGATTACATTTTCTAAATCTATTCTTTCCTGCTGTCTGTAGACCCTCAGCTCTTTTAAGACTTGACTAGCCCATTTGTTCCAAGAGCTAAACCCAGTCACAGTTGATTGCCTTTAATGCTGCAAACAGCATTTTTCTATTTTAAGCTCAACCTCAATGCCATGACAGCTTATGTACCTTGCAATGTTAGCCCTTAGAAATGTGTGTTTCTACACATGACCTCAAGTTATGGTGCTACATATGTTGCTTGGAAAAAAATGCATGCCTGATCACTGCACATATCTCCATACCATGCTTTCCTTCAGATGGAGCACCTGGCATGTTGTGGCAAGTCATGTCATTTTTGCTTCCCATTTGGATGGGTGAGCAGGCACCAACAGTTTTGCTCCTATCCCCCAAAACTCTCCAGTATTCAGACTACTACCTGATCCCAGGTAATCTGATGTACAGTTCATGACTATATCCGTCTATGCCACAGAGACAATGGAGAGAGATCAAGGGGAGATCACAAAAGAATAGGGACAGAGTACTAGACCAGTGAGCCTGTGAAAATTATCAGAGAAATAACAATTATGGAATGTTGGTTGTCAAGTGATTATGTTGGGTTGGAATTTCTGAAGCACTAGTGAGTCAAGTGCATCATCTAGTTCACTTCTTACAGTGAAATACCTCTGAAGAAATACCCTAGAAGACTAGCTTTTCCACTTTTGAGTACAACTTTTAAAAGATCATTTGCTTCCTCAGTAGTGGATGGTGGACAGTTGCATGCAAACACAAAGATGTTTAGACAAGCAAATGAGCTACTTAAAGGCAAATGCAGAGTCCTGCCTGAACTAAGATCGGGGACGAGTAGTGATATGATTTGCAGTGATCAAAGCATGGTGCTTCAAACTGTAGTTAATGCTCTAAGCTATTTATGTTTGCTTACTGGGGTAGTGCACTGATCAAATATTGTCCAATTTCAGGCTCAGCATAGTTGAAATACAAAACATTTCACAAAAAGAGAAATATAAGGAATAAAAGAATTCAGAATAATTGCATAGAAAAAACTGTATACACATCCCAGTGAACAAACACAGAGCAATGTACAATCACAGTGTGTTGTTGTTGTCTTTCGGCTTTTCCCGGTTAGGGGTCGCCACAGCGGAACTCCGGTCCGCTAATGATTGGCAGCAGATTTTGACGAACGTGGAGGTGCCAGCTTGACGTTCAACCTTCAATGAAGGCATGCCAATTTACGCATGTCTTTCGAACGCCCACTCAACCGCGGGGAGGACATGCAGACTCCACACAGGAAGCACTCCTTGCACTCCAGCCAAGAATCGAACGGGAGAGCCTCTTGCTGTGAGGCAAAAACGCTACTGCTGCATCACCACGGCAATGTACAATCAGAGTGTATTGTACAATATACACATTAGCGGGTCAGTCTTCAGTGAATCTTGAGAGGAGAGAGACTTGGAAAGGAAACAGGTTAGGTGAACTGTCCTATGTTTATGTAGGAGCATTTGGCTTGGATGAAGTATTTCTTGAGTTGCAATCTGAATTTGGAGTAGGTGTTTATTTCTTTAATATCAATTGGGAGAGGTGCAGTGCAGTGTGGCTCTAGGGGCAATGAAAGTTAGTGTGGCTTGTGAGTACTGTCTCAAGGTGTAGGAAGAGGCATTTTCATGAAGTCTAGCTGCAAGGGGAGTAAATGTGCGGAGTTGGGGTAATTTGTACAGTTGGGATCATAAAGTTGGTTAGATCTTTGTTTTATGGGTAACCATTTGACTTTTTCTATGCTGATATACAGTGATGCTCACAGACAGGCGAGTTTGTAATGAATTGTTAGATGCTATTAGAGAGAGCCTGAAGTGTGGCAATGTTTTTTTTGGAGGCAGGAGCAAAAATTGAAAGCCCATATTCAAGTTGAAAAAGGAGAACTCCTTTATCAATGGCTGCTCTGGCTGGTTGGAAGGAAAGGGGAGGAGATCCTTTTGACCCAGAAGAGGAGGGATTTTATTTTCCACACTTACACAACCAGCTTATTGTACATTTTTTTTCCCTTAACAGATTTCTTTGTTTTTCAATTGAACTATACAGATTACAGGTCACATTAAAGGTGGAAAAAGTTTTGAAATTATTTATTGTGCTCTCATTTTTTTATATCACAAAAACCTGGTATTTTAATAGGGGTGTGTACACTTTTTATATCCGCTGTATATACACAAGTACTGGTAAACATTATATTCAGCAAAACATAATTAAAGAAAATTACCATTTAAATAAGCCCCAACAGCTGCAACTCCGCATACATACACTTAACTCTACATTAAAAAATAATTAGTGACTAAAAATAGTATAAAACCCAATAACTGACAATCACCACTTTCTGCCAACAATCCAAAACTTAACCACATTACAAAATTCATTCAATAAGCAATTATTTCAGGACTATGTTTATAAATGTCAACAAAAGAAAATTTTAATACTGACGTCTTAAAAGTGTTAAGTTGTCAGAGCTGCTGACATACAGGGATAAAGTTGTGATTGTGACTCAAATGGTAAGAGTCTGAGATAGTGGGCAAGGCTAGTGGATCATGTGACATGTGCAGGCATGGACTTGTATCACAAATGCCTAATGGACGACAATCCTTGGAGAACAAAAAAACATTTAAGGGAAGAGCTACGCCTCAAAGGAAAACCCCATTCCTCCTTGCATAAGATGGCACTGCTTGGGGAACATTTGATGATCATTGAACAAATAGGTCATAGAACTCTCATCCAGGGGAGAGAAAAGTCAAATTAGTGGCCAAAAATGACAGGTCAGTGGTAAGAAGAGGCACAGAACAGGAAAATACAAAAACAAGTAGTGCTGTGAAGCCTACCTATATTTTTTAAATTGCCAAACAGCTACAAAAAGCAGCCAAAGAGTGGTGTTTGCAGTGCCACATGCTGGTGGCCTCATTTAACGCACACTCACCCATATGCCTAAATAAAGGTTAATAACTAAAGAATCAATCATACACCTTCAGCTGTAGGGCTGCCTAGCACCCGTCATCACTAACATCTTCCCTACACCTCACCTTCCAGACACCCTCCAACGGTCAACTTATCTATTGTTAAAGAAGTTTCATCTCTGAACTCCAAACATCTTCAAGTTGGCATCTATTACCTATCCTACACCTCTTAGATTTGCTCATCAGAAAAGCTAACTCCTCTACCACCTCCCAGTGGGCTCGGCCAATCTCAAACTACAGTACAACCCCAATCAACAGTCACCATTCCCTCATCCTCATTACCACTAACCACCCTCAGTCCTATCATCCTAAGCCACTCTACTCCCACCCACTCCCTCTCAATCTAATCTGCCTGGGCCACCCTACAATTGCCCACTTATCCTCAATGCAATACTCCACATGCCATTACTCTCACCCAACACCTCCCAACTTAATCCTGCCTTCCCATTCTACTCCAATGACAGGAACTCAGCACCCAACCTCACCACAACCAAGTCACCCACATCACACATCTCTGTTGAAAGACCACAAGAAAAATGTGTTTACAGCAGTTCCCACACTCACCACTCACACAGCCATACACATTAAAGCCACTTTACCTTCTACTCTGTCCTTCCTTCTCTCCACACCCCACAAGCATAAAAAATACAGCTGAGCAAACTGAACTTAAAGTACCAGTAGATGTTCAAATGCACACTGTTGCGGCAGCCTTAGTTATGTGGGTTACATTCTGCTGAGGACATAACAGTTGGCCAGCTTCCAAAGCTTCAGGGCACCTTCCGTGAGCATAACTTCCCAAGCAGCTTGAGATTAGCTGAGCTGACTAAAAGATAAGTTTGGACGTAAAGCTCTTCAGAGCTTTCCTGCCAGGAGACAGAGGGAGGCTGAGCGCTGAAAGGACAATGCAAGGAATAACAAGAAATAAATGTCCACACCCTGGAATACAAACACACACCAAAAAACAAGGTGGATGGAGGGAGAGTGGGGTGCTGCAGAAGTGATAATTTGAACATTTACTGTTATGGTAAGTCCAACTTACACAATTGTACATTTCTTCATTTTTATTACTGCTACAACAGCCTTAGCTGTATGGGTAGATTCCTTTGGCTAACTATACTTGGGAGGTGGAAGGAGAAGGGTTCAGGAGCCCCTGGAAAATGGTCCTAATCAAGGCATGATCTATAACTACAGAAGGAATCCAGCCTGCAGTGTTACGTAAAAGTATGTACAGAGGACCAAGTAGTAGCCTCTAGAATCCAACCCTTTTTAAAATGCCAAAGAAGCTAAGGTCCTTGCTGAGTAGGCCTTGACCCTGCCTGAAAGGGATGTGTCATGGTAAGTATAACAAAACGTAATAACCTTAGATAGCCATTTGGAAATAGTCAGTTTAGACACTGGTTGTCCCTTCTAACCTTCATATGAAATGAAAAATTGATCTGATGATCTGAAAGATTTAATTCTGTAAAGCAGTACCAGAGTAGTCTCTGGACATACAAAGTATGGGGTATCTTTTCTCCTTCATTTTAGGGTAAAGAAAAAATGGGAATATGGATAGTTTGGCTTAATGTACACTCCGATACCAATTTAGGCATAAAGAGAAGGATTAGTTCTCAAAGAACAGTCATCTTTGTGGAAAATGAGCTTGCCACTCAGATATCCTTCTTGCAGAGACCAAAGCAATCAGCAAAATTGTTTTCAATGTTAAGAACCAAGTCAGCCGGATTAGCTGGTTCAAATGCAGTAAGTGTTAGGTTTAACACAAAATTAAGATCAAGTAGGGGCCACCAGTTTACTTGGAGACCTCTAACATAAAACCCCTTTCAAGAACATTTTGTTATGCAACTTACTTGAAAGATGAGGATCCAAGTGAAGACACAAAGAAATATCCGATAAATTAATCTTGAAGGAGGACTAAGGAAGGCTGTAAGATCATAACTCACACACACATTGTAAAACTAGAGAACACCTTGCCCTGAATGGGTGCTGGTTATGTTGTTGGCACCAACTACAAAACCTTTTCCATTTGCTAATGTAGGATTTTCTACTAGCAGGCTTTCTTGCCTCCATTAGTACCTGCTGCATGTCCTCAGAAAACAAGTGGCTAAAACAAATGTAGACCATATAATCCAGGCAGTCAACTAAAGCTGATTGATGTTTAGGTGTATCAAACTCCCCTGTTCTTGTGTGTGCGGAGTCAAGTCTGTGAGGAAGCTTGAGGTAATTGCCCCTGGCCATTTCCAAAAGAAGGGAGAACCACAGTTACTTGAGCTAGAAGGGAGTCACCACAATGTTCTTGGGGGATTACTTCAAGTTTTTAGAATTACCCTGGATATTAGTGGAAAAGAAAAGGCACTGGTCTTCCAGGCCTTCTTGCAGATAGTCTTGGAACAGAATTTTCCAAGATGACTGTTCAAGGAGGAGGCAGAGAGATCTGCTTGAGGAAGTTCCTACAGATGGATCATATCTTGGAAGACTCCCAGATCTAGTTTCCATTCACGAGGACCTGCCCTGGTCCTGATCATCTTGTCTGCCATACAATTCTGATCTGATGGAATGCAGAGTGCCTACAGAGTGACATTGAGCTGTGAGGCTATATCCCAAGCTAACACAGCTAGTCTGTAAAGGGGGATTGACTTATTTCTCCCTTGCTTGCTGATGTACCACATCACTGTGGCATTTTCTGTAACCACTTAAAGGTGCCCCAGGGACCAAAGATGGTTCAGAGAATTGAGTGCTTTGATCAGGGCAGGTATCTCCTTGAGATATCTCCTTGAGACTGTGTCTGTCCTTGGTGTCCCACACCCCCTACACTTTTGTCTCTCTAGAAACTTTCCAAGCAACGTCTGAAGCATATGTGGTGACTGATTTGGTGCAGGAAGGGAGAAGGGGAGACCTTGATTTAAGGATGTGTGTTGTTGTACACCAGGTGATACTGGGATCTGAAAAGATGAAGGGTGATGATGCTGGGACCAACGAGATTTCAATCACAACAGTGTATTTCTCATGTGGAGTCTTTCCAGGGGTATCATGAGAATCACAGATGTCACGAGACAGAAAATCCTGATGTATTCCCTCGCAGTGACCAAAATCTGAGTGGAAATCCTTAAAAATAGATTTAAATGGTTATCTATTTCTTTCCATGAAAGAAAAGCTCTTTGAACTGAGGTGTTTAGCTGACATCCAAGGAACACAACCCTGTGTAAGGAAGTCAAGAAAGACACTTGAACGTTCTCTTGGAATCGCAGCTTGTGCAAAGAATCTCTCACCAGAGGCAGCAATTCCTGACATTTTGAAAAAGACTCTACAAATATAAGCAAGTTGTCTTAACAAGGAAAAATGTGGGTACCCTGTAACCTGCAATGTATTATATAACGGATTTGTTTGCAGTTAAAAGCGTTCTCTAGAGTTTCCTTGCTCTTTTTTCTGTCTGAAACTTTCACTTAGTGTCTCACTGCCATTCATAGGTCTCAACCTGCTAAGAGGCCAATGTGGAGCACAGACCATAGCAATGTGTGACAAACCGTCAAAATGTGGAACACCCAATTTTCGCACTGAGTGATATGCATACTTTGACCATAGCCATGGCCTTTCAACCAAAATATATCATATGTAAGTATTTAATAATACACACACTCTTGCAGACACAGATATTTACATATACACACACAGATGTAGAAGCAAAAAGACATTGGCTTGCTCATATAGAAAAACTGAAACACATACACACACACACATATATATATATACACACACACACACACACACACACACACACACACACACACACACACACACACACACACACACACACACACAGTACCAAAGTAAATAACTGCAATACCAGCAGTTAAAAAGATTCCTTTTAACAACTGGTATTTCAGTTATTTACTTTGGTACTGTTTTGCTTCTATTTAATTTTTTTCTCCCTCTCATTAAACGCAATTTGCCACAACCACGTTTAGTGAGAGGGAAAAGGGATAGAAGTTTATTTTTTCTTCTGAGATCTCCCTTCTATATTTGTCATATATGGTCAGACGTTTCCTCTCCTCCTTTCTGTCATATATCAAAAAAGTATACGTTCCCCTTCCTAATTCCTACTGCTAATTCCCTTTCAACGTGCACCTTCACTTCTGTTGGCTTCTCTTGTATTGTGTTTTCTTTTCCTCCCACCCCTTTTAGTTCTGCCTGGCGTATGTCCTCACTTTTACTCTAATCTCTGGCTTTGCTCACTTTTCTATTTCTATCGGCCTTCTCTTCTTTTTGGCTATTTCTCACACCCTTGCTCATATCCCCAATTTCTTTATCTTTGACCCGTACATATAAATTGTTTACCTGTGTACTTTTCTCCCAGCTTCTTAATCAGTCTTTTACCTCACCCTAAGTGCATCATAATCCTGCGTTGAATTGTTCTGTTGTACCAAGTTGTATCTTACCCAACTGAATTCATCATACCAGGTGAGTACACAACGTACATTGTAAAAGGGTAATTTAACATAGTGCACTTTGTTCAATGAGCAGTCAAAGACACTAGGTGTGTTGGTGGTAATGCAGTAATACAAGTATTTAACTTCATGAACCGGTAGAAAAGTTTCACAAGTGCGTCTGTCTGAGGTGGGGAGGTAGAGGCTCTTTGCAGCTTATGAATACCTTCAAAAATCTTGTTGTATGGAAATACCAACACAGACCACCCTTCCATTAGCAAAGTCTCGAAGTCTGGAGCTAGCCTATCACAGGAAAAAGAATGAATGGCCAGCTCCATCACCTAAGTAGTTCTATGATTTTTTTTTTCAGGTGGTGCCACAAGGTGCACTCTGCATTAGCTGCTTTCCACACAGTGCTGCCTTCTTTTACATCATCAGTGCTTTTGATTAATCCCAGAACCTGTTCACACAAAATTAGTAAAATTATAATGCAAATGATGTTTACCGTCCAATGGCAGTTTCACAATAATCAAGAACATCAACCCAAACTGTGAAGTACAATTTGAAATATACAACTTTACTTTGTTTATTCTCAAATTTCTGTCATTCTTATTTTAGTCATATGTAGTCCATCTAAATCTGTCAAGATCAGATTAGTTTCAAATTAAATCTGCTTACTTTCAGCGGAAATACAGTGTGAAAAACATTACTGAAATTAACTACTATGCAAGATGATGATCATTATAAACTTAGGGTAAATCAAAAAATGTTAGGTCAAGCTGAGTTATGCTCAGTTACTTAAGCCAACACCTGGAACATTGAGTAAACTAAACATGTTTTGTTTTAAGCTGTTTCAGTTTTAAAATGCAAGTTGTTCTATGCTACACAAGACCTTCTAGATATCAGCATAATTACATTAAGAAAAAATGTGCATGTACAAGCACACACACGCACTCTCACTGGGGCATTTTAAGACAGAATGAGGAACATTCCTCCTAATGAGGTACGCTACTTCAAATGTCTGCAGTAAAATGTTTTGTGACAACATACATTTTCTGAACCATACGAAATAGTATGAAAGTCTAATCGCTGGCATTAGACTGTAATTCCGAATGATTTACCAGAAGAGACTAGCAAACCACGTAAAATCAGTGGAGAGGTTTAAACTGAGTGCAAGCTTTTTCTGGTCTAACACTGTAGTTAGGTTTCTGGTAAAGATTTGCTGTTTGCCCTAGGTACACTAATTCTATATCTTATGACAAAGAAAGAAAGCACACTTAAGGAAATTTTTTAAAGAAACATTCTGGTCTGACTCAGTTGAAGTGATTACAGATAATTGAGAAAACACCAGCTAACGGACCACCAATTCATTACATGCGACTTCCCTTGTTCACACCCACAGCTTTTATATGCCACACTCACAAACATGTGGCAGCACAGAGCATGTAATGGGGGGGGGGGCACAGAACAGTTCACTCATAAAACTTTCTTGAAGATGGAACTTACTTGACAAAAATCGCAAAGCGGAACCACGGCTGCAAAATGCGGAACAGCGGGCTTAATTGATCACAAATGCAGGGTGTTACGCACAATCCGGAGCACTTGGCTGCTCAGCTGCTGTGATAAACATTTCTGTAGTGTTTTCTGCCTAAAACAGTGTAGCTAGTAGCTGTAGGATAGTTTCCCATCCTCACTCCCTACTATTGTTTTGTTCTTAAACTTGGTGTCTTTGCAGTTGCCTGCCCCTACTGTAAATTTGATCTGGGACACTCCTCCCAATCAGTCTCAAGAGCTTATTCTACCGAATACAGAGATAACATTTGGGAAAGCCAACCCCTTTAGTTTCTTAACCTTGAATTATCTTCTGTTCCTTCTTTTTCCCCTTCCACTTCACTATACACCTTGTTCAACTGCTTTTGCAGTATTTGTGTTTCTTCCTCCTACTCTATTACTTCCATCCTGCTTTTTCTCTGAAGTGTTCAACTGCATCTTTTCTGCTGCATTTATTACTGCTTGTCTGTAGCCTGTTTAAATAGTAACTGTTATTCTAAGCCTCTTAGTTTTGGTTTAAACACTTGGGCTTTAGGCCTACCCCTTAACTCTTCCTGGCATCTTTCTCTCAGATTCTGACAAATATGGATGGACAATTCCTAAAGTTTCTCCTGCCAGCCTGGTTGATATGGGCATCCTGAGACAGTGTAGCAACTGTCTCATGTACATGGAAAACCATCTACTACTACCACCACCTAGGAACACAATTTGTGAGAGATGTAATTACATAAAGAACCTAGAGTCTATGCTCTGTTCCTCACAAGCCAGTATATCTGGCACTGAGAAGGTTGCCAACACCACCACCCACAAATACACACAACGCACCCACATATGCTGAGGTTCTCAACAAAAACAAAACCCAAACAAATGAGACCTCAGACGCAAAAACACACGCAAACTCCACAACCTTACACACCACATACCCACGCATAGTCCACACAACTGTGTCTCACAACCAATAAGGCCCAACTATAAACATATTAATCATAGGAGACTCCATTTTGAGACAGACAGATGTGCATCTCTCACCAGGCTGGATAAGAAGAAAGTCACGGTTAGTTTTTTTGTCAGGTGTCAGAATCTGCCATATCACACATGCACTCAAGTCTCTCAACAACAGGTACTGTTATGACTTTATCATAGTTCATGTTGGTGTGAGTGGTTTGAGACGTACCTCTCTGGACTATATGAAGAGAGACATGATTGAGCTCGCTTAATGTGTGTGTCCAGGGCAGGTCTATCCCTATCCTTAACCCAGAATGATGCCTTAATACAAACAGAAAATCATTGACTAACAATTGGCTTAGTTTTTGGTGTCATTCCTGGGAGATCCAGTACCTGACCGCCTCTGAGGATATGATCGACAGACCATGATGCTTTGCTAGAGATGCCTTCATCCGTCTCACTTAGGCTTCTGGCAAAGGCCCTTACCTCCCCCATAGTGCCTTTTTTAAGAAAAGTCATGAGGTCGATACTACCAACATAAAAATTTTAACAAAATGCAAATTAAAGGTCATTCTGCTAAATGCTAGGAGTCTAAACATGAAACTGCACTCGTTGCAAGCAGTCTTAACCCTCGAAGATGTTGACATTTGTGCAGTCACAGAAACCTGGTTCAAAGCTTGCGGTGAGCACCCTAGCATTAGCTGGTTACTCATCCTATCATACATTCAGAACCCAAACTGTGGGCAGCAAAGCCAAAGGAGGTGGCATTTCAATATATATTAAAGACACACACACCTCCAGGCTGGTCAAACTGTATGACACACAGGAGACACTCAAAGCAGAGTTAGCCATTGACAAGACCCCTATTCAAATCATAGCTAGCTACGGATCCCCAAATTTGACTCAAGATGTCCACTGTACCTATCTGAAACTCTGAATCTAACAAGATTAAACCCTTTACCCTGATTCCTGGGCAACTTTAACTACCCAACCACAGACTGGAAGAATTACTCATGCCAGAACACAAATGCCCTGAGATTCCTCTTTTTTTATCAATGCAAATGCCTTGAAACAGCTAGTCGATAACTCCACAAGAGGTGATAATATGCAGGACCTGGTATTAACCAACATGAGTAACCACTGCAGCACCCCTACAGTACCATCCTCCGTGGTAAGATCCGACCACAAAGTGGTCACTTTCAAAGTCACCATCTCCCCTGACTCCCCCCTCTAGCTAGGGTCAAACAAAAAACTTCTCCACAGCTAATTACAGCCTCCTGCGGGATGGTATAAACAGCTTCACAGCCCCCCCCCTCCTGAGGGATGGTATAAACAGCTTCACAGCCCCCCCCTGTAGAAACTACCACCAATGTCCAAATCTCCACCGAAGTACTACACGAGCATTTATATACAAGCATGGAAACAGGAATACCCAACAGGACAAAATCATCCTCTGCAAGGAAGAGTAAATCTGTCTGGTGGACATCTACAATAAAACTATATTACAAAAGGAAAAAATTGCTGTCAAGGACCAAGAAGGAGCAGGTGCCCAATCGGAAGCAATCTCGCCTTAGACTGAATATGCAAATAAGAGCACTAGTGAAATCCTCTAAAGTCAACTTTGAGTCGAAATTAGCCACATCTACTAGAGACAATCATAAGGCCATCTTCACATATGTCCTCAGGCTCAAAGGAAGCACCCAGATCTGTTCAGAACGGGTGGTCAAGGACACCACATACACAAATGCTGTTGATATAGCCGACCAACTGGCTGACAGATTCAGTGAAAACTTAATCCCTCTGTCCCCCCCATTACTAAATCAGGACATCTCCAGTACCTGCCCCCTCCCTTTATCTCTAGGGAACAGGTCATCACTGTCCTCTCAAAGGCAAAGAATACAGCCTCCATGGGACCTGATAACATCCCAGGCTACATCCTACATGAATTCAGGCATGAACTTGCAGCACCATTAGGCACCCTATTCAACCAAAGCCCAAGTACCAGCTTTGTCCCAGATGAGTGGCAGACAGCCACTGTCATCTCTTTACACAAAGGTGGAAAGTCCACCGATCCAGGAAATTATAGACCCATCAGCCTAACTAGCCTGGTCTGCAAGGCCATGGAACGGATTATCATGGCTCTCACTAACAGGGATATTGGCAACCTCCAAACACTCAACCCCACACCATTTGGGTTTGTCAACGGGAGGTCATGTCTGTTAAATCTGGTTGACTTCTTTGAGATGGTCACCAAAGACATGGACAAGGAGAAGATGGTGCACATTGCCTACCTTGACCTGGCCAAAGCCTTTGACACTATTCCCCACTTGGGCATAATAGATAAACTCTCTCAACTAGACACTGATCCATATGTTACCAGATGGGTAGCAAACTGACTCACTGACAGAACCCACCTAATCAAAATAGGGGAAGCCACCTCAAGTAGCTGATTCGTAACGAGCGGCGTACCCCAGGGATCGGTCTTGGGGCCTCTGTTATTTGGGATATACTTCTCTGAGATGCAGGCCAAAACCAGTGGGCTATGGCTGACCAAGTTTGCAGATGACTACAAGCTGGGCGCAGTCAATTCCCCTAGTGATGTTGATGCCCTCAAAAAGGGTCTCACCCAAATAAATGACTGGTGCCAGAAACATGGCCTCAAGCTGAATGCCAAAAAATTCATCATCTCGTTTGGAGAGAGTGATGCCCCCACATATTAACACATTAATAACAATGCCCTAAGCACACAATCAGTCATGAGGGATCTGGGCACCAGGGTTGAGAGCAACCTGGCTTTTGACCACCATGTTGCTTTCGTTGTATGGAAAGCTTTCTACATGACCCACCTCATCCAGGGACAAGGAAGTCATAACATCCCTGTATTCTTCCCTTATATGGCCAATGACTGAATACAATGCCCCCTTCAGCATGTACCTCGCAAAGCACATACAGCAGCTGGAGAGACCACAGAGGTTCCTCACCAGGAGAATCCAGGACCTCAAACATCTACCCTACACAGATAGGCTAAAAGCCCTGACCCACTACTCAGTTTCATACAGACTCCTCAGAGGTGACCTCTGTCTGGCATACAAAGTAATCTCAAACCTCATCTTCATGGGACTGCTGTATATCCGTTAGTCAAGCTCCACTCAAGTAACCCACATGCGCAACCTCAACCTGGTCTGTGACATCAGTAGGACTTGGTGGGTCAGATTTGTGTCCCAGAGACTCCTCCGTCTGTGGAACAGAACTCCCTCTCCATGTCAAGCAGAGTACCTCATTATACCTGGATAACTGGATGAAAAACATAAAATACACCCCTGGGATTCCACCTGTGTCACTGCTGGACAGGGGCTTTGGATGTTGACTTGTCTAAACATGGGCTAAACTCTTGACTAGGTTTGTAAGGGCCTCTGGGCCAATAGCCTGGTAACTTCCTATGATCCTACAAATGTGATCTAAACACAAAAAACCTTAAACACCTAACATCTGGATGAACAGGAATGTGATAAGCATCTTTTGAGTCTAGTGTTACCAGGACACTTGACAGAGAAAGACGAGGCAACAGGTTGTGAAGTGACATCATACTGAATTTAGGCACTAACACAAACATGTTTAGGAAAGATAGATTCAGAACTGATTTCCAAGCATTTTTGGGACTAGGAATATTCTTGAATAAAAGCCCTTCACCACCTGAGGAGGAGGAACTGGTAATATCACTCCTTGGGAAAGCATGTGATAAACAGGTAGAAACAAGACAGTCTCAAATACAGGATAAGGAATGACCCCCTGGAAAGGAGGAATTTCCTCCCATTGCCATTTGTAACCCTGATGAATGATTTTTCAGAATCCATTTGTCTGAAACAATCTGTTGCCAAAGAGAAAACTAGAGATTCAGACTTTCTGGACAAGAAGTGCCAGGGTGAGACAGGGACACTAGGTCCCTAGAACAGTCAGACTTGGTGTGTCCTTGGTTTTAGAAGGTTTGAGATTTCATTTTGGAAACTCCATGCCATTTCTTCTTAAACATCCGTTTATCTGAATTCTATTGAGACTGTGCATTCTGTTTTTTATCAAAATTGAATATGAAAGAAAAATCTTACCAGCTTGCCCCTTTCATCACACGTTTTCACCACCTCTGCAGCAGAGGCACCAAACAGTAAATATCTTCCTAAAGGAAGAATTTGAAATCTCATTTTTATCATCATCTGGGAGGTTTAGAGAATGCAGCCAAGCAAACTTCCTTAAAACAGTAACAGTAGCCACAGTCCTGGAAGAAGCATCAGAGTCATACACACACTGCAAACAATGAATGGTGACCTGTGCAACATAAAAAAAACCTTTAAAGCAGATTTTTGTTCACAAGTAAATTGTGTGCGCACACGTGTGCATATGCACCACACATTAAGTTTCATATATATATATATATATATATATATATATATATATATATATATATATATATATATATATATATATATATATACACACACACATATATATATATATATATATATATATATATATATATGTATATATATATATATATATATATATATATATATATATATATACATATACACACACACACACACACACACACACACACACACACACACACACACACACACACAGAGTAACAGAAGCAGAAAAACAGTCTCACACATGCAGAAACCCTGAAACCCATCCACATATATACAGAGAAAAATAAATATGTTGAGCAATTACAGTTATTTTCTTGACGGTCTTCATCTCAGATATTTCATCTTGATCAAATGACTGAAAAAAACTACACTAAGTGCCATGCAATGCATCTCTCCCCTCCCACACACCTCCCAACAGTCCCTGACTTTGTAGAATGCTGCTTGGGTTTTACCTAATATTTTTGCTACAGCTTCATTCTTCTTATTGTTTAGAAAAAGCAGAAACCCTTCCACTATTAACATTTAAGGGAATTAGGGTGATATTTAAAACTGTACCTGATTTTGGGTCATTTACTCCATTTATTGACTGTTTTGTCCAGATTTCTTGAGCAAAGAAGCTGACAGATTTTCTCCTTCATAATTGCACCCCCCCACCCCCACACACACACACACACACCTTTTCTCTGTCTCACATCCTTTTAATATAGTCAAATGAATTAGTTTTATTTTCCCACGCTCACTAAATGCAGACTTTTAAGTGTCAAGTAGCACAAGAGGGAAATAAAATAGCAGGTCCTTGAAACTATTGCAGTTACTTTAGTTTTTTTTTTTTTTTTTTTAACTTGCTCTTGCTACACATTTGCATTAAGTGAGCAAAAATAATATAGTGGCAGTTCTAGTCTATCCAGGCTTCAATGTGGCTTAATATGCGGCCAAAAAGTTACAGACTTGTTGCCAGGCTCTCCTCGTATATTAATACTCTGTATAAGAGCATAGATTCTTCAATAAGGTACAGTTTTCACATTCCACCCATTTTCTAAAATAAAAACAAACACCCTGGTTTACAGAAGACCTGGCACTGGTATGGACAGCAGCTCCTTTGCAACTGCTGTTAAGAATTTCTCTTATTTTAGATGCATCGTTTTCCATTACATGTTGAATTGAGGATCATCCTCAAAGAAAAATCTCTAAACAATTCAGCTCAGGCAACAGAATCTATAAACTGAAGAGTGGCCATCCACAAAGTAATGTTTATAGGTGGCATAAAAATGTAATGCTAATACATAAAAAAAAATTGAAGAACACTATTTAATGTACAAATCTTTTAAATCTACAAAAAAATTGAACCTCCCAAGGCTGAAATGTTTGCCAAACATTAACCTTTTTAAAGTGACAAAGTTCTGTTTACACAGCCTGGAAAAATTTAATTTACAAGGAGAATACAGAACATTAGTCTGCTTAGAAATATGCTGTAATTTTGGTTGCAATGCTTTTGTTATGCATTTTGTTAAGGCTTCATCCCCCTAAAAGCAGTTAGTCTGGCTGTTATATTTATTAAACAGAATACAGACTATTTCTTTGAAAAAGAGACTAGGCACATTGTTGTATATGTGACAAAATAACAAATTTGGGGCCTTAAATGTGAAGGTCAGCTTTAATATAATATCAAAAACCAATTTCCACTTGTCTGTCAGAGTCATTTATCATGTTGGTTTAATACAATTATATTCTGTATCACATTTTCATTTGCACCTACTCTTTCTAAGGTTATAAGGTAGCTTAAATGCAAGAATTAGACTGGGGGAGCTGCAAGCACATAAGTAATGCACTCTACACCCACATTTAAAAATAACATGCAGATAAAGACAAAAAGTGAATAGATAAATCTGTCTGCGCAGAGAAAAGTTGCTGATTGCTGACAATACTTCCAGAAATGCTGCAGTACACTGAGGGAGTGCTCCTAAAAGTTTACCCTTGCCAGCTTCACTCACATGTTTGCAGTACACTGTGACCATTAAAGCTACCTTCTGAGGACTTGCTCTTATATTACACAGAATCCATGACAAAAGATCAAGTCTGGAAGTTAAAACATTTAATTTCCACCGCAGCACAGGAAGAATGATAGTCTCCCAATTCCACTTCAACTCCTGTACCAATAACAAAGCTTCATTTATCAAACCAACAGTTGTTACATTAAAAGTAAACCCTGATTCTTAGACATTAATATGTATGTCAGTGTAGTAGGAATATTAACACAAAAAAGTAAGAAGCTTGAATATAGACTTGCTATACTGACTGTCATCCTTTTATCTCATCTGAAGTTATTCTACCTACAAAAGTCATAGTTTAAGATCAAAGTACTTTTTTACCTAGCATTTGACACAGTTATCCCTCTAGCTCTTCATTAGTGCTATGTCGTCACCATGACATCATAAAAAGCAAAGAAAGGCCTTTCATTCCATCACAGAGACTGACTAATACTTCCATGATGCAGAGACACTCAGATTTGTCAGTAAAAGAATATTCATGTCCACATTTCAAGTGTGCATTTATAGAATTCTAACAACGGAATACAAATGTCAAAATGAAAAGATTTCAGAAATGCACAAAAAGTAAGACCACTATTAAAACTTAGCAACAGTTTTGCTTCTTATTTAACATTATCTTCTGATGAATTTAATCATAAAACAGCAGTATGACTGACTTGATAGAGTAATTAGAGCCTGAAGCTGTCGTACATATGTAGCAGTGGTGGTATGAATGCAATTTATCTTAAAACTCAAAAAAAAAAAAAACTCCTGAATTAAATGTTATTTTACACTGAAAACAGATGAGCTCTTTAACCTTTATAGAGAGGAATCTTAATGATAAAGGCTAAAGATATCTCACTGGCACATCATCTGCAGCATTGCAGAAATGGGATTAGTAAAACACCAATCTCCGAAAGGATCAAGACCTGCAAATGATTTTGGCATGTGGGAGGATAGGGGCACAAATCCTTTATTTTAACTAAAACCACAGGAGTGAGGTTCCATGATTAAATTAACTTAGCAATAGAAAAGAGGTAAGGAAGTGTAGATAGTCCTGCAAAATCTATTTTTTATGCTTAACCATGTAAGCCCACTGGACAAACATCCCTTTTCAGGGCCTGCTTGATTAACTGACTTTCTCTAAATAACAAAGGAGGTAAATGGAGGTTGAGGCAATCAATTTCTGAACAAGAAGCAACTCAATAACAGCTCATAGCCTTAATGCTCAGCTCTAACAAAAATATGGCAAGAGATTGACATTGATCCTACTGATGGCAAAAGTTTCAAGTAAAATTAATTGAAACTCAGTTAGTGATAAAAATGTTCATATTTCTCCACTGTTGCACTACCTCAGATTTGGTAAATATAATTTTGGAGATGTGGGGAACTTGCCATACCAGACTTGGTGTGGAGGTACAGAGCTCTTGTCCCCCCTGCAAAAAATATATATATTTATGTCCTCAGAGGCTTATTTAGAGTAGTTTTGTCCGTTTTTTCACCGCACTTGCCATTGCTGGGATTACAGTCATTTAGACCACATTAGCTAAACTAATTACTCAATAGTGACAGGCATAGTAAAGGGACCCTCGCTTTCTACCACACTCATGCCAACTAAGTGGAAGTACCCTTTTCTCACAGTCATTATACAGTGGACAGACATTTTCCTGAGGGGCACACACACAGCTAAGATGCGGTGTTGTTCTTGGCCAGAAAATGAAAACCTAAGAGGGGAAATCCTCAAAGTTGCATCTTCAACTACTGTACAAACAATTTCTTTGTTACTTTGTTACTAATTTGTTTTCTTTATAAAGTCACTTAACTAAAACAGCCCACTGGACTTCTATCGTAGATTGTTTCATGTTAATACAGGAGTGCAGCAGCAGGGGGGACTTTGGTACGGCACACTCTTATGTGGAACATAATGATTTTAGCTCTCTCATGCAGCCAAGAAGTGTTAGAAAGCACGCAATTAATGCATTGTTATTTAGATAGAAGTTAAAGGTAGATGAAAGGCAATTTGGGAGAGACAAAAAAATCAATAACAAAAGCAGAAATATGAGGCAGTTCCTTGCTGTAAAGGAACAGAGCACTGATTTGGGAACAGACAACCTGAATTTATTTAGAAGCTTGGTTGCCAGGAGGAGCTGACCAAAGAAGATGGTAGTGAAGAGCTGATCTCAACATACCCATCTTGGGAGGACGGGGCACTTCTAGCTTGCCACACTAATATCCATCAGGATCATCAAGTGTTACACCAAGTGGAATCCAAACCTGCCGAGTTGAGCTGTTAAAACTCCATCTTCACATATAAGCTGAGGAGAACTCAGCATGCAAAGGCATTCTTCCCCCCAAGACACAGCAACAGCAGAGCTTAAGAGATGACTCAAAGTGGGTGCTCCAGTTGGGAGAGGAGAGCTGACCTGTGAGAAGAGCAAGTTGACATGCTCCCTAAAAGAATGGGCCATAAAACATATCGAGCTACTGTTTACTGGAACTAATGATCCTGCAAATGGTCTACTGTGATCAGTGTACTACCCCAGTAAACAAACTAAATAAAAATAAAATAAAATAGACTGATTAGGTGGATGCAGAGGAGCCACAGGAAAAAATCTTAAGGGCAGCAAACTTTATATCAAGCAGACCATATGGTTGCAGCCCTGACTGCTTCATCAGTTAACAGACAGACTCAAAATAAACACTACTACAGCCATAAAACAAACAACTGACGTCACATGGGGTGTGTATGGCACACTGCAGAACTACATAAAACAAACAAAATATTAGAAGAAATTGAAAAAGCTATGTCTACACATTCAGAGGTCATCCAGGTTATCCAAAACATGATACTAGTATGAGGGGAAAAAATAACAGCATTTGAAGATAAAGCAGGAGGAACTTCTGGACAACTTAGATAAACTGGAAGATAAAGAAGACATAAATGACACATACTTGCCATAATGTTGGGTCTTAACTATCCAAGCCTGTCTACTTCAGTGATGTGACTAGCCACGGCTAGGCAGCAACACAGCAAACAGCTTATCGCACTGCTCGAGTTTCTCTCCTACCTGTAATGATGCATGGCTACTACCGGTTTACCTCAGATAGAGTCTGAATGCCTAACAGCCTCTAATCCATACCCAAGAGGAAACATACAAGAAACAACATAAGACAGTCTCAGAAGGCCTGTCAGAAGATACTGACAATTTAGAGGGGGGGGGGGGAGATGACTGGTGAAGGTGATGAATAAGGGAAATGAAGATTCAACATTATGATACACACACATAAATGAATAAAATAAATTACCCAGTCCAACCACATCACTGATGGGATATAGTCCTCAGCTCAACATCTTGGGTGGCATGATAGAGTGCCATTGAGTATGGTGGCCTCGACAAAACATCTTAAATGAGAGATAAGATCCACTCTTTAGTGTCTGATAGAAGTATGCATACATGTCCAGGTGGCTGCCACACAAACATCAAGAAGAATTTTTAAAGATGACAGAAGAGATGGCAACTGCCCTGGTTAAATGAGTCTTCTGTCTATATGGGAAACCTCTGTTGGATGAAGAATAAATGTAGGATACACTCAAAGTTGTCTGAACAAGATAATTTTAGATATTTTTTGTCCCAGTTTAGCTACAAAGAAGGCCAAAACAGCTGGGTGTGCTGCATTAATTGTTTCTATGATGCAAATAAACCCTCAAATGCCTAAGATCATCCTGGTAATGAAGAAATTCTCACCCAATGTCATAAGTAGGGGGCAAAAATACTTATGTGGAGAGGATGACAAGTTAGATTTGGAGGCCACCTTAGATAGGAAGAAAGGAAGGAAAGAAAGAATGAAGAATAGGTGCCTAAGAAAAAAGTTGTTAGTAAGGTGAAGGACAGAACTTGCAACTGGAATTTCTTTGGCTGAAGTAACAACTAGTAGGATAAGAGTCATCCAGTATAAGAACTTGAACTTTGTAAAATGGCCTGGTTTGAATGAAGGTTTGGTTCATGTCTTCCAAGATGATTTTTTAAGAGGGACAGAGTAAAATGGTACCCTTTAAGAATTCTTTCAATACTCTTTGGAATGTTAAGAATTGACATTTGAAAACCTCACAAAAACTGGAGACAGCTGCTAAAAGTACTTTTATGGTAGAAAAGCTGAATCCTGCATCAAAAAGAGATGATAGAAAAAGCAGAACTGAATATATTGGGACCATAATAAAAATCTAAAACATGCTGAATGATCCATAAGAAAACAGGCCATTTGCAGTTTTTAGAGTATGCCAGTAGACAACTTTTGGGATGCTCTGAACAACAAGATCACTCTCAGGGGGTATGCTGGCCATAGCTAAAATAAGAGAAAAAAAAAACGTAGTTAGTCAGAGATGTGAAGCCTGCTGGAGATATGGATGAGAAGATCCAGGGAAGGGTCTAGGAGTAGCAGCTTCTGCTTGAGATGAGGACACAGCAAGGGAAACAATTACAAAGGCCAGAATCAGGTTATATAGACGACTGTTGCTTTGCACAATTTGCCTTTCTAAATGATCATCATTAGTGGAAGTGGAGGAAAGGCATATGTAGACGAAAATAGCAACTGGTGAACAATAGCATCACTTGAGGTCTCCCCCCAGGGGGGACGAAGGAAAAGTTGCTGCTGCATTTGGCACTTGTCAGTACTGCAAACAGGTGGCAGCAAGGTTTCCCCCAGAGACGGAATAAATCTAGTGTGTGACCTGTGGACTGAGGGACCACTGCTGAGGTATAAGAATACACATCCTGGGATTGTGCACTAGACAACTGAATTGGTTTGATATGTGCATTGCTACATAAAATATTGTGTAGGGATCACCCATTCTGACACTCTCATGGCCTCCCAGCACAGGGGTTAAGACCTGGTGTCACCTTGCTTGTTGATATACCATACCACTGCCATATTGTCTATGTGGATGGATATTACACCCTGGGGAAGGAGGTCCTGGAATGCTTGCAACACTAGGAGGATCACCCTCATTTCAAATATACAGATGTAAGAACTGGCCTCCTGCACAGACTGTGTTTTTTGGACAGTTTACCTTGTATAGTGCCCCCCCACCCCAACACCTCATGCTCATGGCTGTGGAGTCTAGGTTAAAAGTGGTTGTCAGGAGTAGAAGGGATAAGGATAAGCTTATGATAAAATTCCACCTGTCAAGCCCTCAGATAATGTTTCTTGTAGACAGCTGTTAATCAAATGGCCTTGTTCATGCTATTCTCTAGTTGTGACCACTGCACCTACCTAGATTGCCCACTACAGAATTCTCATGAATTGCCTGGCAATTGGCACCAAGTAGATTATACCTGCCACCAAACCAAGTGTCTTGAAAATTAGAAATGCCGCTGGAGGTGGTAGGTCTATCAGCTGATTAACAGATTTGAGAAGAAGAGCTAAACCCAAACATAAAACTACTGTTCAATCTCAGCCTTACTACAGGATAAGTACTCAAAGAGTGGCGTACAGCAACAGTGGTCCCTCTCCACAAAGGTGGTGCCTCAACGGATCCTGGAAACTATCGCCCCATAAGCCTGACTAGCTTGGTCTGCAAAGCTATGGAAAGGATCATCGTGGACCTCATAAATAAAGATATTGCGGACCTACAGACACTGGATCCTACCCAGTTCGGCTTTATTAAGGGCAGATCCTGCCTCTTAAACCTGGTCGATTTCTTTGAAACAGTCACCAAGACCATTGACGAGGGGAAGGTGGTCCAGACAGCCTACCTGGACCTCGCAAAAGCCTTCGATACAATACCCCCACTCAGGCATTATAGATAAGTTCACCAGTTTAAATATAAACCCCTATGTCACTAGATGGGTTGCAAACTGGCTCAAGGACAGAACCCACATGGTTAGAATTGCTGGAGCCATGTCAGACTCCAAACCAGTTACAAGTGGCGTCCCACAAGGCTCAGTCCTGGGACCTCTCTTGTTCGGTATATATTTCTTGGAGGTACAGGCCAACACGGAAGGACTGTGGCTGACCAAGTTCACAGATGACTGCAAACTGGGCGCCATAATCGACTCTCCAGCCGACACAAGCATCCTCCAAAAGGGCCTCATAGAAACAGACAACTGGTGCCAGAGCCATGGCCTCAAACTAAACGCCAAAAAGTGTATAGTCATCCCCTTTGGCAAAAACAAAGTGCCCACAAATTACCACATAGGTGGTAATCCATTAAGTACAGAAGACGTAATTAGGGACCTGGGGACCCAAGTTGATAGCAATCTTTTATTTATTTATTTATTTTTATTTATTTATTTTACATTTTTTGACCGGGTTAGTCCGACTGGAATCAAAGTCCATTTTCAGTGGAGGCCCGGGGAGATAAGCTCCAGTCACAATACAAGAACAAAAAATAGCAGAGAAAGAAGAAAAAAAATTGATTATATATAGTATTATAATTTTAAACGAAAAAAGTCTCCGGCACAATAAAGGTTATCCTTCTATTATTGAAGCAGGCAGACCACTCGATAGGTACCAATTACTTTAATCCAAAAATTCACTTCATAAGACAAAAAACAAAGCCCATAACCAATAGCCTGGATCGATTAAGCGCTTTCGTCTCCTTACAACGGAGACTTCATCAGAATAATTTATGTAACTCAGATGTGCTTTTTATACACTCGCCATTTTCATTAATTAACAATCAAAAAATTAAACGCTTATCAGCCTTAAAGCCATAGCGCTACTAAAGAATATTGTTAATAGGTAGAGTTCATTTAAAAGACACACATAGTGTAGAGTGTTGATTCCTAACGAAGCACATTAACCATCCTATGAAAATCAAAAACAAAATCAAGTACAAAAACAGAAACAACAAAACCAAAAGCATATAGCATATATATCAGTTACAGGCTGAATTTTAAAATAAAGTTTACATTAAGGTACAAGTACAAAGTATCACAATGCTTTAACATAAGTTTGAATTCCTATACATTCCTAAACAAACTCATAAGGGACCTATAACTAAGAACTTATAAGGGACCTATAACTAAAACTAAAATTTCCAATCATCAATAACAGGGGGACCTAAGACACTTTTAAAGTATATAAGAAACCTGGTAAATTGTGATAATCAAATATGAACCTTAAAAATAAACAGTGACAATTGATGTTTATGTAAAAATCAGTTAAAATAGAACCTGTTATGCTCAATATTAATTTCATCATATTCAGCAAATGGACCGAGCCATCAATTAATTAGTTGAGCATGTAAATATAAAAAATATATATATAGTGCTCATAGTTATGAATGCATGACAATAGAAATATTAATAAATACATAAACAAATTTATATTAATAAATATTAAATATATAAATTATCTAAATAAATAATTGTAAATATGTAAATATGTAAAACATAGCTATAAATATATAAATATATAAATGTATAAATATATCAATATATAAATATATGAATATATACATATCAATGTTAAAATACTGTGTAGATGTAAATACCAGAAAAAATGGAATTATTTATTATTTATGTAATTTGCTTGATTTTATTATGTTATTATGTTCTATTACGTTATATTATTTTGTAATTTTGGGGTCTGCGGCCAATAGCTTGAGTGCTGGGGTAATAGAAATGTGGTCATTTAAACCTTTGTCACAACATGCATTCAGTTTTAGCTGCCAAATCATTTCTCTGTATTCTACCTTGGTTTCCCAATCACCTCCTCTCTCCAAGGGTCCTACCACCTCAAGAACCCAGAATTTAAAATCAGCTTTTTCACATTTCATCACATGCCTGTATAAAGCATTATTCTCATTACGTCTGTTAATATCTCTAATGTGTTCATAAATTCTGTTTTTTAGTTTTCTTTCCGTTTTTCCAACGTAGTAGCTTTCACATTCTTTACAGAACACTAAATACACTACTCCTTTTGTGTAGCAACTACTGTAATGTTTGGATGTTAACTTGAGGGGAATACTGGATATACTAACTTCCTTACTCTCATGGATGTATGAACATTGGGCACACCTCCCACACTTAAAAGTTCCGTGTTTCCTACTGGCCCCATCTATATAAGCCCCTTTTCTTTCCACTATGTTCTTAATGTTAAAATTTCTTCTAAAACTAAATTTCAAATTATTCTTAAAAACCTCAGTTCTAGTGGCCACGTGTTTAAACATGTCCCAAATTTCATTCATACTTCTTCTAAACCACCCTGTACCATAAAAATAGGTTGTAGTTAAATATGGGGTATACTTAATTTCTTCAGCCATCATGGTATTACCGTTTTCAACAGGATTCTCAATAACCACAGTTTCTAAATTTAAAAGTGGAATATATTTTCTTGTATTTCTTCCTAAAACCACATATTCCTTCACTGAGGAGACAAGTTCCATCGGATACCCTCTTTCCTTAAACAAGCCTTCAAGAAAGGTAATCTCCTTGGTAAATTCAACATTGTCTGAAATCATTCTGGCCATCCTAATCATCTGTCCCTTAACTATGTTTTTCTTTAACTGCTTAGGATGGTCACTGTTGTAGTGCAGGTAGGCATTTGAAAAGTGTTCCTTCCTATATATATGGGATTTATAACATTTGTTCATCTTATCCTTAATCAGTCTAATATCCAAAAAATGGGTCTCATCAGTATCAATATTGTGTGTGAATTTCAAAAATGACGTTGTACTATTAATGTACTCTACAAACACTTCTATTTCCTGTCTTGTACCTTTCCAAAGGATAAAAATGTCATCCAAAAACCTATAGTAATCCACTATATACTGATTATATTCAGTGTTAAAAATAAAATGTCTTCCCAGTACAACATGATAGTGTTTGCAAAGATTGGGGCACAAGCTGACCCCATGGCCACCCCTTCCTTCTGGTGATAATAATCACCCTCAAAATATATAAAATTATATTTTAAAACAAGTTCAATATTCAATAAAACATTTCTAAAATCCAAGGGTGAGAGCCAGTCCATTTCTAGCAATATCTTTTCAAACCACTCCATCCCAATGCCCTGAGGAATAACAGAAAATAATTCTTTAACATCAATAGTGATAAAAAAACACGCTTTCCAAATATGTACATTTTCCCATTTTGCTTAGAAAATCCCATGAATCCTTTAATATGCGTTTCCATTTAGAATATATAGGCTTAGTCATGGCATCCACATATATTGCCATGGGTTGGGTTTTGGATCCATGGGAGGCAACTATGGGTCTGAGTGGAGGATCAAGTGTGGATTTGTGTACCTTAGGTATTCCAAATATACCCGGTATAGCTGTTTTTTTTACATTAAAATAATTATATAGTGGCATATCTATTAATCCAGTCAATAAATTGTCCTCTAAGATAATATCCATCTTTTTGTACTGTATATTAATTTCGTTTTTAGAAATGAGACAATAATTCTCGTCCTTGTCCAAGATCTCCTTCATTTTTCTTATGTAATCCCAGGTTTCCATCAAAACCACACCCCCTCCCTTATCAGGCTTCATCACCCTTAGCTCCCTATTCTTGCTCAAATCATATAAAAGCTTTTCTTCTTTACTTAAATTACTATTTTTGGAAGCATAGGCCCTGTATTCTCTCCTAATTCTGTCCATAGCACATTGTTCAAAATTTAAAATTTCGTGTTGTAATGGTGGATTCCAAACGCTATGCCTAACAAACTTATTTTTATTGCCATTAAAATTATTATTTTTCTGATTTGTGGCCTCACAATTAATATGTTGGAGGTTTAGTTTTCTAGAAAATAGTTTAACATCAAGCATAAGTTTCTCCACACTGGGTTGTTTGGCTGGTACAAAAGAAAATCCTTTAGTAAATAATTCAAAATGACACGGCTTGATTTCAATACTAGTGTAATTAAAGATGTTAAATTTGTTATGGGTATAAATAATCTGCTTCGCACTATCAGAATTGTCCACTGTTGTTAATTCACACTGCTCCATGTCATAGTCTACATTCGTTAAAAAACCTGTTCATCACCCTTTTTCCTTCCAACAAAATTCTCCCTATTTGTGACTTGTGCATAGGACTGCTGGTTCCTATTTCTTAGTCTCTCGGACCTTCTCACCTCATCAACCATCTCGGGTGAGCCCATTCTACTTGCACCTCGCTCACCATCTAAAATGGGAAAATCATCATCTAACAAACTATTTCCCCTGTCCTCATAATGTCCCTTGTTAGGATTATGTCTATTGTATCCATTGTACCTCCCCTGATGCCCCTGTGCGTATCCACCCCTATGGTATACCTCATGGGTTTGTGCACCCCCATCACCCATTTGTGCCTGTGGTTTAAAAGGGCGTTGCCTGTATCTAGGCATATTAGAGTTTCTAGTATTAAAATTAGAATTAAAATTATCACCATGAATATATGCTGTCCCTGCATTGTATTCGTTTAGGTCCCTATTAAGCTTTTTTAATTTCCTTTTAATATTGGAATTAATATACACATCAATATCATGTAGCACTCGGTAATACATATGCTTGTACTCATCCATCGCAAACAACAAATCACAACTAATATCAGCCTGTAACTGGTCAATCTCTTTTTTAATATCTTGCATAGTTTTAAAATTGTGCTCCGTCATTGCTTTGATAATAGACAATCCACAACAATTTAAAATTTTACAAATTTCTTTAAAGAATACCTGGTCCCCATAAACACTGTTAGGGAACCTGTTCAACCTTAGGCCTTTCGGTACAATATTGTCCTTAATACAGAGTTCAAAATACCAATTTTCAACAGATAATGACTTGTATTTGGATAAAAGTTTTTTAAGAAGCTTACATTTGTCCTTATAGGTATAGTCATTGTTGCGCTCCCTGGCTCTAGGCATGTCACTTTCGCCAGGGTTGCCCTGGAACGTTTTGTTTAACCAAGTCACAAAGTCTATATTTTTGTACGCTTCCTCAAAACCATAGTCCTTGCCTTGAAAATCGCCCGTTTCTGCGGTCAAATTAGGAACTGTTCTTTGTTGTTTTCTGCCGTTGGCTGCCCCATAACTTCCTTGCCTCTCACGACTAGGCTGCTCGTTCGAGCCGTTAGTTGTACGTCCACTTCTTGGGTCCTTCGGGCTGCTCTGGGCGCATGGAATTCCACTACTTGTGCCTGCCTGCGTGTTATCAGCCTGCGTGTGATTTTGAATAACACGAAGCAGTTCGCTAAGCATACTGCTGTTATTCATGCTGAAACACCTCTTTTGAAAAACTTTACAACAGGATTCCTCGTATCCGAAAACCGAAAAGGCAACTAGTAAACCAAAAGCAAAGCACCAACAAATACAAACGAAAAAAGTCTCCGGCACAATAAAGGTTATCCTTCTATTATTGAAGCAGGCAGACCACTCGATAGGTACCAATTACTTTAATCCAAAAATTCACTTCATAAGACAAAAAACAAAGTCCATAACCAATAGCCTGGATCGATTAAGCGCTTTCGTCTCCTTACAACGGAGACTTCATCAGAATAATTTATGTAACTCAGATGTGCTTTTTATACACTCGCCATTTTCATTAATTAACAATCAAAAAATTAAACGCTTATCAGCCTTAAAGCCATAGCGCTACTAAAAAATATTGTTAATAAGTAGAGTTCATTTAAAAGACACACATAGTGTAGAGTGTTGATTCCTAACGAAGCACATTAACCATCCTATGAAAATCAAAAACAAAATCAAGTACAAAAACAGAAACAACAAAACCAAAAGCATATAGCATATATATCAGTCACAAGCTGAATTTTAAAATAAAGTTTACATTAAGGTACAAGTACAAAGTCTCACAATGCTTTAACATGATAAGTTTGAATTCCTATACATTCCTAAACAAACTCATAAGGGACCTATAACTAAGAACTTATAAGGGACCTATAACTAAAACTAAAATTTCTTTTATACAACCTTTATTGTGCCGGAGACTTTTTTCGTTTGTATTTGTTGGTGCTTTGTATTATAATTTTAGTTATAGGTGTAGTTAAGAAGGGAATACAGGTAGAAGTACATACAGACAGTCAATGTTCCATTTTAAAGTTAGTAGTAGATAAACAATATCAAATTAGCTAAGTAATTACATACATTATGTTGATTTAGTCAGGCTTGTCACAATCTCTCATTTGACAACCACGTGGCCAAAGTGGTTAGGAAAAACATTTTATATAGCCCACCTAATCATGAAGGGATTCACATCTAGATCAGGGGAGGTCATTGTGCCTCTTTACTCATCAGGCCCATAATTGAGTACAATGCCCCTTTTGGGATGTACCTTACCAGACACCTGCAGCAACTGGAAAGATCCTAAAAGTACCTCACCAAGAGGATCAAAGGGCTCAAACAGATGCCATATGCTGCCCGGTTAAAGAAACTCCAGGTCTACTCAGTGGCATACCGCCTGCTCAGAGGCGATCTGTGCCTGACGTATAAAGCCATGTCCAACTCGGAATTAATGGACATGCTGCACCTCAGAAAATCCAAATCCCATCGAGCTATGCGCTCGAGAGACTTGAACCTCAGCACTGAAATAAATAGGACATGCTGGAGGGACAGATTCATAACCCAGAGGCTCCCTTCACTCTGGAATAAAATCCCAGTCCAGGTTAGGCAGAGTCCCTCATTGACTCTCTTCAAGAGGAATCTTGATGAGTGGATGGGAGATCGTAGGTTTACCCCGGGTATCACTTCTGTGTCACTGTTAGACAGAGGCACAATATACTAATCTCGAAAAAGGGCATAGCAAAATTAATTTAAAATGGGTGGTGAAAGCCCTAGGCTTATAAATGCCCTAGGGCAGACAGCCTAGTATGAACCTATGAATTAGAAGAATTCATTCTTCGGGATGCTCAGCTAACCGATGTATGAACAACAAACACCAGATTCTATGTGGGTCTAGATTTAACTTTTCCTTGTTTATCAAAGTTGGCCTAGCAGCATTGGTGTAAGTGTCCCTTGCTTTGATAAGCAACTCCCTGGGGATAGAAATGAGGAGCCATTCAAATAAGTAAGGGAATATCTGAATTCTCTAGAACCTCATATGAGAGGCAGCTATTGCAATGCACTTAGTGAACAACCTGGGGGCTGTGGTATGATCAAATGGTAGAACTTGAAAATATCAGTGACGGGCTCTGACCCATAAGTGCACAAACCTCCTGGAAATCTTGACAATTTTGATATTGAGTGAGAGATGACCCTTACAGTCTTCA
Organism: Protopterus annectens; assembly: GCF_019279795.1. Taxonomy (NCBI): domain Eukaryota; kingdom Metazoa; phylum Chordata; order Ceratodontiformes; family Protopteridae; genus Protopterus; species Protopterus annectens. The sequence goes on along the minus strand of NC_056736.1, from coordinate 63,037,797 downwards.
AAGTGGAACACTCAAGCAAGTTCCTAGGGATTCTGCTACAGCTTTCCTTGGCAGGGACCATGGAAGCCCTGGTTCTCCACAGTATATCTGCTTCTAGAGAGATGGAGATCAAGTGCAAAGAGTTTTTCTTTTATTTTTTCTTTCTGGATACTTTACAATAAACTCGGTAATAAAATCTGCTGCAGACTATAGAACACATGTTGACCTATTGCAAACTGTTTCCCCCTCTAAGGCACAACTAAAGGGCAGGTCTGCATGACATGCAGTCAGGAAGTAAGTGGACAGTTACTCAACATACAATCCACAGAAACACTAGTTTATTAAACTTAATATAGGTCCACTGAAGTAAATAAAGCAGAAACTACACATTTTGGAAGAAAGCCCACTTTACTAGATGAGGGCACAATTATAACAAAAGGTGGTTAAAAAAAAAACTTTGCCCTTGATCTTTAAGTGGACCCCTCTGATCTGCACGGCAGTCACTGTCTAGAAACTAGTCAAATGGCTGTTTCAAAGACTTCTTGAACTCCAAGTTTTTAGGATCCTTTTGGTTTCTTGAAAAGCATCTTTGGTGGCTGTAAACCAGACACCCTTTACAGACTAACACGAAGTACTGCTCACTTCTTTCCAGTTTCTTTTTCACTTTAGGTCTGAAAATTGAGAGGTAAAAATTTAAGTAAAAAGGACATCCATACACCTTAAAGTTCTCAAAGTCACAAAGCTGTAAACAGTCATGGCATCTCATAGTAATGACCCTCTGTGTACCTCTAGCTAATCTATCTGCTGCATTATATAACAAGTCCAAGTACAGGATAGAAATACTCAAAATTAGTGGACATCTGTGCCTTTAATTGTGTGCGAGGGTCTGGTATCACTGGTCTTTTCAGCACATCCAGGTCCTGCACAGCTAGGTCATACTAAAAACGGTTCTCATTATTAAGGTAATTTAAAACACAGATGGAAAAGGTTCTCACTGGAAAAGCCTGCTTTGCCAGTCTGTCCATAGCCCTGGGTCTTCATCTAGCAGACAGCCAAGCTTTCATCTGAAGGCTCTCTCTTGGTGGTTGCCACTACCATCACTGAGTGAGCAAGAAGACCCTTACTTAAATTGTGTGGAATGGACTCAGCCACACTAGGTTCTCACAAAGCCCTTCCTATGGCCAGATTTATCACCTTGTTATTGGGGAGAACTCAAGCTATACAAAGGACAGTACAAAAAGCCTCCATCAGAATCTCGGAGGGATCCACAGGCCAAGTACCCCTCTACCTCATTAATTCCATTATTTTCTCCAAAAACTAAGTCATTTAGAGGGAACCAAAAGAGACTCCCCTTCACTGATATATGAATCTTGAGTAACAGACTCTGCTGGGGAGTTGAGGAGCCACCTCTTAAATGCCTCAGGTTGCGATGCTGTCCAAGTAGGAGGAGGATGGGTCTGACTCCAAATGGCGTCTCTCTCTCTCTCTGAAGGTATAGCTCATAATTACTGCCAAAAGCTCCCAAATGACAGGTGTCAAGAGAGAAAGCGCAAAAAGAGGTGGTACATTTGTTCTGTCAACATGTCTGGGCAAGCCATTCAATCTCTCCAAAACTTTGAATACCAAAGTAGTGCCTGTGGATACCACTGAAGCCAGTACCAAATATTTTTTTTATAAACACCTTTATTAAATCACTTAAAACACTGGCAAACACAACAGAAAAATATTTTAACATTTTACCATGTAAATAACATATAGCCCACATATTGTCTTTGCTGTTATCACTCCAGCACTCCAACATTACAAAAGTCAGAATTTCTGCCTTCCTTTAAACCTCTCTCCTCTCCTGAACCCTGTTATGCATGTATTGTTCCCACAAATTCCAATTATACTATGTAATTTGCTCCTTTCCTTTTCTTAAGAACCCTGTATCAGTTATTTTATCTTTTTTTCATAACATTCAGTATCTCACATACAGTTGGTCTAGTCTTTGATTTCCATTTTCTAGTAATTGCTTTTTTGGCAGCCAACAGAATTAAGGTTTTACTATGTCAGGGTAATTCAGATCCTGTACCCTAACTCAAAACAATAATTTCCTTACAGCCATTTGTTCACCCAATATTACTGATGGAGTACTCTGTAGGGATATTTTTAAAACCCTACAAATTCATTACACTTCCAAAACACTGGTTCCCAGTCGCATCTTTCTTCTCTATGACATCTCCAACATTTGCTATCTACCTGAAGAAAAGTTTTCAGAGGTCTGCTTGGGGTATTAAAAGTCTATGTAAAAACTTCCAAGCAAAGATCTTAAATCTTCTAGACTTAGTTGCGTATTTGGGAGCCATACATACATCTTCCCATTGTTTTTATTTTAAATAGCTTTTCCAATCTCTTTTTCCAATGTTTTCTAACCTGCTCTGACTGAATCTTATAGTTACCGTGCAATATTTTAAATGCACTACTAATTACACCTTTAACAGCAGCTTCTTTTTTAGATTCAAAAACAGGTCTTTAACTTACAATTCCACTATCTCCTTCTCTTTGCATATACTCTAACATCAAGCCCAGATGGGGAAGGCAGTCTCTACCTTGCAATCCAAATGTCTTCTTGGACTTATGCCACTCTATTACCTTTCCTGCTTGAATTATTTGCTCCCAATATCTTGGTTCCTTTGCCAGGTTTCTCCAGTAAATTCCTGCCCCCTCTTCTCTGTTTTCTATACCCCTACTTGCAGTCATCCCTATTGGCAAAATCTCCTTTCTCCATTCTTGTATTGGCTTATAGAATACTTTATGGATTTAATATTCTGTATGATTATTCTCCTTAAGGATCTGCATCCAAAATCCCACTCTCTGTTTCCTGAACTTCCCCCTTTGAACTATAACCCTCTGCTTCTGTTATGTATGTGAGCCTTAACTGTGTAGCTATAAAACATCTCTTCAAATCAGGTAAAGCTAAACCACCTTTTTCTATTGGAAGTATTAACTTATCCCACTTAACTCTTGCCCTCTTTCTCTTCCAAATAAATTCCTTTAATTCTTCATTATTGTTCATAACTTCTCCTTGGGCTGACAAAAGTATGACTGACCTGTATACAAGACTAAAGGGATTACAAACATTTTCACTGCTTGCATCTTGCTATCCATATCCATAAATAAGTTTCCACTTTCCCAATTTTTGTATTATCTTTTGTTTAGTCTCTTCCCACATATCCTTAGCTGCCATAACAGAAGACTTTGTAATCCATACTCTTAAATACTTAAACATAAAATAAAAATCAAAATAAACTCAAAGTGATGTAAAAATAAGATTAATAGCAAAGCTTTCGAGATAAAACTACTTTGATGTTTAAAATCATATTAAAAATTTTCATATATATACATCACATGAACAAACAAACCAATATAAGCGCATCAACAACAAAATAATTAAAATAAACAATTAAGTGCTTGTTTCAAAGAAAACAGACCTTCTCTTAACAGGTTTTAGACTCACAGTATCATTCCGCCCATGGGACACATCTGCTTGAAATTAATCCATCTATAGTCAGCATTCTCAGTATTCAATTTCAAGTAGATGTGCAGCACTGAAGAAATGTTTTACATTGAACACTTTGCTATGAAACTTATTTTACATCACTTTGTGAGTTCCTTTCACTTTTTATTTAGACTGTTTTGTTTGGAACTCTATACTGGGTGTTAACCAGTTTGTTTGTTTTTTTGCAAATACTTCATCCTATTATGTCCCCATAAAGATGGGTATTGTTGAACCAATCAGTGTGTGTGTGGGCTGCTTAACTTATGGCTACAGCATTTGTTTTATCTTCATTAATGTTATATCCCAAACACTTAAAACTGTCTCTAAATTACCTTCAGCATAAGATGTCCTTTTCAGGATTTAGCAGGTACAAATAATATCTGCAAATAAAGCCATATAAAGCAAATAAAAAAAAAGAGGACGCTCCTGTCTGTTTCCTCTGTTCAACACAGCTTACCTGAGAAGAACCCTCCCACTTGAATTCTTGCCTCTGATCCTACACACATCCTTCTAATTAACCTTGTTATTGTATCAGGGAATAAAAATGCTTCCAATGCTCTATTCATATAATTGCCAGCTTATTCTGTCAAATGATTTAGCTGTATCAGGATCCACCAACAACAAAGGTATTTTCTTACATTCTGCTTCCTTCTGAATCATTTTGCTCTATTAATGTTGTCAAATATTTCCCTCCCCTCCAGAAAACTACATTGATCCATATCTATCAATTTTGGAAACACCTTTGTCATTATTTTAGCTAGCACAAACAGAAACACTTTATAATTACAGTTTAAAATTGAAATGGGTCTGTATGCACCGAAAAAGTCAACATCAATGATGGCCCGGCACCAGACCCAAAGATGTTTGGCATCAAAAGGCCAAATTCAAAAGTGTCAAATACAACAGACACCCCACAAGGACTGGAGCAAATACCACTGCCAATGTTGACCTCTCTATGCTTAGTTGCAGTCAGTACCAACAGGGCTGGGTTCAAGAGCAATGGGACCAAGTGAGTAGACTTCCAAGGGTGATGCATTCAGCACTGATACTGGCTGCATCAATACTGCAGTCAGCTCCAATACACCCAGTGCCAGAGCCAAGTCTAAGGCAGAAGAAGCAGTATAAGGAAGAGGTTGGGGTTCTCACCTGTCCACCCTACAGACAAAGTGTATGTGGGGTACAACACACATCTTCGTCGGCTCTTTTATGAAGGACCTCATGCTTTCAAAATAGAATTGCAAGGTGGGACTCCTGATAGATCTCAATGAACAGGAAGATGTACCACGAGTGGGCTTGGATATCACATATACCTTAGAATTCCTTCTCTGATGAAAAGCTTGCTTCCAGCTCTTTTCCATGGAAAAGGATACAAAATAATCACAACCTCAAGAAGGATGGGCTGCTTGAGAGAACTGTGAAGGAGCCTACTGTATGCATCCTTGTGACTGCAGACAAGGATGGTCAGTGCTGGCAGACTGGAGCTGATCTGATCTTGGCTGTTTGTGGGAAGAGGAACTGGTCATGCTCTTCAAACTCTTCTCTTTTCTTTATTCTTACCCTCTTTTCTCGTCTCTTCTTGAGAACGCCTTTCACTTTAGGCTCATTTCTTTTCTCCAGCACCCTTCTGCCAAAGGACTTGCAAATTTCAAAATGCCCCCTCAGGTGATCTGTTTCCAGGCATACCATTCATGAATCATAACTGTCTAGGGGTGTTTTTTTTTTTGTGAACACATTGAAAGCATTTTCTAAGTCCTACAATTTTGTCCAGCATCCTATAAATATGCACGAAATAAGAACAAGATGAGTCACTTTAGCCCCCAAACAGTAAGATGACAAGGAATGAACAATTATCAGCCCCAAATACAGAAATGTCTATACATGGATCTACTGAAGTTAATTGAAACCAAGTAGAGATGTGTTGAATTGCGCTATCTGCTCATATATATTTCTCTGATATCATTATTTCTTAGTGTTTGGAGCTTTTCTCCCTGGGCAGCTGTTGAAAATAAACAACCTAGATGGACTATCCTAGTGAATAACTCAAATAATTAAAAAAAAAAAAATGTTGACAAAAACTAACAAAAAAAAATGACAGTCCAGTGTGCATGCTTAAATACAAAACACCAGAGCATGCAAATTAAAAACAATGTTTTTTGCAGGGGGCAACTCCCTTCAGCTCCACATGCCCTGCTAATTAAATACACCAACTTCAAGACTGCAAAATACCAAGGAAAGGGTAACACTAATATTAATCTGATATCGCAAAAAATCTTGTGACAAAGGGGGATACTGCCAGCGCTGCTATCTGGAATTTTGTAAATAATTATGTCATTTGTGAATATCAACATGATTTATATAAGATGCTGGTGTTACAAATGTATTAGTACTGTATGTCATGTGTATATCACACTCGTGGTACAGAAGTGTGTGCTGAAAAGGTTTTTGCAAGATGCTGTTTAAAATGTAACCACAGTGTGCCACACTGGAATAGAATAGAAATGTACATGCACTATTGTAACTGTTTAAACAGCTGAAACTGGAATACAGGAGGTTAACTTCAGAAAAATAACTGAAATTAAATTACTTTATGGCTCGGCCATAAACAGATGTTATCTTTCAGTTTGAGTGCAGTGAGAGACAATGTCTGTATTATGGAGCTTTCTGTACTGTAACTGTGGAGGAATGTAAATTGTTTCATGACTTCCAACATCTGCCAAAAGATCTGAAGTCTATGTATTTTCACAGGTAGATGCTAAATACTGCTAGCTTTCAGCAGTGGGGGATTCACTTGGGATAGAGTCAGGTGACAAGAAATGATGTCATTCTGCAAGCTATTCCAGCAGTAATATCTGAGATATTTTGAGAAATCTCTGAGAGAGACAGCATTATGTATTCTGTCTTGGACCTGACAACTAGAAATTCCATTCACCACATCTGCCTTGCTCTTAAATTAACTAGGGTATAGTAATTCTCTTAGATTCAGTCAGGAATATAGTAAAGCAGTTTAGATTTTTTTCTTTATTTATTTGAGACTGTCCTGCAATGTTGTTTTAAATATTTCCTGTGGTTTTGAACTCTGTCGTCACTGTGAATATTTACTGGGTATTTCTTGCTCTTTTACTATTTATTATTAAATATAGTTAAACCTTTCATTGTGGCTGATCTTTGTAAGACATATTTAACTTTTGAGAGTACTTGTATATTTAATTGATGACACTGTGTAGGCTACTCCTAATAGCCATGCTCTTGATCAAACTACCATTTGTATTAACAGTAACATTACAAAGTAAGTTTGGACACCCTTTGTTGAGATCCTTAACATAGCTGATAAGGAGTCGGCTGGTGGAACTGAAAACTACCCTATAGCTTGGGCATAAGGGGGCATAGCTAGTAAACCTGTGCCAGCCTTTCCCAGGTATGTCCGTGTGTGTGAGCAAATCAAACCTGAGAGTGTGTGTGTCAGCTACTTTGGGAGGAGCACGAAGCACTGGTTGGACAGAGGGTACTGAGATCTTGGCTTGGCCACTCAGATGAGATCTCACTTCTATATCTGTGTCAGTGGGGACTCTTATTGGAAATCTGGAGAAAGAGGGAAAACCAGCCCCAGACTGACTGTGGTCTCTGTGTCCTCTTAAGGGAAATTGCACTTGATGCAGAGAGCTGCATCTGGTAATACTGTGCGTGTTCCTTGTCATCCTGTCAGTGTACATCCCACACTGGTGCCAGTGGTGAGAATTGTGGCTCCTTGATTACTGGTTCAGTGATGGGGTGTTACAAGTCTATCCGCTTTCCAATTGACCAAATGCAACAGGTAGGAAAGCTGTCAACTAAAACAGGAGTTGAGTACTTTTAGGGCTACCATATATATGTTTTTAAATGTGTACACATAATATGCACACACACAAAGGCCGAAAGCCCTCTAACAGGAATGAGAAATCTGAAAAAAACTGGATAAATCAAGAATAACTTTACAAAATATCCCTTAAATCTACCAGTAACAATGACAAAAGTTACCTAGCAGAATGCTAAAATCACTTACCTGCTCAAGCCAGTGAAGATGTCATTTGCAGCCATTTCTGACAAATGCTATCTGTGAAAAATAAGGAGCAGCAATACATAATGGGAGATGGGGAGAAACAAATAGTATTAAAGACAGCTGTTTGCTTTTTTGGTGTCTAGCAGCGACTAGTCGCATCAATGAGTTACAATGGATAATATAAGAAAAACAAAGGGACCAAATGCTTCATGTTTATAAAGGAGAAGATTGACAAAAAGACTTGAATATCTATCTAGGAGATACTGTTACTAAGCGTTAAAGTTTTTTTTTTTTTTACAAAAAAAAACTTCCTAGGACTTTTGGCCGACAATAGCCAAAATTCAGAACTTTGTGTACAGAGGTAACCCAGGTGCCAACTAAATGAGGAAAGAAAGATAATCAGTCTTTAGACAGAAGGGGAAAGAAGAAAGGATATCACTGAAAAAACTTTCTGTGTTTGAGAAAATATTACAGGAATAACAAGCAAAGCCTTGCCTGCAATCAAAAAAAAAAAGAAGAACTTTAAATGTTCTGTTACACTTGCATACTTACCTTTTACTCCACCATATGTGGTGCATAAAGTGCAGATCAGGAGTTTCATTCTAAAGGAATATGTTTTCAGGGTTCTTTAAACGTAAAAAAAATGATACATAAATAAATAAATAAACATCCACAAAATGTGTTTTCCTTGCACTGATGCCACTGAGGTTTAACACTGATCTTTAACCTCAGTGTCATTAAAGAGAAACATTTTTCAAGAAAGCTTTGCATAATCTTATATGATGTAAAGAATGATAGCCTGCACTATGGAAGAAAACAAGAAACTGAAGCTACCCGGCATTAAACAGTGTATAAACAAAAACTGTAAAATCTCAAGAACAGAAGCCTCAAAAGAGTATTTCCTGGAAGACAGCCCAGTGTGTGAAACATTTCCATTTACTAAGACAGAACTTTTGTGTTGAATCATTTTTGAGAAGATGAAAGAATTCAAATATACTAGGATAAGGCAGGGTTGCATGGCCATTACTGGAACGGAAGAAACCAAGTGGTTAACTCCGGTTCCGGAAATCTGAACAAGGCTTCCGGGATGAGTGAGAGAGCAAGATATGGTACTTGATCCAGAAGCCAGGTTAGCTTCTTGGGGTGAGGCATTAACAGAGGGAGCCAAATTTGGCTGGGACAGAATACAATAATGAGGATTACCTGTTGCTCTGCACTGAAGAGCTTTTTACAAAAATCTGGACATCAGGAGTACATGCGATAAAGTATAAAGGATCCCGGAAGGCTACTGACCAGAGCATCTCTCTGGGACTGCTGCTCTTGGGGGGGGGGGGGTCAAGGTAAAGTAGATACTGCATTTATGTCACCACAAACTCTAGATAAAAAACATATAGAACCACAGTCCAAAAAAGAAAGCCAGTGATTACCTTTAGTATTTATTAAAACACTTGTAGAACAGCAAAAAATCCGACAAAAAGTTCAGCAAATGCTCTGCCTTGTAGTAGACTACAGTCCATAAAAAACAGACAGAATTACTTTCACTTATAGTAGAATACAATCCATAAAAAACAGACAAAAGTATTTCCTCTGGTGCCTCAGCCAAAAGCCTTTTCAGAGTATACCTCTTTGTTCTAACTGCATGCCTTATATACCATATTCAATTAACACTAATTTAGATACTACATTTGTTGTTGATTTCAGAAGCAAAAAGATTGCAGCACGGATGGCCATAACAGTTGAAGATGGTCTGAATCTGTCCTCAAAGCTGATGGATTTTCTGTGAATGTGAATTGCTACTATAAAGTGGTTTGAGTTCACCACCTGCTGCCACACTTTCATTGCTTCCCAATATAAGGAATATAACTTGATTCCCTCTTGCTTGTTGATGTATTACACTGCCATCATGTTGACTTTCTGAATGGAGATCACACTCAAGGAGAATTACTCGAAGTTCCTGCAACTCTAGGAGGACTGACCTCGTATTTAAGATATTGATGTTAAGTTTAGCCTAGTGAACACCCAATACACCTTGCAGCATCCTCCCTTGACAATGCCCCCCCCACCCCAACAAACAAGCATATGTGGAGACTATTGCAGTCACAGGAAGAAATACGATGGATTTTCTCATGTGGACTAGTGAGGATGAGATTCACTAATGTAAATGTTCTCTGAGACAGCTGGTCAGGATGAGTACCTACCTATGAACCTATATGATTGGATGGGAAATGGGAAATTCACCCCGGGGATCACTTCTGTGGCTCTGCTCGACAGGGGCATAGGAAAATAATTTTCTTGGGTGGCGAAAGCCAGGGTACATTTTTTGGCTAGGCTTGTATGGGCCCTAGGGCCGATAGCCTAGTACCTACCTATGAACATATGATCAGGAGTCATAGCAGCATGTTAGCAGAGACCACTGAACCCACAGAACCCATTGTAAGATTCATATGATAGAGAGTGAACTGGATCATTAGAATGCAGGATGTCATGAAGACCAGGGCCCCTAGGGTTGGATAGGTTGGGGGTCTGTTGTACTGAAGATGAACTGGTACTGAATTGTGTAAGGCTTGGACGCTATCTAAAAGTAGAGCGACTATGTGGTGAACTGTGTCCAAATGGCAGCCTATTGACTGAATGGTCTGGGCAGGCTCTAGTAAGTACTTTTTCTTGTTGACACAGATCTCCAAGAACAGACAAACATGGAGAAGGTAATCCCCGGCCTTCAAGGATTCCACCCTAGTGGCAGCCAGGAGAAACTGGTTCCCTAGCTACAGATGGGCTTTGACTACAGCCATGTACTTGATGGATGGGCAGGGGTAGTTGTGGTGGGACCGAACTAATCACTAACTCCTATTCAGAAGTGAAGATAATTCCTGGACACTGAGGCAATCTTGATGTGTAAATAAGCATCCTGAATATCCACAGAGCACATCCATTTGTTTACCCTGAAGGCATGGCAGAATTAACTCCACAGAGTCCATTCTGAATGTTGGGAGAGAAAAAAAAGAACTGTTGAGGTAAGAAGAGGACTTCTATTTTGGCCGCTGTTAATTAGTGGGTTGGCACACTTGGGTGCAGCAGAGGTGAATGTGGTGGGAAAAGCGTATTAACAGTCTCTGGATATTCTCTCTCTTACTCAAGAGTCCCGAAGGATGGCCAACCATGCAAAGGAGTGTAGGAATAAATAACCTCCCCCAACTGCCTCCAGAGGGGGCATCTGGATAGCTTCCTCAAGAACAAGACTGCTGCTAGTTAGAAAATGGCCTGAATATCTCTGTTTTTGCAGACCTCCACAATCTCTCCTGTCTATGCCCATTAAAGGGGCTGCTTCTGTCACTCCTGTCAAAAATGGATTCAAAAGGTGGACACTTAGCTTTTCAAAATAAAATGATTTGGATCCCTTTTCATTTTGGCTACAAGGTCTTTCAGGTTTCTCAAATCTTTCTTTTTTCAACCACCTTTACTGAATTATCCCTTCTGACATAGGCAAATTTACATTCATATAAAAAGTAATCAAACTGTATTAACAAAAAAGAAGTTATGTTCTTACCATAATGTTCCATCTGTGTTATCGATCTTCATTAATTCTTGACTGTTGGGTCTTGGTTCTGTCCTTGGAACTGACTCGGCCATTATATCAAGCTCACTCCAGCCAGAAACTCTCAAGCTAAGGCTATCCATAGTGCCTCCCGTCAGATAAAGTTTTTCCCGTAGAATAGAAAAATGTGTAAACTTTGTCTTGGCAACTAGCCTACTAGAAGCCCAGGGCAAGTTCTGAACCTCCAGGAGTCTTTAGAGGAGGTCGGAGAGTGGGATGTGAAGAATGAATTAAGACCGACACCACAGATGGAACGTTATGGTAAGAAAATAACTTCTGTATCTAATGTTGTCAATCTTCATTCATTCTTGACTGCTGGGACAGAGTTCCTAGCTACTTATGCCCCAGTAGGCCCTAAGGAAGGATATTCCTGAGCACCATAGAGCCAATGGATGCTCTTCCCCTAGAGACCGTATCCAATTTGTAATGAGTGATAAAAATATGGTAGGTAACCCAAGTTGCCACATGACAAATGTCATCCAAAGAGGCTCTGGAGTGAATGGTTACTAAAGTGGAAACTGATCTGGTAGAATGAGCTCTAACTTTTGTTCACAAGATCAGCTTATTTTGGTCGTAAAATAATGATGATGCAATCTCTCAAACATTTCGATAGTCACTTAGGAAACTTTTGAGTACCTGAAGAGGATAAGAACAATTGGTCCAATTTCCAAAAACGATTTTGTTCTATCCAGATATAAATGTAATTGTCATTGTACATCCAACAAATGTAAGCAATATTCCCCCCTTGTATGAAAAGTTTGGGAAGAAAACAGGTAGTTCTATAGATTGATAAATATTAGAGTCTGATACTACTTTAGGTAGAAAAGAGGGATTAGTTCTAAGTGATACTCTCTCTTTGTGAAAAATGATATATGGATGTTTCACACACGCCTGAAATTCTGATATTCTTCTGGCCGACGTGATGGCTATCAGGAAGAGTTTTCTCCAAGATAAATATTTGATATCACAGTTGGCTGCTGGACCAAACTTTGTAAGACTAACATTAAATTCCAAGACTCAATGGGCTCCCTAAAAGGTGGTTTCAAATGTAGAACGTCCTTTAAAAAGGTTTTGTAAAGGCGATGAGACAAACAAAGGTCAGCAAAACCATTTTAAAAATTTGAATAGCAGCTAAATGAACTCTAATGGTAGAAGCAGGGGCTCACGATTGGAATAAGATTGATAAATATTTTAATACCTTATCAAGCAAGGCTGAAATGGGTTCAATTCCTTTTTCCTGACACCAAAACACAAATCTATTCCATTGACTAAGATAAAGTTTCCTGGTGGATGGTTTATGCAAAGCCAGAAGTATCTTTTGTACTGAGGAAGACAGATTATTCCACTGGGCAATTAATGGAAGTGGAGGAACCAAGAAGTCAGCTTGAGGCTCTGTAGGTTTGGATGGACCAGTCCCTATGAGTGAGACAATAGATCTGGAGTTGGATCCAGAGTCCACGGCCAGTGAACTAGGTGAGGTCAGAGAAAGAGGAACCAGACTTGACAGGGCCAAAAAGAAGCAATGAGGATCACTTTGCTTCACAACCATTGAGCTTTCTTCAAAAATTGGGGAATTAGGGAGATTGGTCGGAAGGTGTAAAGTACTCCCAGGGGGCAAACGTGCAGGAGAGCATCTCTTGGGGACTCCCCCCTAGGGGGGATTAGGGCAAAGTAGCTACTGCATTCATGGTTTGTGGAAGATGCAAATAGATCACAGCAAGGCTAACCCCATCAACGTAAGATCTTCATCACTACACTGGGATTGAGAGACCACTCATGAGGCAGTGGAATTCCCCAGAATGTGCGTTGCTATTAGAAAGAGGTTTGGAAGCGATCGCCCATTACCAAACTCTTAAGGCTTCTGACAAAGGGTAGGATTTGCTTCCCCCATGTCTGCTGATGTACAAGACCAATGACATGTGGTCTGACTAAACAGCAACTGTCCCCAAGGGAGGGCAGATTGAAATACTTGCAACGTTAAGAGCACTACCCTCAGTTCTAGGACATTGTTATGCAAATTTGCCTCTTGAGGGGACCAAGTGCTTTGGAACTAGGAACTAGGGTTGATTGAAGCTGCCATGGACCCAATAAGTTCTAAGACTAGATGAGCCAGAACTTTGCCTTGATCACTTGAAGTTGTGACCTCAACCTGGGCAGTCTATGGAGAGGCACAGCTGCCATGCAGGATTTTGTATTTAGTGTTGCTCCGATGAATTCTATGCTTTGTGTGGGGGACAGTATTTACTTTTCACTGTTTAAGGATGCCTAAGAACTCTGCAAGCCTTAGAACAGGAGTCCAAGGAGGAAAGCAGTAGATGCCTGCTGGGGGCAGTGAGAAGCCTGTTTAAATATGGAAAGACACGGAATCCCTGTAGCCTTAAGTAGGCTGCTACCACAGCGATGGCTTTGGTGAACACTCTGGGGGTAGCCAGAAGCAGAGGTACCTTCTGGGGCGCTTGTCCATTTTTATGTTCCTTAAGATCTATACAGCACATCCAATAATCTTTCTCCAGAAAAGGAAGGACAGACTGAACAGTGACCATCCGGAATTTTGTTTGTTGAACAAACTTATTTAGAACCCTGAGGTCTAAAACTGGCCTCCAGTTCCTTGTCTTTTTTGGAACTAAAAAGAATCTTGAGTAAAATCTGGATCATATTTGGTCTGGTGGGACTGACTGGATGACTTTTATGAAGCAGCTTTCGAATTTCTAGTGCTGCTGTATTCCTCTGACTGGGTGTAACATTGGGGATTCGCCTTTGTGGTCTGGGATAAAGAGTGAAGGGGATACAATAAGCTCTGGTAATTACTGTTTGCACCCAAGAATCTGAAGTTATTGTTTGCTAGGGCAAACAGTACAGACAGAAACTTCCCCTACTGTCTCTAGAGGTAAGCAATTGGGTCACTGCTCAAGAGCACTGGTAGTGTTGTCCAGAGAAAATCTCTGGAACCCTGGTAACGCGGGCACCCTCTACCATGGGAGGAGCATCTTCCTAATGAGTTCCCTCCCCTGCCCCGAGGAGAATACGTCTCAAAAAGGCCCTTGGGACTACCAGAACCACATCTTTCCACTCCTCTGATTCCTAGAGTAAGATCACTGAAGAGTGGAAAAACGCAAGCCCACAGCAGA
>NC_056736.1:62728518-63013518 GCF_019279795.1 Protopterus annectens | reverse complement strand
CCAACCTGAACTGTGAAATAGCAGGATGTGTGAGAGTGACAGAAAGGGTCATGTATCAATAAATAAAGTAGTAATAACTCCTGAATATATAAGCCTCAGTGTGGTTCTACAGAACTAAATGCATGTGGGAATTATAAATTAACATCCCAAACTGATTTCAGTGTGTCTGAATCTTGAATGTTTAAGCCAAAATCTGTATATGGTGATGACAGTCAACAATTTTCAGATAGAATGAATGATTGTCTGACATACTAAACATCCATAGTTGTCCCCTGCCCTGTCATCAAAGTGTAGTAGGATGATGTATCTGATCAAATTCAAAATAACGAGGATAGTGATGTATCGGTAACAGGTCTAGCATGACAGTCAATTAAAAATCATTTGGAAACTATCACCCACAAGTTAATTGTGTTTCTATTACAAATGTATATTAATGTATAATTTATGAATGTGTCATCATTTTCTTTTCCACACCCTATAATTGCAAATTAAAAAACTCACTAAATATTGGTATGTGAACATTTCATTAACCATGGACATTTGTCCTGTTGTTACAAAAATATATGCATGTCCGTTGTTGCATGTGCCCTGTTCATACCTGCAAACCTGATGGCCTGCTGCCATTAATCAACCCTGCATGTTGTTTGATTGTGTATATCTGTTCAAATAATGCATGTGATATTGATATGCCTGCTGTTCAATGCCATCCTTTGTGATAATGTATGGATGTGGGTTTGCCTTATGAGCCTTGCCTAATAAAGCTACTATGGGTGTAGTAAGCATTCTTTGCCAATATCCAAAAGCCCAGGGTGACAGGTGGGTGCAAGCTGTCCCAAAGTAAAATACCCGCTTGTACAGCATATCATCCCAAGCTGACAGGCATTGGACTACCCTTTTGAATGACACCAGTACTTCAGTCAATTGTTGAAAGTGATCATCTTGCCTTGATATTGTGGCATCATTCTTGTGAGGTAAGATGCTACCAAGGTCAGGGCTGCACTGTCTTGGGCTACATGCTCAGAGGAGCCCTTTCTGTCTCTTTCATGTAGTCCAGGGAGGTGCGTGTCAGGGTCATTCACACCAGTACGGGCAATGAGCCAGTCATATTTGTAATTCGCCTGGAAAGTTACTTGAGTGCTTGTGTTATGTGGCGGTCGTAGTGCTCACGGCCAAAATACCGTGGACTCTCTCCGCCTTTCCAGCCTGCGAACGGAATGCCAGTGTGCCTTGATGATAGAGTCACCCGCCGCGCTGCATGAGGTGTGTTTGTTTACCGTTAAGGGCTGTGGAAAGCGGCTCAAAGCGGCCATTGGTTTTGTGGAGATATGTGTTGTACGTGTTTTAGTTCGTGGTGAAGTGTTGCTTCTGCGTCTGCTTTGAGGTCTTTTGCTGCTTAGGCAGATCTTATTTTGAGCCTCCCAGTATGTTTTGTGTGATTGCAGGTTTGTTTTGCTGTCATGGTAGGTCTATGTAAGACTGGAATTGTAGTGAGTGTGGTTTCCTCCACCTGACTGGTTATGGCAGTATTGAGTAGAGAGACAGCCCAGTTTGGTATATATGGTTGCACTCAGTCATACAGGTTGAAATCTTTGTTGTTAGGAGTGAGGGGGTTGTCTGTGTACACAGGCTGTTATAATGGCTTGCTCTGGACACACACCTACCAGCCGGACTGGAGAGGAGATTGACAACTGACCTTGGACATGCTAAATACTGGCCAGGAATTCAAGAATTAAAAACAAGGTCCAGTGGGAGTGAGGGTGTATTGATATTAATTTCTACCGCTGACTGATATACTAGCTTCATGAGCAAGTGCCAGGTAACTTAAGTGCAATGTGTTACAATTAAGTAAATGCAAAACGACAAGCAGTCACTTTCTGTCAAGTGTAACAAGGAAATGGGTACAGTAAGTAATGCAGATATCAGTAGTGATTCCTACAGGAAGTGCTGAGAAGCTGTGTGTATTATGTGTAATTAGCGCATCAGTGAAATAACAAGCTAACAAATAACAAGCATATAAACAAAGCTAGATTCAGGAGGCTTAATGTAGTATGCCACAGCAAACAAGTGTGTACCAAATGTCAGTAAGATGAAGCAGTTCAAATATGCAGGCACTATAAACCGAAACCCCAGAAGTCTCTAGCTATGAATGGCAGAGTACAGCCTATTCTCAGCTACAAGAGTGCAGACTCACAAACCTTGTTAATGTTAAATAACTTCTGCCTGAAGCCCAACTGCTTATACTCAGAACTAATACACTTGGACACTGGGCTCAACTGCGTTCCCAACTTAGATGGATGGTGCTACCCGTCCTGCCAAATTCGCGTTTCGCCAAACCTTCCTAAAATTGTAAAGCAACTGATCTGAAGTCCAGCGCTTAATCCAAAAGACTTTAGAATGATAGCTGCACTCTACCCGTTACAAACCCAAGCAGTAATAACTAAGCAATTTAATACTCTTATGTATAGAATGTGTACCATATATTGCTGACATACCTGCTGATACCTGTTTGTGTACTTTCCAGGAGATATGGCTCCAAAAGGGAACCCTGCTCTACTCTGCTGCAGAGGGACCTAAGTGATCTCACCAGAGCCTGGTGCTGAATCTTGTGCCCAGGTACCTGATGATGATGAAATGTCTATAATGGTGCAGGGAAGGTGTGGCTGGTCCGGCCATTGGTCAGCCAATTGGATAGTACGACAGCTGTCAACCCCTTCATCAGGCGCACAGTCATCCTGCCGTTGCATCCTTTGTCGCCCATTGTCCCTAGGTGATGGACAGTATGCATTGGCATAGATCAGGTAATGTGGTACCTGTGTACATGCATCCCCACAAAGCAGCCATGGAGCAGGGTCCCAATGGTACCACGCGAGACAGTCACCCATGGTTTCTCAGCATCCATGTATCGCATCTTCGCCCTGGCCGACGCCCAAGGAGTAAAAAGCGTCAACTCCACCTGCTCTTGACTGCCATGCAGGCACAGGCGCCAGCATGGAAAGGGGTACACCAGACAGGGTCTAAGGGAGCTGACGGCATGCGGCACAGCCATGACAGATGGCATGCGATACTGCGTAATGCTATTCTACTCTACAGATGTCGCTGCTGATAGACGCTGTGGGACATACAACAGCTGCTCCACAACCAGATCTGGCGGGGCTGCTGGGCGATGAGGTAAGGCTTATGGCACCACGCGGGTCGTGATGCCAGCAACAGCACCAGCTGGCAGTCACCGCGATCTAATAACAGGCCCACTCCACGCACCTCATGCCAGGCAGCAGCCCCAGCAATGCTGGGTTAGTGCTGTAATCAGGACGCCCCAGGAGCATCCATGTGCACGCGGCTCTGGATTGAAGTCCTGTCAGGGAACCGTGTCCAGTCAACACACACCCGCCTGGCTGACAGTACCTAGTCTGCGTTAGTACCGGATACGTCCGTAGCACCCCTGCCAGGCCAGGTACCGCGGTTCGTGCCCACAGACACTGATCTGATGACCTGACAGGTGCAGTCTGTGGTTGTCCACAAAACCCTGTGTATTGGCAGCCATTATGTGGGACTGTGTGCGTGCTTTACAGACATGCAGAAATTTAATACCTAGGGCAAACACATACACACACAACACTGCACCAACACTGGTCCACCCTGTACCGCTGCCCTCACAAACACACATACACACGCATGTCAATTGCGATACAAGTGGCTGGTTTGGGCATACGACCTACACCCTGTGTATATGATGACACTCAGCACCTCCTGTATACTAAGTATCAGTGCGTGTAGTGGTAAACACGCTGTTGATGTGCAATAGGTGACTACATAGATGTGTATAAGTTGTAACATGTTGGTAACTGCTCACTGTTCCACTATGATGTGTATATCTCAGCATTCCTGCTGCAGTAGCTGTATTAATGTCCTGAATTGTTATCTGCACCTATACTACTTACCAAAGTAAAATTACCCGCACACCATCACAAGCTACCATTGACTATGGAATGTGCATCGTGGTTGTATTGTATTCTGTTTATGGTATCTGTTCTGTCACACATGCATTTTACACACACCCCTGCTACCCTGCACACATGCACACGCCACCTGCCATTTCCATTATTTATTTACTCCTGCCATGAGTAGCTGTCGACACATGACAGGTACACATTTGAAAAGTGCACCATTTGGATTACCACCCCAATTCCTCTCTACCTGTACTACAGGGTGCAGTAAACTCCCATTAGTTTAAAAAGTAATGTGCATCAGGTACTGGTTCCCACTGCTACATCCCAACATGTTTTCCATAATGAAATGCACACACAGAAACATCCCACATCCACACATTTACACATTCAGGTTTTAAAACACTATCTAGGTATGTTCTGGTACATGTGCATGTTAAGCAGTAGCATGTAGCACTATACTGAGTACTGCAGCTGTCTGTTGTCAAGGTTATTTGTATAGGTGTTGTCAACATCACTGTTTGTTAAGGAAATGTGCACCCTGCAGTGTATAGTCTCATTTGTCAAAAGCCACATCCCACCCCAGCATTGTGTTAAACACACTAAAAACACATACTTTCCATTTGCAAGATTCAAACCCCTACCTTAACTGTGGTAAGTTAAGTGACACTAGAGACAGACACATTAGCAGAGTGCTGCCTATTTGCATTAGTGGGGAGAACCTTTCTAATGCTGTACTTAGAGGGTGCTGACATCTTCTGTGTTTAGGAAGAGGGATGTGCACCCTGTAGTGTGTTCTCCCAGTTGGCAAAAGGTACTTTTCCTTCTCACAGCATTATGCACATACACAAACCCCTACTCACACTAACTGCATACATTCCTTTGCAGGATTCAAACCCCTACCTAACTATGTGATGACACTAGAGAGACACACATTAGCAGAGCTGCCACATACTTTAATTCACTGGGAGCTTTAATTCAGGTAATATAGAAGTTATAGAGTGCGTCGACATCATCAGTGTTTCCTGGGTAAGGGGAATCTGCATCCCGTAGTGTACTTTCACATTGCTAATAGGGTATTTCCCCACACACATAGATGTGTTTGAGGACTGTATATGTGGGGATCCAGTACTCCAGTGTGATTAGTATATGGTTCATTGCAACAATGAGGGATACAGGCTTCAAGTGGTGAGCATTTGTACTCATGTTTGTGATGATCAGGTCTAGTATATTTTCCCCTTTGTGGGAATGTTGGACTACTTGTTCCATAGAAGCAAAGAGTTTCTTGAACTATGGTAACCCTAGAGCTTGGGTATTGTGGCTTGAGTAGTTCATATAGTCTGCGTTTGGGTAGAAGCCAGTCACCCAGTAAGGATGGTGTCGCAGAGAAATGTATACCTCCTGTGTCAGCCATGAAGGCTGTGTGGGATTCCTGAGTTTGAGAGGGTGATGTAAGAGCACCTCTGTGGCTCCTTTCCATGTGGTCCAGGAGGTGCACGTCCTGTATTGTTCACACCAGCACGGACAAATGACTGCCTTATACTTATACCTCTGCTGTGGAGCGACCTGAGTGCCTGTGTTATCTGGCCATTCTATCACCCGACAGGTAGCTAAACGGACCTCACCTTGCTCAGTCTGAGAGTGGGACGTCCGTGTGTCTGACTATGGCATCACCTATTATAGGTGTGTCACATTGTGTTTGGCCTTATGGGTTGTGCTCTGTTAAGAACACAGACTCAGGAGGTCTGTGTTGTTTGTGATATGTGTTCATGTGGATGCAGCTGTCTGGCCAAGGCCATTTCTGTCCGGTGGTCTGGTAAGTATCACCTTGCGACATAGGTATTCATATGTCAGCTGGCGAGCATTTGTGTGTTACCTACTGAAAGTGGTACAGTTTTTGTTTGTTGTAATAATGGACCACATGCAGCCCAATCTTACAGTAGCTAATGTTTGCATGCATGTTCTTGCAGTTACCCTGGAATACTGATCCACCTGCCATGCAGAGTTACACACAGTTTCTGTGGACTTGAAGTGACATCTGCATAGCTTACTATATGTATGTTCAGTCTCAATTTGACAAAATTGTTTCTCCTGTTCACATGCACGTCGTGACACATTGTATATGACTTTACCTGGCATCTGTCCACGGAGCAGTTATATCTGCCACTGCAGGCCTCTAAACCTGATGATGCACACACCCAAACATTCTCAGCATGGAGAACATCAAGTATCTGTGCAGTAACAGATACCGATTCAGGGCTACCAACAGCACCCCAGCACTACCAAGTTATACCTCATACCATGCTTTTCAGGCCCAAACTTGCACAAAACCACAAAAAGGGGGGTGTATTGATATTTCATCCGATACCCACACTCCTCCAGGTTGGTGGCAAAGCACCAAACATCAGAGACTATCCATATGCAAGTAACAATGGGTAAAAATGCCTTGCAGGTTATAGCCAGACCACCCTCACAAACATCGACAAGAACCGCGACTCTGGCTCCTCCTGAAAAAAGTTGGAAATATGCAGGTCTGTCCATACACTATTATAGTGGGTGAGTTAAACTACTCAAACATAGACTGGGAGCATGACCAGCTCCAACACCCCAGCCCAAAGATTACTAGGAATTTATATACCAAAATGCTATGGAACAACTTGTTACCACTCACAAGAGGGAAAACATACTGAACCTGATCATCACATGGGGACTCTATGCCCAGACCAGAAGTGTATATCCCTCACTGGTAAGATCAGACCATAAACTAATCTCACTGATATTCATATCCCAAGTACACCCCTGCACAGAAGAATACAGTCAACAAACTCATGTAAAGCATGTTCACACTCCTCATAAATGATGTGGAAACCCTCAAAGCCCTGCAGGCCTGTTGAAATATGGGCCAGACTGCAGATACCTGTATAAAGGCATTCTATGGAAACCTTCAGGGAATGCATGGATCATGCAATCCCAAAATAAAAAGCAAGACCTAACTCCTCCAAAGGCAGACGCCCCGTGGGTGGACACACCAGCCATAAAACAAAACTATACAACAGAAAGTTGAAGCTACCAAATGATATAACAAACCCAAAGATGTGAAGGCATCACTGATGAGTATTAGAAGAAACTACAGGCACTCATAAGATTGTTCTGCGCCATCTTTAAGAGAAGATTCCACAAGACACTGAGGATAATCAGCCTTTTAGAACTGGGTGAAATTCCCAGATATGCTCAGAGGTACTCCAAGCATGCCAAAAAGAATTCAAACACACAGACATTTGCTAACATCCTAGTGGACAGGTTCACTGCTAACTTCTCCACACCAAAGGGGCACATTTCTCCCCAGCAGAGTGCTGCCCCCGGCCATCTCAGATGCTCAGGTAAGAGCTGCCCTCCATAGCAGTAAACACTGCATCATTGGGACCAGACAGTGTCCCAGGCTGTGTCCTACATGAACTCCAAGAAGAGCTACACCCAGACATAACACTACTGTTCAATCCCAGCTTCCTACTACACGTATATGTGGCCAAAGAGTGGCTGCATAGCAACAGTGTGGTCCCTCTACATGTAGGTGGTGGTGCCTTAACGGATCCTGACACTATCGCCCCATAAGTCTGAATATTTGGTCTGCAAAGCTATGGCAAGGATCATCATGAACCTCATATAGATATTGGGGACCTACAGACACTGCATCATACACAGTTTGGCTTTGTTAATGGCAGATCCTGCCTCTCAAACCTGTTTGATTCCTTTGAAACAGTCACCAAGGCCACTGTCAAGGGAAGGTGGCCTACACAGCCTACCTGGACCTTTCATAAGCCTTGATACAATACCCCACTTGTGCATTCTAGGGAAGTTCACCAGTGTACATATTAACCCCTATGTCACTACTACAGATATTGCACAATGCTCAAGGGCAGAACACACATGGTTAGAATTGCTGGAGCCATGTCGCCCCAAAATCATTACAAGCAGGTCCCACAAGCCAGCCCTGATCCGTCTTGTTCAGTGCATATATTTATCGAGGTACAGGCTAACATGGAAGGACTGTGGTTGAGCTAAGTCGCAGATGACTGCAAACTGGACGCCATAATCAACCTCCAGCCAACACACACATCCCTCCAAAAGGGCCTTAGAAACAGACGAATTTGTGCCACAGCCATGGCTCCTCAAGTTGAATGCCAAAAGTGTATAGTCATCCCCTTTGCAAAAAACAAAGTGACCACAAAGTACCACATATGTGTTAATCCATTAAGTACAGACGGTTGAATTCATGGACCTTGGGGTACACAAGTTGATAGCATTCTCATCTTTGACAAACCACATGGCCAAAGTGGTTAGAAAAACATTTTATATAGGGCCACCCCATCAAGTGAAGGGATTCAAGGCTGTATCTGTGGGAGGGACATTGTGCCTCTTTACTCATCCCCTCATCATGCCCATAATTGACTACAATGCCCTGTCGGTATGCACCTTTACCAGACACCTGCAACTGGAAAGTTAATCTCAAGCAAAAGTACCAACAAGAGGATCAGCGGCCCAAACAGATACATACTGACTGTTAAAGAAACAGTGCTCACTCTGTGCGGCATACTGCTCCTTCATAGGCAATCTGTGCCTGACATATAAAGCCATGTCAAACCCTAACTTAATGGTCATGCTGCACCTCAGAATATCCAAAATCCCCATCAAGCTACACGCTTGGAAAGATGTGAACCCTCATATATATACATAGTGATTGGCGCTGAGGGACACATTCATAACTCAGAGGCTCCCTTCACTCTGGAATATTATCCCAATACAGGTTAGCAGAGTCACCAAGGGACTGTCTTCAAGAGGAATATTAATGACTGATGGGACATTGTAGGTTTACCCTGGTATCACTTATGTGTCACTGTTAGACAGAGGCACAGTATACTAACCTTAAAAAGGGCATAGCAAGATAGATTTTACAATGTAATGGTGAAAGCCACACACATTCTGGCTAGGTTTATAAATGCCCTAGGGCAGATAGCCAGCCCAGTATGAACCTACAGAACCTATGTATCTTGTTCACCATTGGCCCTATGTGCTGTTAATCACCAATGTAATCTCACTATGGTAGTATGTGCAAAGGTCAGTTGTCAGTCACCCTACGTACAGTTGTGGAATATGTGAGTCATGTAGTAATGCTGTGCTGCCACATGTACACAGTCAACCCTATCCCCTACCCATGGAAGGCGCGGCAACACATGTATGAGCTGGAAACACAGGCCAAACTGTGGACTAAGACTCTGAACTCCAGTACTGGCATAACCTGCCGGTGGCATGAATACTACAGTGACTGCACACCAGTCTGATGTAGACCTTACACTATGCAACATGCACGCGGGAACACACCGCCATTCACAGGAGCCTTAAGAATCGGCATCCTGCCCTCAGTAGCAGACACCCTGCAGCTGCACACACAGGCACGCTAGACCTGAACACAGCACGATACACATAGCACACAAATCCTGTGTGCCAAACAAAGCATAGCGTCTGTAAGAAGCTATACAACACTACTGCTGCAGAAGTTGTGTTAGGTACTTTTATTGTCCGTACAGTGAGAGGTCATGCCTACCAGGCTGGACAAGGTGAAGGTCACAGAGATATGCTCAAGGCACTATGGTCTACCACATAACACAAGCATATTAGGAAACAAGTCAGATGCATGGACACATATGACTCAGTCATTGTCCATGCCACTACAGCTGATGCGGGATATCCTGTCACATGATAGGGAACATGGAAGGGCTCACTTACAAGTGGCACAGGCTGGTAGAACTCCTGACCTTGGTTGGCACTCATACCCCACCAGGAATGCTGACATATTACTGAATGCTACTGAATTACTGTAGCTACAAATACCCTAGCTGAAAGGTTCTTAGCATGCGTCAATGCATTACATGGAACAACTTCTTACCACTCCTACAACAGGTGAAAACATGCAGCACCTCTTTCATCAACAACATAGACTATATGCCCCAGACCAGGTGTGTATCCCTAATTACTAGGTTGAAGTAGCATCTACATCTCACACTGTATATACACATCCCACATGCAGCACCCCGCACAGAAGACCACAGTCATAATGTTACCCAGTGCAAATACTCATGTATTCACATGTGGCAGGCATCAGTACATGGTGTAAATCATTGAAGGTCAAGCAGGTATATATATGTGTATTTGCACACACATACATCATGTGTGCATTGCCATAACTGGTTTAATCGATGCCGCGCATTGTGGGAGAAACAACCCAAGACACATGGGCATCTCCCAGCGAAAGCAAAACACACGTGACATGTCTGGAATCAAAAGCTATAAATAATTAGGATATTGTTTTAGAAAAGTGGTATGTATCCTGTAGTGTGTTTTCCTAGCTGCTGTAAAGGGATGTTCCTTTCATACACACTAACCCCTCATACCACACTCCTGCTTAATTTCCTGTTCGACCCAAACCCCTACCCTAATCCCCATGTTATAACACTAGAGACGGACGCATTAGCAGAGCCGCTTATTCGGATTATTTGGGAGATTTCTTTTGTCCTGATATACTTATAGGGTGTTGACATCATCAGTGCTTAAAAGGGGAATGGGCATCTGTGGTGTGTTTCTTCTAAGCAGCTGCCAAAGGGGATGTTTCTTCATACACTTACACACACACTAACCCCTTCACACACACCCCTGCCACCTCTTGCTGGATCTAAACCCCTACCTAACTATGTTATGACATCTAGAGACGGATGCATTAGCAGAGCGCCGCTATTTGCATTACTGGGAGATTTCTTTCTCCGATATACTTATAGGGTGCTGACATCATCAGTGTTTAGAAAGGGAATGGCATCCTGTGGTGTGTTTTCACACTTGCCAAAAAGGGATGTTCCTTTCTATATACACTTACACACACACTAACCCTTCACACACACACTTTGCCAGATTCAAAACCCCTACCTAACTATGTTATGACACTAGAGACGGACGATTAGCAGAGCCGCATCTATTCACTACTGGGAAATTTCTTTTCCCGATATACTTATAGGGTGCTGACATCATCAGTGCTTAGAAAGGGGAAATGAGCATCCTGTGGTGCGTTTTCCCAGTTGCTAAAAGGAACATTTCCCTCACACAGACTTGCACACACAGACCAACTACAATCACCCACACACACACACACACCACCTGGATAAGCTGTCATCTCCCCAGCGCATTGCAGCCTAGTGTTGATCTCTACAATCTATACATGTTTAACTGTCAGATGCACATTATTTGGTGCTGATAGCAGTGCTCGCAGGTCTTTATTGCTATAACATTTCCTGTTTGTATGAACAACTTGTGTATCTGTGGACTCCATGTTTGCATATGGGGAAATCCACTATATCATGCATGTCTCTGTAGTCATTTAAGTGTGAGCACTGATTCTCTCTGCTATAATGTTGCTTGGTTACTGGAATAACACGCATATATACTAGATATATGTGGCAAAATGCTAAACTGATATTTGACTAAGTGTGTGAGCATGCCCAGTTCAGCTCTCCCATGGTGCATGTTGTGTGAAAGATGTCTCATTTATCAAAGTGTGTGAGCATGCCCAGTGTGAGTTTTCCATGTTGAACTCCTGCAGCCCATCACATTTGTGTGATGAGTGTGAACTTCAAATAAATATCTCCTGTTTATGGTTGTGTAGTCTTTTGGTCAGTGTTGTGTAGTTACTGTCCAAATGCTTTTTTGTGTGAACACAACAGGGATTATACCAGCCTGCAGGTTTTGCATGGGATACTTTGTACAATTGTCAACATCTGTTCATACTGACCTAACACTGTAGTACTGTACAGTGTAGTGGTTCAGTACTTTCACTGTGGTGGACAGTAATCCTGGGTTTAGTCCTATCACCGCTTTACATTTCCATAGTGAGCACAACAGGCCTGGTTAGGGTCCAGTTGTGCACATCTGCACAAAGGCGCCTCTACGACCCTGTATCATCACCTATGTTTAACAAGTCTAGTCTGCAAAAGCTATGGAGAGGATCATAAATTGAGCCTATAAACAAATATATAGGGGACATGTGCAGACATTGGACCCGTCCTTAGCTCTATTTTGTCAAGGGTAGATCATGCCTTTGAACTTGGTCACCCCAAAACAGTCACTAAGGCCATTGATGAGTGGAAAGGCAGTCCATACAGCCTTACCTTGACCTTGCAAAGGCTTTTCGACACTCCATACCCCACTGGCATTGTAGAAAACTTACCATCCTAAATGTAAACCCATATGTCATGCATGGTTGCAAACTACGGTAAGGACAGGACCCACAGGGTTAGAGTTGCTGATGCTATGTCAGACTCCAAGCCGGTCACAAGTGGTGTCCCACAGGGCTTGGTCCTTGGCCCCCATTGTTCGGCATCTACTTCTGCAGCTACAGGCCAACATGGGAGGACTTTTATTGACAAAGTTTGCAGATGACTGCAACCGCCTATAGTGGAAAGTGCATCAGACACAGATATCCTCTAGAAGGGACCTAGGGAACCAATAGGCTGGTGCCAGAGCCATGGCCTGAAGTTAAATGCCAAAAATAGAGTAGTCATACCTTCGAAAAGTAAGGTAACCCCTAAGCTACCATATAGGTGGTAACCTCTAAGCACAGAAGAGGTTATCACAGTGACCTGGGGACCCAGGTTGACAGTGGCCTTCTTTGACACTCACATTGCTAAAGTGGTTAGAAAGACCTTCTACATTGCCCAATCTGATCATGAAGGGATTCACATCCAGATCTATAGTGGGAGAGTCATTGTCTCTGTACTCTCAATCACTTATCAGGACCAATTCAATAGATCAGTACAATGCCCCATTCGATGTATCTCACCCGACCATCTGCAGCAATTGAGAGACCGAAAGTTTCTCCAAAACCTCACCAAAAAGGGATAGTGACTCCAACATCTGGTTACATGGCTGCCAGGATTGAAGAAACTCCAGCTCCCCATTCACCAATGTCGATACCGCCTGCTCTAGAGGTGACATTATGTGCCTGATATACAAGGCCAAGGTCCAACCAGGGAATTAATGGACATGCTCCACCTCAAAAAACTCCAAATCCACCAGAACCACTCAGGGCAAGTGACTTAAACCTTAGTGCAGGGATATAAATAGGACATGCTGGGTGGGATAGATTTATCACCCAGAGACTCCCCTATGCTGTGGAATAGAATCCTGGTCCATGTGGGAGGCAGAGCACCCGCTGGCTCTGTTCACGCCTCCTACCATCAGCTGCAGCAGCCTTGGGGTTATCCTTAGTGTCCCGTACAATTTGTAATTACAATAGGTTCATAGGTTCAAACTAGCTATCCACCCTAGGGTATTTGTAAGTTTTAGCCACAGTGTGTGCGTTTTTGCCACCTCTTTGCTATGTGACATATATTTGAGACCCTTTCTTTCTGACCTCTCTGAGGTACCCTTGAGGTCTTTCTCTAACTGCTGCAGGTGACACAGGTAAAGACCCCAGTGTACATCCCAAACTGAGGTACATTGTACTACAATATGGTCTGATAAGGGAACAGTGTCAGTGAGGGGCACAATGACCTAACATAAGTTGACGTAGATATGAATACCTGATTTTTCATGATACAGTGAAACCAATCATAGACAGTCTCTCCTAGCCAAATTATGTATGTGTGGACTGTCACATAACAGGTTACTGTCCACTCTGTGTCACTAGGTCCCTGATTACTCCCTTCCACATTATAATGGTTTACCACCTATGTGGTAATCTAGTGTGTACCTTGTTTTGTATTTGGTGGTAACATTTGAGGTCATACTGTCCACTGTCTCAGGACAGTGGGGTGGGGTTCCTGTGTGTGAGAGTGTGGTCTGTAGCAGCTGCTGCACTGTACAGCAGTCTTGCTCTTACGTAAGTTAGTTGCACATGGGTGGACTGCAATGACATAAGCATTGTCAGTTTCAATCCTTCGGATCGTATAGGTGTCTGTGCTGAATATGGATACTCACCCTCCTTTTATGTTTTGTTCCAGGTTTTGTGGCCATAAACACATGATATGGTATTACCTGGTAGTGCTTGTGTGCTGTCACGAGGCTTGCAGCAGGTTTCTATCACTGGACAGACATCAATGTTCTCCATACTGGGGAGGGCCTCAGGAGCATGCATATTGAGGTTTACACATCTGGCATTGATCAGCATTACCCTTCTGTTTCTTTCCAGTTTTGTTTTCTATGGTGGTGGTTAGTCTTTTGGCCTTGCCTACGAAAGGATCTCTGTAGTTTGCAAAAGCCTTAGGCAATACCCAGATGCTCATGGGTAACAGGTGCAAGCCATCCCTGGGAACAGCAGCATGTCTCACTATGGAGTCACCTATTACAACTGTATCAGGCATGTTGTTTCTCCTTCTGTCCTGTGACTGTTTGGCACACCAGCTTTGTGTACTATGTGTTACATGTGCTATGTCTGGAGGTTGTTTTATTGGGTGTCTGCTTTATACCAAAGGAGGCTTGTGTTGGTGTTGTGTGTTTGTACTTAGGGCCTCTGGGAATGTTTTGTGTTTGTGTGTTTGGTTTACAGTCTGTAGGTCTATGTGGGACTGGGTTTGTGGTGTAATGTGGTTACCTTGTCCTCCTGACTAGTGTTGACAGTACTGATTTGGGGTGTTCAGGCTCGGTTTGGCTACCTGGTTGCGTCTATCACATATATTTGTATTTATTGGGGTGAGTTGTTGTTGTGTGTGTACTTGGGACAGGTGTCACATTGCCACTGGATTCACAGATTCTAGTTGTTTTGCCTGGCCTTAGTGGATTGTATGTGTGGACACATTTTATTGCCATACTAGTGATCACTGATTACTTCACTTTTTATGTTTGATCTGTCATGTGGTAGCTTCCTCATTCTCTTCAATGGTTTATTAATTGCTGGAGTCCAGCATGCCAGATGCCTCAAGTGGGTGTATGGTATTGTGTCTTGTTGTTATTTGTGATTGCAGACTCCAAGCACTCTTGGCTGTGTTCATGGTATGCCTGTATAACATGTTCTGCAGTGTGTCCCATATTCTGGACTTGCACAGGGCCTTTCATGGATTCCACATTGGTTTGTAGGTGCAAGCTATGCTTTATACATGTGTTTCACTGTGGTATTCTGGCCAGGGACTGGGGTCGGGATGTGTAACTACAGTGTGATTACTCTATGGTCTGGTCTTACCAGTGAGGGATACACTTCTCATCTTGACATCCAGTACACATATTTCTGATTATCACATCCAGTATGCTTACCCCTCTTGTGGAAGTGTTACATTTTGCATGTCCATTTTGTTTGATGGATTCTGGGAAATTGTCTACAAATGTGTCGGCGCTAGTATAATACAGAGAGTATAGTGACAAACGTCTCAAAAGCTGACTTCACACTTCTTCAGACTGAGATGGTATCCTTTAAGCCCACTGGGCCAGTGGAAACCACAACACACAATGGTGACTACTTCACAGACGCTTTCTACGGACATCTCCAAGAAAGCATGGACCATGCAATCACAAATAAAACCAAGACCGTCTCCACCAAGGGAAAGTGGCCTGTCTGGTGGACCCCAGCCATAAACAAACTGTATAACAAATGAAGGATATTATAGCAAGATAGAGCTACATCTCCTAAAGGGAAGGCAGCTGTGATCAGCACTAGTAAAAAGCTACATTCTCTCATAAAGACATCCAAGGTCAACTTTGAGACAAAAATCACCAAAGACAATAAAGATAACCACAATGCCTTCTTCAGTTATGTCAGACACCTGGGTGGGAACCCTCAGATATGCTCAGTTGGACAGATATTGGCAACATTCTGGCAGACAGGTTCAGTGCAATTTTCCCCCTCCCTCACCCCCAAAAGAAGATAGTTATCACAGCTGAATGTAACCTCACTGTCATCTCAGATGTCCATGTGAGAGCCGCACTCAGCAAAGACAAGAACACAGCATCAATTGGACCTGATGGTATCCCCAGTTGCGTGCTATGTGAACTCCAGAAGGAGCTAAACCCGTATATACAAATGCTATTTAACCTTAGCCTTGCTACAGGATATGTACCTGAACACTGGCGCATAGCAACAGTGGTCCCACTCCACAAAGGGAGATGCCTCCACAGACCCTGGGAACTACTCACCACACAAGCTTAACCAGCCTTGTCTGCAAAGCTATGAAAGAGTCATTATGGAGCTCTTTAACAGAGACATTGGTGACCTACAGACCCCTTGATCCCACCCAGTTCAGCTTTGTACAGGGCAGATCCTGCCTTTGCACCTAGTTGACTATTTTGAAACTGTCAGTAGGGCCACTGATGAGGGCTAGCCGTCCACACAGCCTACCTGCACTTGGCTAAGGCCTTTGACACAATACCCCACTCAGGCATCATAGACAAGCTCAACAGCTGGAAATATAAAACCATATGTCAAGCAGGATAGGTTGCAAAATGGCTAAGAAACAGAACCAATAAAGTTGACATTGCAGGTGCCTTGTCAGATTCAAAGCCAGTCACAAGTGGTGTCCCACAAGGATCTGTCCTGGGACCCCTCTTATTTGGCATTTACTTTTCAGATGTGAAAGCAAACATAGGAGGGTTGTGGCTGACAAAGTTTGCAGATGACTGCAAACTAGGCACCATAGTGAATACATCAGCCGGCACACACATCGTACAGAATGCCCTCACAAAAACAGATAGCTGGTGCTGGAATCATGGCCTGAAACTGAATGCAACTGATGTGTAGTCATCCCCTTTGGGAGGAACAAAGTACCCACAAATCAATACATAGACAGCAACCCACTGAGCACAGAAAACAAATCAGACACCTGGGGACCCATGTAGATAGTGACCTCGTTTGACACCCATGTTGCCAAAGTGGTTAGAAAGACTTTCTATCTTGCCCACCTTATCATGAAGGGTTTTCCATCCAGATCAAAGGAGGTTATTGTACTCCTATACTTCTTCCTTATCAGGCCCATGATTGAATACAAAGCCCCATTTGGTATGTACCTCACCCAGCACTTGCAACAGCTGGAGAGACCCCAAAAGTACCTTACCAAGAGGATCAAGGGTCTACAACACATGTCATATGCTTCCACACTAAAGGAAATCCAGCTTTATTCAGTAGCATACTGCCTACTTACAGGTGACCTATGCCTGACATACAAGACCATGTCCAATCAGGATTTGGTGGACATGCTCCACTGCAAGCAATCCAAATCCACCAGAACCATGAGAGCTAAAGATTTGAACCTCAGCACATACATGTATAGGACATGCTGGAGGGACAGAGTCATAACTCAAAGGCTTCTCACACTCTAGCAAAGAATCCCAGTTCATGTTAGACAGAGTCCCTCACTGACTCTCTTCAAGAGAAATCTGGACAAGTGGATGTGAGATTGTAGGTTTTACCCCAGGGTCCTCCCTGTGTCACTACTAGACAGAGGCACAGTCAAGTTATTCAATTAAGTAAGGGGGTCATAATGTGTCACTACTAAGTCAGAGGCACAATATTCGAATCTCAAAAAAATTCTGTACACTTATTACCACTATAAGGGGTGGCAATAGCCACATCACTATGGCTAGGCTTATAAATGCACTAGGGCAGATAGCCTAGTAGTAAACTATGAAACTATGGTGTATGTGTAGGTATTTTCAGTCAAGCAATATAATATGGTTTGGGGGGGGCTTGATATCTTCCTGTATTCCAACATAGGCCTGGTGCAGTTCCTGCTATTAGGACAGTGGTCTGCAGCAAGCTGTATAGTAGAAGGCAGTTTTAGCCATTGGTATTTGACCATGGCTAATCCATGCTGCTTCTTGTTGTGGTACAAACATGGGGGTGTGGTTATCCATGACATTTATTGCTAGTCACCCTCGTTTTGTAGCTTGTTCCATGTTTTTGCAGCTGTACATCACTGTATGAGGTGTGACCTGGTAGTGTTAGGGTGCTGATGTGGGCTTTGACCCAGTTTTCTATTACAGCACTGATATCTACATTCTCTATACTGTGTGCGTTTACACTGCACGCATCTTGCTGTTTATACTTCTGGCATTGGGTAGCATTACATCTAGGTTCCTATCCCTTCAGGTACCTATGAAGGTGGGTTTGTGTTTCTGTGGTTTATGATTGGTGAGGGTGGATGTTAGTCAGGGTCCTCAGGTGTGCATATGGTACATGGTGTTACATTACTTAACACATGGCATTCATGCCTCAGGTGGTGCTGCAGGCTGCCTCTGTCAGATGCACATACTACACTCCCTGTACATGTTTGGAAGCAGGTTGTGTCATGTTAGGCGTCCCTGTTACTATATGAGTGAGTTGGAGGGGGTATCAGTCCCAGTGTTCCTACTGAGCCAGTGTATGTGCTATGCGTTGCCTCTTTGCCAAGGCCAGGGCATACTGGGCACACCTCCTTCTGCCTACTGGGGCAAGGTCAGGTTGTTCCTCCTCCATGTCACCCTCTGCCTGTGGTGGCCTTGGCAATGGTGGGGGTATGTTTGGCCCAGCCCTATGCTGGTCCTGCTGCAGCTGTTTCCGCAGTATCATATTATGTAGCATAGCACATATCATGATCATTTGGGTAGATGTAGTTGTTGTGTACTGCAAGGCTCCACCAGATGTGTCCAGACACCGGAACCGTGACTTGAGCAGCCCAAACACACGCTCTATGACATTACGTGTTTGTGCCTCATTATGGCGTTCCTGTTCAGGTGTGTGTGCATTTCTGATGGGTGTCATCAGCCACGGCTCAAGTGCATAACCTGCATCCCCCACTTGGTGTCCGTGTGGGAAGTCCCCACTGCCAGTTTTTCTGGGCTTCTCTATATCAGACTTGGGAGGAAAAAGGCACTTTAACACCAACTTACTTCTGTTTGAAATGGTTCTTTGCCAAAAAGCCTTGCACATACAATACTCTGCTCAGCCCTCAACAATTACTACACACATTGTAGCCCATCTTGGGAGGGATGGTATTTATGGCAACATTGACACTTCTTAAAGCTCTTCTCACCTTTTTCCTTGTCATCAAATCAAAGTTTGAAGAAGAAATTAACACACCAAATACACAGTAACACCAAAAAACATACAGCAAAAAAACTATTTGAAGATAGAGGAGGCCTGCTTAAGCTACAAGAATAGAATAACCTAAACGACAAAAATATAGATGGAGAGATTAACCACACACTCTATAAAATAATATACAAATCTAAAAAAAAATGCCTAACTGTATAACAATATTTTAGAAAGTAATGGAGCATTTAGCAGAGCAGCTAGAGACCATATCTGAATGTGATGGTGGCAAACAAAATCTGACGAAAGCTAGCTTAGTTGGGACAGGTGCATTATTGGAGGGAAAACTGTGAAGAGCCTGAGGCTGGAGCAATGCTCGGATCCGACATGTGGAATTAAGACCCATTAGCTGGATACAATAGACAGAATGAAATGGATTCTTCAATTTCGTTATAAATCACTGTTATTACATCTTCATGTCAGGATGTTGCTGCTACCTTTTCACCTGCATATGGTCCCCAGCTTCCAGTAATCAACAGACATCCATGTGGTTGTGGATACTTCCATCTTCAGCAAACTTTGAAGTTCGTTCAAGGTCACCGGTTTAAACAACTATATTGTGCTTTTTTTTTAGTCTCAAATGGCAATGGAGTGGCCTATATATACATTTGATAAATATATATATATATATATATATATATATATATATATATAGTATTACATATACACACACATACACACTTGAAGGCAGTGATTACCCTTAAATTCACCTGTCTAGAAAAAGCTGATAAAACAGGTTAAAGTATTCAAAGTTATATAGGATTCACTTGATAATTTACTTTAACTACTTACCACTCAGAATTGCCAGAAAAAACATATGCATCATATTAAAATGAGTTTAGTATCTATTCCATTCTTCTCCTTAATTCCCTGACAATTCTGCTTAAGATCTTCACATATTTCTTAGGTATGTTATAGTCCCCTTCTCTATCAGACTCCCCTCATTGTGATATTCAACTTTAATACATATTTCCTTGCTACATGCCTTACTATCCTCTACTAACATTCAAGAAAATTTGCCAAATGCATTGATCATAGAAAATGTAATGCTGCAAACAATGGTACAGTTGTGCAAAATCTTACCATAACAGTAGATGTCCTTCTCTTCACTGTTGCAGTATTCATAACTTTAGAGATCTCCAGCAAAGGATAGCCCTATGTCTGGCCGTTATACCAAATCCTTTAGCGTCGTATGTCACAAGCTGTAGGATATAAAGGTGACGTACAGGTGCACACACCCAGAACTGGAAAAAGCCCCAGGAGGAACAAAATGTCCCTGGGGATAAGGAATAGCATTCATTTAGAAGGAGCTAAAGGAGAAAAGTCCCCTTGACCAAGAGGACAAAAAAGAACAGACTAGAAGAAATGGGGGGGGGGGTGGAGGGAAAGAATACTGCCACAGTGAAGAGAAGGCATCTACTGTTATGGTAAGATTTTACACAACTGTACTATGCCCTTTCATATCTATATCACTGTTGCAGTTTTCATTACCTAAGGGAGGGTATAAAAGGTCAAGAGGAAGCCTGGCAGGAAGACAGCACTGAACAGCCCTCCAGAAAGATGTGCAGGATAGCCCTACCACAGCCAAATCTGGCCCTGGAAATAACATTTAACTTGTAATGCTTACTGAAAGTGTGAACAGAGGACCAAGTAGCAGCCTCAAGGATGGAATTTGTATCCAACCCCTTGAAAAAAGCATTAAGAGGAGGCAGAATTAGCCTTAATAAGGTAAGTCATTTACCATGAAAATAACAACAAAAAGAAACTTAGAAGTGATGGTTTGCTTAGCGACAGCCAAACTCAAAGACCTGGTATAAAAGGAACCAAAGAACTTCTCAGATATGTAAATAACTTTACTTTTATCCAAATAATATCTGAGCTGTCAATGCAAATCCAAGGTGTGAAGAACCTTCTCACTGACAGACTGCAGAGAAGGAAAAAAAAGGAAGGAAGATTAATAGACTGATTAAGGGACAACTCCTTGATTACCTTGGGTATAAAAGAAGGGTTAGTATAGGTTCATAGGTAGGTACTAGGTTATCTGCCCGAGGGCATTTATAAGCCTAGCCAGAGTGTGTCGGCTTTCGCCGCCCCAT
The DNA here is from genome assembly GCF_019279795.1 of Protopterus annectens. NCBI lineage: Eukaryota > Metazoa > Chordata > Ceratodontiformes > Protopteridae > Protopterus > Protopterus annectens. The sequence continues at coordinate 62,992,384 of NC_056736.1, read as the reverse complement.
TGATTAATTAACTGAGCCTCTGTCAAGCAGAGCCAATGAAGTGATCCCTGGGGTGTATTTTCTGTTACCCATCCACTCGTCAAGGCTTCTCTTGAAGAGTGTTAGTGAGGGGCTCTGCCTAATGTAGTTAGGAATTTTGTTCCAAAGCATGGGGAGTCTCTGACAGGAATCTATCCCTCCAGCATGTTCTATTTATTGTTGTGGCGAGGTTTAGCTCACTAGAGCGCATGGCTCGCAGTGACTAGGATTTCTTTAGGTGGAGCATGTCCATCAATTCTGAGTTGGACATGGCTTTGTAAGTCAGGCAGAGATCACCTCTGAGTAAGCGATATGCCACTGAGTACAGCCGGAGTTTTTTCAGTTGAGCTGCATAGGACATATGTTTGAGGCCAGTGATCCTCTTGGTGAGGTGCTTTTGAGGTCTTTCCAGCTGTTGGAAGTGTCTTGTGAGGTACATCCCAAATGGGGCATTGTACTGTACGATGGGTCTGATGAGTGACAAGCAGAGGGGCACTATAACCTCTATTTCTAGATGCAAACCCCTTAGTAATTAGATGGGCCACATAGAAGGATTTCCTAACTACTTTGGCAATATGATTGTTAAAGGAGAAATTACTATCTACCTGGGTCCCCAGATCTCTATTACCTCTTCTGTGTTAAGGGGGCTGCCGCCTATGTGGTAATTCGTGGGTGTTTTGTTTTTCCCAAATGGGATGACTATGCATTTTTTGGTATTTAGCTTGAGCCCATGACTTTGACACCAGGTGTGTCTGTCTCAGTAAGGCCTTTTTGAAGGATGTCTGTGTCAGCCAGAGAGTCAATTATGGCTCCCAGTTTGCAGTCATCGGCGAACTTGGTTAGCCACAGTCTTCCTGTGTTTGCCTGTACTTTTGAGCAATATATGCCTAACAGTAGGGGCCCCAGAACCGAGCCTTGCGGGACACCACTTGTGACTGGTTTAGAGTCGGACCTGGAGCCCGCTGTTTTACCGTGTGAGTTCTGTCTGTAAGCCAGACAGTATGAAGAGACCCTGTCTCTGTGGAATGCCTGAAGTTGAGACACTCACTTGGCTGACGTGAGAAACAGTCTTCCAAGTACAATGTTGCAAGGAAGATGAAGAAACTGGCTCAAATGAAGCCAGAGTCAATTTTTCAGGTACAAAACTAAGGTCTGAAGAAGGTAGGGTAGGTTTCCTGAGAGGCTTGATATGAAGAACGCCTTTAAGGAATTGTTGGACCTCAAATCTAGAGGCCAGAGGAGGAATCAAATGCAACTGGCAGAAACTGCTGACAGGTGAGCTTTAACTGAAAAATATGTTAACCCAGCATGGAGCGGATCACACAAATAAGAGACAAGCAGAAGAAAATGCACAGATATAGGATCCTGATGGTGAGAGAAGCACCAAACAGAAAATCTTTTGGACATGTACGAATTTTTGGTAGCGGGTTTCCTGGCCTCCTGCAGAACCCGAACACATGCTCAGAAAAGTGGTGCCTGAAAGGGATGAAAACCCTATCCCCGCAGCATCAGTTGAAGATTAGACAAATGAAGATCAGTAAGAGACCCCTTGTCTTGTGGGAGGAGGACCAATCGGTGAGGTAGTTGTAGTGATTGTCCCTGGCCAAGTGATCAAGAAGAGGAAACCAAAGCTTTCCAGACTAAAAAGTCACTAGCAAGATTTTGAGAGAGTCCTACCTGGTCTTGTGCAAGACTCGTGGAAACAGAGGAAGAGGAGGGAAGGCATACAGAAACATCCCCTTCAAAGGAGAGGACAGGGTCTCCACTTTCCAAGCCAGAAGAACTTCGGACTCTGGAACAGAATACAGGAAGTTGTCTGTTCAGAGTGGAGGCAACAAGATCTACCTGATCTACCTGAGGTATACCCTACTGATGGACAACATACAAGAACACATCTCTGTGAAGCAACCATTCATGAGCTTTTGTGCTGGACCTGTTCAAAGAGTTTGCTGCTAGATTGTGTTATGAGGGAATGTAAACTGCCTGAAGAGTCACTTGATACTGAACAGCTAGATACCAGAGCTGAACAGCTGGTCTGCAAAGAAGAGAAGACCTTGTACACTCCTGCTTGCTGACATACCACATCACTGTGGTTTTGTCTCTGAACACTTTGAGGGGCCCAGTATACAAGAGGGAATGAAAAACCTAAATGGCTAGAAGTACAGCACTCATCTCCTTTATAATGATTAAAAACACAAACTGAGCACTTTCGGGACAAGCCCTTCTTCAGATAACATGCTCAAGTTACACTGCAGTTTTTATAGCTCTTTGACTACTCATCAGTACTGCACCCTCCTCTTTTTCAGTACGGGTTTTAAAGGTATAACCCCATTTAAACCTGGGGTTTTATATGCTGCTAACTCACTGATACATTTTGTCTCATTTAGTTCTGTCTCATTAACTAAGTCACCTCCCCTTTTGTTCTTATTTCTACATTGTACAACCATAAATTTAAACTTATGATTCTCATGCTTAGAAATATGCTACAAAAGTGTATTATGTTCATGTCTTAGCCTGATTGATGACAGATGGTTCAAAATTCTATTTTTCAACATGCAGTTAGTTTTTCCTACATAGAATGAGTTGCAGTCCTGGCACACTGCCAAATAAACAACATTCTTTGTCTTACAATCTGCATATAGATCAAAACAATACTGTTTACCTGATATAGGATGTCTATATGATCCTGCTTCCTCACATATTCACATACTTTGCAGCTTCTACATTTTCGTATACCTGTACACTGTGTAATGATACACCTGTTCCTGCTTTTATGTGTCTTCCCTTCGTGACATAAAATCTTTTAGATTTTTGTTCCTTCTAAATCCAAATAGTGGTCTCTCCCCCACCACCTTACCTATTCTTTCACCTGTTAACAGAACATTCCAGTTCTGTTTTATTATGTCACATATTCCCCCATGTTGTTGCTATATGTTAGCATCAGTCTCATATTACTGATCTGTGGAGGTCTAGACTGACTGGATACCCCACTCTTATCTATAGGAGAACCAGGGTCTGGATCTATTGTTCCTGTGCTGTTTACTTATCGTTATAACATTGCTAACTTTATTCTCATTATACCCCCTTCGACAAAGGTTGCTCTCTAGCCTAGCTATTTCTTGTTCAAAATGTGTGTCCTTTGTGCATATATGTGAAATTCTATCAACCTTCTTCTTTCGGCTGCTCCCGTTAGGGGTCGCCACAGCAGATCAACAGTTTCCAATTCCTCCTGTCCACTGCATCTTGCTCTGTCACACCAACCACCTGCATGTCCTCTCTCACCACATCCATAAACCTTATCTTAGGCCTTCCTCATTTCCTGTTACCTGGCAGCTTCATCCTTAGCATCTTTTTCCCAATATACTCTGCATTCCTCCTCAGCACATGTCCAAACCAACGTAATCTTACCTCTCTGGCTTTGTCACCAAAACTTCCAACCTGGGCTGACCCTCTAATATACTTATTCCTAATCCTGTCCATCCTCGTCACACCCAGTGCAAATCTTAACATCTTCAACTCTGCCACGTCAAGCTCTGACTCCTGCCTTTTTGTAATGCCACTGTCTCCAATCCGTATAACACAGCTGGTCTCACTACTCTCTTGTAGACCTTCCCTTTCACAAATCACTCCTGACACTCTTCTCCACCCACTCCATCCTGCCTGTACTCTATTCTTCACCTCTCTTCCACACTCACCATTACTCTGAACTGTTGATCCCAAGTACTTAAACTCATTCACCTTCGCCAACTCTACTCCCTGCATCCTAATCATTCATCTATCCTCCCTCTCATTCACACACATATATTCAGTCTTAGTCCTGCTGACCTTCATTCCTCTTCTCTCTAGAGCATATCTCCATCTCTCCAGGGTCTCCTCCACCTGTTCCCTACTCTCACTACAGATCACAACGTCATCTGCAAACATCATAGTCCACGGGGACTCCTGTCTGATCTCGTCTGTCAACGTGTCCATCACCATTGCAAATAAGAAAAGGCTCAGAGCTGATCCTTGATGTAATCCCACCTCGACCTTAAACGCATCTGTCACTCCCACCGCAGACCTCACCGCTGTCACACTACCCTCGTACATATCCTGTACCACTCTTACATACTTCTCAGACACTCCCGACTTCCTCATAAAATACCACAACTCCTCTCTAGGCACCCTGTCATATGCTTTCTCTAAATCCACAAAGACACAATGCAACTCCTTCTGACCTCTGTACTTCTCCATCAACACTCTCAGAGCAAACATCGCATCTGTAGTGCTCTTTCCTGGCATGAAACCATACTGCTGATCACTACTCATCACCTCCCTTCTCAACCTAGCTTCTGCTACTCTTTCCCATAACTTCATGCTGTGACTGATCAGTTTAATCCCTCTGTAGTTACTACAGCTCTGCACATCACCCTTATTCTTAAAAATCGGTACCAAAACACTTTTTCTCCATTCTTCAGGCATCCTCTCACTTTCCAAGATTTCATTAAACAATCTAGTTAAAAACTCCACTGCCATTTCACCTAAACACCTCCATGCTTCTACAGGTATGTCATCTGGACCAACAGCCTTTCCGTTCTTCATCCTCATCATTGCTATCCTTACTTCCTCCTTGCTAATCCACTGCACTTCATGATTCACTATCCGCACATCATCCAACCTTCTCTCCCTCTCATTCTCTTCATTCATCAACACCTCAAAGTACTCTTTCCATCTGCTCAACACACACTCCTTGCTTGTGAGTACGTTTCCCTCATTATCCTTTATCACCCTTACCTGCTGCACATCTTTCCTAGCTCGGTCCCTCTGTCTAGCCAATCGGTACAGGTCCTTTTCTCCCTCCTTAGTGTCCAACCTTTTATACAACTCTTCCTACGCCTTATCCTTAGCCTTCGCCATCTCTCTCTTTGCCATGCACCTCATCTCCTTATACTCTTGTCTACTTTCTTCATCTGTTTGACAATCCCACTTCTTCTTCACCAACCTCTTTCTCTGTATACTGTCCTGTACTTCTTCATTCCACCACCAGGTCTCCTTGTCCTTCTTCCTCTTTCCAGATGTCACACCAAGCACCCTTCTAGCCATCTCTCTTACTAGCTCTGCTGTAGTTACCCAGATATTCGGTAACTCTTCACTGCCACCCAATGCCTGTCTTAACACTTCCCTGAACATCACCTCACAATTACCCTTTTTCAATTTCCACCATTTGATCCTTGGTGCTGCCCTCACACTCATCCTCCTCTTCTTGATCACCAATGTCATCCTACAAACCACCATCCTATGCTGCCTAACTACACTTTCCCCTGCCACCACTTTACAGTCTCCTATCTCCTTCAGATTGGCCCTTCTACACAAGATATAATCCACCTGTGTGCATCTTCCTCCACTCTTGTATGTCACCCTATGCTCCTCCCTCTTGTTAAAATACATATTCATCACAGCCATGTCCATCCTTTTCGCAAAATCCACTACCATCTGACCTTCTGCATTCCTTTGCATAACACCATACCTACCCATCACTTCCTCGTCCCCTCTATTCCATTCACCAACATGCCCATTGAAATCTGCTCCAATCATCAGTCTCTCACCCTTGGGTACAGTCATCACCACTTCAACTAACTCACTCCAAAATTTTTCTTTCTCATCCATCGCAGACCCAACTTGTGGAGCATATGCACTAACAGCATTCATCATTACACCATCAATTTCCAGCTTCATAAACATCACTCTATCCAACACGCTTTTCACCTCCAAAACACTCTTAGCATTCTCTTCCTTCAGGATAATGCCTACGCCATTTCTCCTCCCATCCACACCATGATACTGTTGAAGGTGTATCTAGGATGTATGCTGTCAAAAGATAGTTCTTCCAACAGCTTTTTTGGATGACATTTTACATTTTTATGGCTAGAATATTCTATGGTGCCTATATTTAAGGCTTTGCCCAGGTGCACAAAGATCTGACCGACCCCCTGCTGAGGCCTATTGTACTAGGTAGGGGTTGGGTTACAGAGAACGTTTCTATATTTATTTATTTATTTTACATTTGTTAACCGGGTTAGTCCAGCTGAGCATTAGCTCGTTTTCAGTGGTGACCAGAGGAGAAAAGCTCCGCAATCAGTATTAACATTTTACATAAAGTCAACAAGAAAATTGCATTGGCAGCTAAAACAATTAGAGAAATAACATTTTACAATAAAATTTTAGAGAAAACAGTTGGGTGCAAATATTAGAGATCAAACTGCAAAAAGCATTTACAACAAATCATACAGAAAAGCAGTAGAGTATAATGTCAGAATTTTTACAACAAAAACTTGGGTACAATGTCAATGTAGGGAAAACAGTGTTCATAATTTCTAAGTAGTTATATACAGTATAGGTGCAGATGGAGCAGTAAGGTAATATAGAGGTTAAGCAACGAGACAGAGAGGTAGATGGACATTAAGACAGACAGTGGAAGAGAAAGGAGGGATAAGAGACAAGCTAGGGTTAGGTAGTTTCAGGGAGGATGACTGAATGCACTTTGGAGAGAGTCTTGGACAATTTTCCCAATATATTAAGGGACACGGGACATTTTTAACATTGTTGCATGACTGCCCTACACGGAATGAAGGACAGAATTACATCATGGTTACACTGGATGTAAAAATGTGTTTACAGTCATTAACAACACTTACGGCATACAAGCCATAGAACAAAAACTGCAACACAAATGCAATAAACTAATCCACACAAAAAGGACTGAAACCAGAAGCCAGCAGGATTAAATAGATTAATAGGTATACAGTACTCCAAAACAAAGAGAATCCTTGATCCACACGTCTTTATTGCAACACAGTAAATGCAAGAGCTTTAGTCAGACATCCCAACCGTTCCGAATTACTCATTTTTTACCGAGTTTTGGGGTCCAAATGAAGGGGTGCCACGATTCCAGAATGGCACCCCTTCATTTCCGATTTTTTTGCTTTTTTTTTTAAATTTTTGCGCTTTCAGAGCGGACGTCATCACGTGCGCAATGACATCAGCTCCTTCAGGCTATCAGCCAGTCGGAATTGAGCTCAAGGAGCTCACATTATTTCCAGCTGGCTGAATTGAATTGCAAGCTGGTGGGAATGGGGAACAGCAGAGAAACCTGTGTGCGGCCAGGAAGCTGAAACGGCGGGAATGGGGAACAGCGAACAACAGAGGAACTTGGGTGCAGGCCAGGAAGCTGAAATGGCAGAGTTTGCGAGGAGTGGAATGGGAACTACTCAGGGCAGAGTTTGCGAGCAGGGGAAGCAATGTGAACTTCTCAGGGTAAGCTGGAACCACTCTAGTGTGTGTGTGTGTGTGTGTGTGTGTGTGTGTGTGTGTGTGTGTGTGTGTGTGTGTGTGTGTGTGTGTGTATAAATGCCCCCATATAATACACTTGGTGGCTAGAGATATTCAGGCTCAAACCCTGTACCTTTGGTACAGGGTAAAAAAAGCCTACTATTCCTAGCCACCACCATTTCTGAGTGAGTTGAGAGCTATGATGAGAAGTGAGAACATTTTTTTTCTGCTAACAGTTGAAAGTTATGCTCTGAGCTTTGTCCAGATTTTTTTTGCACTAAGAGTTGAGAGAGCTATGATGAGAAGTAAGAACATTTTTTTTTGTGCTAAGAGTTTAGAGCTATGATGAGAAGTGAGAACACAATTTGTATTCCCCCATTATTGTTTTTGTGCTAACAGTTCACAGATATGGTGAGTAAGAAGTGAGAACTGAATTTGTATTCCCCCATTATTAGCTTTGCTGTTTGTCCATGTTTTTTGTGTTGAGGTTATGAGCTATGTTGAGAAGTGAGAAATGAATTCACTAAATGATGGCTATTAAGTTTCAGTCTTCCTATTTTCAGGCAGCTGCTGATTTGGCATAGTGGTATGTTGTTCTGACTGAAGTGCATAGAGTCCTGGGTTCAAAACCTGCCAGTGAAATGCATGATGGTAACACAACATTTTATTCTAGCAACTTTACAAAATTATACAAGCAATGGTTTTTGACCTTTTGTCCCCAAAAAAAAATGAAATTGAAAATAAGTACGAGACGCTGTGCAATATGCCTATGGCTTACACTACTGTCATTCTATTTATAGTGTGGGAGCAGACTTTTATGATGGAAAAGTTCTGAACTGGGCAGTTTTGTCATTATTGGTTCATGTGTTTTGCTTCATTGCATACGGTACAGATTACTGGTAAAATGTTCAAACAATAAATTTAAAATGCGCTCTAACATGTGTGTTGTATTATACAAGGAATATAAAGGTGTATAAAGAAAAGAACACATGTATGTTTCTTGTTTTGTGTGCAAGGGGCCAATGATTTGAAAACAGCTCAAAGGTAATCTTTATCCACCACTGGCCAGACGCATTTTCTTTGGATGTGGTGTGGATTTCAATGCTGTTTCAATGAATGTGAGTTTCAAGGGCAAAGAAGTTTTAATGTCAAGCCTATTTTCATTGTGAGACAGTATTGATTTGTTTACCAGATGATGTCTTTTAGTGTTTCTGCATTGTTGTGCTGTAAAATGTAAAAATAAAATCCAAATCATTGTAGAAGTAAAGCGGCATGCATATATTAGTGTTTATGGGGCGAAATAGCCAGGTAACAGGACATTGGAATGGCTGCAGGAGGACTCTGGTGCCATGTTTTGGTGGTCTGTTCTTCAGTTTACGTTCGAAAGTTTGTATCCTACAATTCCATTGGAGTGGGTGGAGTTACATAATTATGTATGCAAATTAGATGTTAATCAGCATACATATTTGTACCTATTTTTCATGGGCCTTGTCCAGATTTTTGATGCTTCCAGGTTGAGAGGTATGGCTTTCATCACTGTGAGTTCAGAGACTTTATCAAGATACAGAAAGAAACAGGAAATACCCCATAAATAACCCTGACCCAATTAACAACTTAACAAATCATCACACAATTAATTTCTTTCACCTTCAACCTACAAGACTTTTTTTAAAACTTCCCTAAAACAAAAATATATTACAATCAATAAAACCAAGTCTCAATGCAAGTTCAAGACAAACAAGATGTTAAGTTGTCAATCTCGCCTTCATTCTTGCTGGATGGGTTCGGAGCCGATCCTCGGCTCCGACTCGGCACTAGCTTTAGCTCGAGAACTCCTTTTACCAGCTCGAGGCAACCCTATATCCCATGATGCAAGGCGGAACTACCTCAGATCTCGCTTTTGTAGCGAAGAGGTCTCCTTTGCCAGCTGAGGTAAGTTTTTCTTGTTAAATAAGAAAATAGTTAGTTAGGGGTTTAATTTCCCTTCAGTGTCAGGTTAGCCTGTATTTAGTACAGCCCACCCTATTCCCTTCCTTTTTTTTTTTTTTTTTTAAACTTTTAATATAGTTTTTTCACTGAAAGTTTTAGTCAGGCCTAGTTCCCCAAGTTATTCCCTTCCTGTGTGTCTGTGTAGGGATTAAGTTGTGTGTTTGTGGGGACTGTGTGTGTATATCCTGTTAGGATGTCTAAGGAAGGCAAGGTCTCAGGCTTCAAGAAGTGTGACCAGTGCTGTCAGAAAATGTCCCTGACAGACGGTCACACTTCTTGTGTGTACCTGGGGCCTTTGCACCTGCAGGACTCCTGTGCGTTGTGTCATGCCTTTAGCCAGCGAGTCCTGCAGGAAAGGAGGAACAAACTGATCCTCCGAGGTTTGTTGAAACCTGAAGGTTCTCCTCCTAAGCAAGGGGCAGGAAAACCTCTTAAGCCACCGAGGCTCAGGCTACAGTGTCTAAGCCTCCTTCGGTGGCTCGGCTCCGTCGGAGCCGATATCGCCGGCTGGAACCGATGCTTCTTCTGCCAGAGTAGTGGGTTCGGTGCGGCCGGCTCGATACCCTGACTACTGTTGCTGTCGGCTCCGGCTGGAGCCGACACTTTATCCAGCATCCGAGCCGAGATCCTCGGCTCCATCTGGGTTCAAGGGACTTGGCTCCGATGGCTCCGGCCCGCAAGAGATCGGTCCCCGCCGATACTAAGTATCCACTCGGCTCCGGGGTCTCCTCTTTTGTCGGAGCGGAGCCATCGAGCCGATCTTCGAGATCTTCCAGGCTGTCTGACCACGATTTGGAGAGGGTGGTAAGCAGGCTGTTGAAGTCTCAGGCACTGGCAAATGCTCCATAGCCCGTCTCAACAGACTTGGCTACAACCCCAATTCTTGAGATTCCTCCTCCGACTCCACACCAGAGTTCGGGCGAGCTTTTGGGACAGCGACTGTTTTGATGCGGGCCGATACATCCTTCGCTCCGTCATCCTCGGCTCGATCTCCTCCTTGAGACTTTCCTTGGAGGGATCCGGTCGTCGGGTTTCCACTGTCGGCTCGAGGGGCTAGTGGCACGGACCCTTGTCCGACCCGCTCTCCCTCTCGGAGCTTCGGCTTTGGTAAGCTCGGCGCCGACATCTGCCTCGAGCCTTCTCTCTCCTTGGAGCCCGGCCATTCCTGTTTCTTCGAGCTGTGTGTTCAGGTCTCGGGAGAGGAGCCTTTGAGGTGATGAGGAGTGTCCTGGCCTCTGAGCCTGGTCAGCGGTCTATCCCTCTAGCTCCTCCCTCTTCAGTGCCTGCAGGAAACCTCTTGCCAGCCTCTTGCTCTCAGGCCCAGGGATCCATCGCCCAGGTTTCCCCACTGGGAATTTCCTCCTCTTCCGAGGTTTCTCCTGACCCTGCAGGTGGAACCCCTCGGAAGAGGGCGGTCAGAGGAAACACACAGACTCCCTGAGTCTACTACATCTGATACCGACTTAGATGAGTGGAGGGTTCTACGGTCCCCTCTGAGGATGTCTCCTTTTCAGACATCCTTGAGCTCCTCAAACAGAGGAATTGGCCCTCCATTGACCCCTCGAGGATGAGTGGGTATACCTGGAAGGCTTTTGGATCCCGACCCTCCACCTCCTGGGTGTCTCCGCCTTCGACCCACTCATGCAGGTAGTGGCACCGGGCGCAACTCAGATTCCGTGGAACCTGTCCCCAGGAGACCATCCAAATTCATCACGCCCCTTCCGGACAAACAGTTCCTGTCCAAAGGTGTCTCTGTGGATGCTATGGTGGTGGCGGCCACTAAGAAGGAACTGGCTGGATCCTTCAGTACCTGTCCATCCTCCTAATAAGGATTCTAGGACCATGGACAGGTATGGAAGCGGATGTTTTCTTCAGCGACCTTTGCAATAAGACCGCTGAATTACCTTTGTCACTTCACCAGGCTTCTTGAGATATTCTCAAGGAACTGGGGAAGTAGTCCAGGATCCTTCAGCTGCTGGGGCTCAGGAAAAGATTGCCTCTCAGCTAGCTATCCTGAATTAGATATCTAACTCCTCCATACTGCTCATATCTTATGCAGCCCGATGGGCGAGAGCAGGAAACGCAGGCACAGGTGTTGCTCTTAGGCGCCAAGCCTGGATGCGGCTGTGTAATTTTCTTGCGGACCCCTTTAAACGTCCTTCACCAACACCCCTTTGACGGTTCGGCTTTGTTCGGACCTCAGGTGAAGGATACTTTGACCAGATGTGAACAAGGCGGTAAAACTCTTTCTGCCGTTGGAGTCAGTTTTCCACTCCTTCTAGACCATATCCCAAGGGTCAGAAGGGGAAGATGTGGTTCCGTAAAGCCCAAGGAGCTACACGGACACACGTGGTCAGTTTACCCCTAGAGGCAGGGGGGTAATAATAGGCCGCCCTAGAGGCAGGGGGTCCTCAGAACCAGGGCAACAGGGAGCCTCTTCCTGAGAAGCCCTTTCAGCATCCCTGAGGTGTTGCCCGACTGTCCACCCTTGGAGGCAGTCGGGAAGGATTTCGCTGTACCCAGTAGCCTGGCAATCCCTATCACAAGAGAAGTGGGTACAGTCGATTATATCCGAGGGTTACAAAATCCCTTGAAGGTTTCCGTACCTCTACAATCCCTTCCAGACATCTCACCCGGTCAAAGGGATTTGGCAAAACAGGAAGTTTAAAACTCCTGGAAAAAGAGCCATCAAACAGTGCCGGTAGACCAAGTAGGATCCGGCTTCTACTCAAGATTCTTTTGGTCCCCAAAGGGCCGGGAGTGGAGACCAATACTAGACCTAAGCAGACTAAACAAGTCTGTCAAAATGGCAAGATTCCGGATGGTCACGCTGCAATCCATCCTGCCCTTTCTGGGCAAGGACAACTGGATGTGCTCGATAGACCTTCAGGATGCGTACTATCACATAAAGATTCACAGGCGCTCAGAAGGTTTCTCCGCTTTTCGGCTGGGAGCCAGTCATTACCAATTCAGAGCACTGCCCTTTGGCCTCACTTCAGCCCCCAGAGTGTTCACCAAATGCATGGCGGTGGTCACAGCTCACCTGAGACGTCGAGGATTCCAAGTGTTTCCTTATTTGGACGACTGGCTCCTCTCCATACCTCAGAGATCAACTTCTTGGTCAGAGATTACACCTTACAGCTTTGCAAGAGTCTAGGAATTTAGGTGAATTCGAAAAATCCTCTCTGCTGCCTTGCCAATCTATCACCTTTATGAGTTGAATACCCACAATATGTTAGCCAGACTAACAAATCAAAGGATTCTGGACATCCAGAAATTTGTTCAGCTTCTGTTACAAAGCAACAAGGTCAAAGCCAGGTCTTGAAGGTTCTAGGCCTAATGGCTGCAGCCATTGTTCTTTTCCACTAGCTCGCTTCCACATGCGTCTCCTGCAGTGGATGTTGTTCACGCAGTGGTGTGGTACCGATCTGCCCATGAGACACGAGATCTTAGTGACACAGTCTTGCAGGGCTCATCTACGATGGTGGGTATCTTCCCTCTTCTTCAGCAGGGCCGACCATTTGTTCCCCTCCTCCAGTTGCCACAGTCACCACGGATGCCTCTCTGATCGGGTGGGGGGCATTATCAGGGCAGGATGGTCCACGGGGCGTGGCAACCCATAGAATACCACCTGCACAAATGTCCTGGAGATGAGAGCAGTGCTTTTAGCGTTGCAAGCCCTCGACGACTTTCTTCCCACAGGGACTATTGCAGTACAGACGGACAACATGTCCAATGTCAATGTAGGGAAAACAGTGTTCATAATTTCTAAGTAGTTATATACAGTATAGGTGCAGATGGAGCAGTAAGGTAATATAGAGGTTAAGCAACGAGACAGAGAGGTAGATGGACATTAAGACAGACAGTGGAAGAGAAAGGAGGGATGAGAGGCAAGCTAGGGTAAGGTAGTTTCAGGAGGATGACTGAATGCACTTTGGAGAGAGTCTTGGACAATTTTCCCAATATATTAAGGGACACAGGACATTTTTAACATTGTTGCATGACTGCCTTACACGGAATGAAGGACAGAATTACATCATGGTTACACTGGATGTAAAAATGTGTTTACAGTCATTAACAACACTTATGGCATACAAGCCATAGAACAAAAACTGCAACACAAATGCAATAAACTAATCCACACAAAAAGGACTGAAACCAGAAGCCAGCAGGATTAAATAGATTAATAGGTATACAGTACTCCAAAACAAAGAGAATCCTTGATCCACACGTCTTTATTGCAACACAGTAAATGCAAGAGCTTTCGTCAGACATCCCAACCGTTCCGAATTACTCATTTTTTACCGAGTTTTGGGGTCCAAATGAAGGGGTGCCACGATTCCAGAATGGCACCCCTTCATTTCCGATTTTTTTGCTTTTTTTTTTAAATTTTTGCGCTTTCAGAGCTGGCGTCATCACGTCTTAATGACATCAGCTCCTTCAGGCTATCAGCCAGTCGGAATTGAGCTCAAGGAGCTCACATTATTTCCAGCTGGCTGAATTGAATTGCAAGCTGGCGGGAATGGGGAACAGCAGAGAAACCTGTGTGCGGCCAGGAAGCTGAAACGGCAGGAATGGGGAACAGCGAACAACAGAGGAACTTGGGTGCAGGCCAGGAAGCTGAAATGGCAGAGTTTGCGAGGAGTGGAATGGGAACTACTCAGGGCAGAGTTTGCGAGCAGGGGAAGCAATGTGAACTTCTCAGGGTAAGCTGGAACCACTCTAGTGTGTGTGTGTGTGTGTGTGTGTATAAATGCCCCCATATAATACACTTGGTGGCTAGAGATATTCAGGCTCAAACCCTGTACCTTTGGTACAGGGTAAAAAAAGCCTACTATTCCTAGCCACCACCATTTCTGAGTGAGTTGAGAGCTATGATGAGAAGTGAGAACATTTTTTTTCTGCTAACAGTTGAAAGTTATGCTCTGAGCTTTGTCCAGATTTTTTTTGCACTAAGAGTTGAGAGAGCTATGATGAGAAGTAAGAACATTTTTTTTTGTGCTAAGAGTTTAGAGCTATGATGAGAAGTGAGAACACAATTTGTATTCCCCCATTATTGTTTTTGTGCTAACAGTTCACAGATATGGTGAGTAAGAAGTGAGAACTGAATTTGTATTCCCCCATTATTAGCTTTGCTGTTTGTCCATGTTTTTTGTGTTGAGGTTATGAGCTATGTTGAGAAGTGAGAAATGAATTCACTAAATGATGGCTATTAAGTTTCAGTCTTCCTATTTTTCAGGCAGCTGCTGATTTGGCATAGTGGTATGTTGTTCTGACTGAAGTGCATAGAGTCCTGGGTTCAAAACCTGCCAGTGAAATGCATGATGGTAACACAACATTTTATTCTAGCAACTTTAAAAAATTATACAAGCAATGGTTTTTGACCTTTTGTCCCCCCCCCCCCCCAAAAAAAAATGAAATTGAAAATAAGTACGAGACGCTGTGCAATATGCCTATGGCTTACACTACTGTCATTCTATTTATAGTGTGGGAGCAGACTTTTATGATGGAAAAGTTCTGAACTGGGCAGTTTTGTCATTATTGGTTCATGTGTTTTGCTTCATTGCATACGGTACAGATTACTGGTAAAATGTTCAAACAATAAATTTAAAATGCGCTCTAACATGTGTGTTGTATTATACAAGGAATATAAAGGTGTATAAAGAAAAGAACACATGTATGTTTCTTGTTTTGTGTGCAAGGGGCCAATGATTTGAAAACAGCTCAAAGGTAATCTTTATCCACCACTGGCCAGGCGATTTTTCTTTGGATGTGGTGTGGATTTCAATGCTGTTTCAATGAATGTGAGTTTCAAGGGCAAAAAAGTTTTAATGTCAAGCCTATTTTCATTGTGAGACAGTATTGATTTGTTTACCAGATGATGTCTTTTAGTGTTTCTGCATTGTTGTGCTGTAAAATGTAAAAATAAAATCCAAATCATTGTAGAAGTAAAGCGGCATGCATACATTAGTGTTTATGGGGCGAAATAGCCAGGTAACAGGACATTGGAATGGCTGCAGGGGGACTCTGGTGCCATGTTTTGGTGGTCTGTTCTTCAGTTTACGCTCGAAAGTTTGTATCCTACAATTCCATTGGAGTGGGTGGAGTTACATAATTATGTATGCAAATTAGATGTTAATCAGCGTACATATTTGTACCTATTTTTCATGGGCCTTGTCCAGATTTTTGATGCTTCCAGGTTGAGAGGTATGGCTTTCATCACTGTGAGTTCAGAGACTATCAAGATACAGAAAGAAACAGGAAATACCCCATAAATAGCCCTGACCCAATTAACAACTTAACAAATCATCACACAATTAATTTCTTTCACCTTCAACCTACAAGACTTTTTTTAAAACTTCCCTAAAACAAAAATATATTACAATCAATAAAACCAAGTCTCAATGCAAGTTCAAGACAAACAAGTTATAAAACACACAAATATATATACACATACATAAAAGACCAAAACTTCCTCAAGAATAGATACATACATACTAAAAATGTATTAAAAAACTTCCATGATAGAAACATTCATATAAAAGGAAGCGAATTAATACACTTGAAAGGTACCCACCTTTCAAGTGCCTTTAATTTCAAAAAACAAACCAGGAAAAACACGCATAATTTAATCCTGGCCAAACAGTTGCATTCATTCTAAGCTGCCAGTATCCCTCCAACCTTTCTGACGGCAAAGGCCATGGACTCCCCTCGGATCCCTTTTCAGCACATCAATAACAACAAACTTAAAGGAATGTCCCTCACATTCCATACAATGCCTAGCTAAGGCATTGACTTTATTCTTCAGTCTAATGTCCCTGACATGCTCATAGATTCGATTCCTAAGTTTCATAGTTTAGTACTAGGCTATCTGCCCTGGGGCATTTGTAAGCCTAGCCATAGTGATGTGGCTTTCGACACCCCATAAAATGGTACAAAATGCACAGAATAGATTTAGAATACTGTGCCTCTTCTAGTAGTCACACAGTGAAGGTCCCCTTATACAACAGAATTAGTTTGCTGTGCCCCTGTCTAGTAGTGAGACAGATGTGACCCCTGGGGTAAACTTATAGTTTCCTCTCAGTTTTGCCTACATAGAAGCAGGGGCATTGAACACATAAAGCACAATAAACAACCCTCTCTGATTGGCAAGTGGACTTGTCCTTTAAACCGAAGGTCTGCCCATTGATGATTGCTGATGAACCCTCCATAATAAAACCACATTGGTTACATATCCCACATTTTTTCATGAAACCTTCATTAGGGTCACTTCTAGGGTTCTCGAGGAGGCTTTTCAAACATCTACCCTTCCTACAGACCACCACCGAGGCATTACTAATACATTTCCTGACCTCGTCCCAAGAGGACAAAATCACCCAATTATTGTGCAAAATATCAGAAATTAATCTATCTGCACTAAATGTTATAATAATCGCCGACTTAAAGTTTCTGTCAGCCCTAAAATCAAACAGTATGGCATTGTGTGTTAACACCGAGGTAGAGTTCAACTTTAGGGCTGACAGAAACTTTAAGTCAGTGATTATTACAACATTTAGTGCAGATACTGGAAAGAATTTAGCGCAGATAGTAGATTAATTTCTGATATTTTGCACAAGAATTTGGTGATTGTTGTCCTCTTGCGACAAAGTCAGGAAATGTATTAGTAATGCCCCAGTGGTGGTCTATAGGAAGGGTAGATGCTTGAAAAGCCTACTCGAGAACCCTAGAAGTGACCCTAGTGAAGGTTTCATGAAAAAATGTGGGGTATGTAACCAATGTGGCTTTATTATGGAGGGTTCATCAGCAACCATCAATGGGCATACCTTCAGTTTCAGGGACAAGTCCACTTGCTAATCAGATTGTTTATTGTGCTTTGTGTGTGCAATGTCTCTGCTTCTATGTAGGCAAAACTAAGAGGAAACTTAGGAGTCAAATCTATGAGCATGTCAGGGAAATTAGACTGAAGAATAAAGTCAATGCCTTAAGCTAGGCATTGTACGGAATATGAGGGACATTCCTTTAAGTCTGTTGTTATTGATGTGTTGAAAAGGGATCCATGGGGGGCCATGGCCTTTGCAGTTAGAAAGGTTGGAAACATACTGGCAGCTTAAAATGAATGCAACTGTTTGGCCACAATTAAATAAGTTTTCCCTGGCTTGTTTTTTGAAATTAAAGGCACTTGAAATGTGGGTGCCTTTCAAGTGTATTAATTTGCTTCCTTTTATATGAATGTTTCTATCATGGAAGTTTTTTAATGCATTTTTAGTATTATGTACTTATTCTTGGGGAAGTTTTGGTCTTTTATGTGTGTATATATATTTGTATGTGTGTTTTATAACTTATTTATCTTGAACTTGCACTGAGACTTGGTTTTATTGATTATAATATATTTTTGTTTTAGGGAATTTTTTTAAGTCTTACTGGTTGAAGGTGAAAGAAATTGTGTGATGATTTGTTAAGGTGTTAATTGGATCAGTGTTATATATGGGGTGTTTCCTGTTTCTTTCTGTATCTTGATAAAGTCTCTGAACTGACAGAGACAAAATCACTTGCATTTACTGTGTTGCAATAAAGAAGTGTGGACTCTGACATCAAGGATTCTGTCTGTTTTGAAGCACTGTATACCTATGCATCTATTTATTCCTGCTGGCTCCTGGTTTCAGTCCTTTTTGTATGGATACAAGCCATACAACATATATTATCACATGCAGTTAACTGAGAGCAACCATATAAAGTTGATAAGTAAGCTGCTTAAATTAGTATTAGATAACAGTGTATTCATGTGTCAAGATGCATTTTACCATCAAAAGCAGGGGGTGGCCATGGGCACCCCCTGTGCCAACACCTATGCAAATTTAGTGTTGGCTTGTTGGGTGAAGGAGGTTATTAAGAAAAACACCCATGGAAGGATAAGTTACTTTTCTACATGTGTTTTGTGGATAACTTTGTTTTTGTTATAGGGTGGGGATGTTGTTGACCTACAGGCATTTGTAGAATATTAAGAATCCACAACCACATTCCTTAGGTTTACCATGCACTATTCCAGTGAGGTCATAGACTTCCTGGATGTAAAACTGCTGGGGATAAGAATGGGGTTCTGGATACAACCCTATTCAGAAAAACTGTTGGAAGAACAGCATGCATCCTAGATACACCTTCAACAGTATAATAAGAGGGCAGGTTGATAGAATTTCACGTATATGCACAAAGGACACACATTTTGCATAAGAAATAACTAGGCTAGACAGCGACCTTTGTCGAAGGGGGTATAATGAGAATAAAGTTAGAGATGTTATAACGATAAGTAAACAGCACAGGAACGATAGATCCAGACCCTGGTTCTCCCACAGACAACAGGGTGGGGTATCCAGTCAGTCTAGACCTCCACAGATCAGTAATATGAGACTGATGCTAACATATAGCAACAACATGGGGGGAATATGTGACATGATAAAACAGAACTGGAATGTTCTGTTAACAGGTGAAAGAATAGGTAAGGTGGTGGGGAGAGACCGCTATTTGTATTTAGAAGGAAAAAAAAATCTAAAAGATTTATTATGTCACGAAGCACACAGTATACAGGTACACGAAAATGTAGAAGCTGCAAAGCATGTGAGTACATTGAGGAGGCAGGATCATACAGACATCCTATATCAGGGAAGCAGCATTGTTTTGATCTATATACAGACTGTAAAACAAAGAATGTTGTTTATTTGGCAGTATGCCAGGACTGCAACTCATTCTATGTATAAAAAACTAACTGCATGTTGAAAAATAGAATTTTGAAAATGAACATAATGCACTTTTCCAGCATATTTTTAAGCATGAGAATCATAAGTTTAAATTTATGGTTATACAATGTAGAAATAAGAAGAGAGGAGGTGACAGTTAATGAGACAGAACTAAATGAGACAAACTGGAATACTGAACTAGAAAGCACATAAAACCCCAGCTTTAAATGGGGTTATACCTTTAAAACCTGTATTGAAAAAGAGGAGGGTGCAGTACTGATTAATAGTCAAAGAGCTATAAAAACTGCAGTGTTACTTGAGCATGTTATCTGAAGAAGGGCTTGTCCCGAAAGTGCTCATTTTATGTGTTTTCAACTGCGTTTTAAATAAAAGTTTTGTAGCTGTTCAGCATGATGGCTACTGCCTGTTTTCTTCATCTTCTGGCTTACTTATCATGGGCAGATAAGCCTTTGTTGGACTATTTACAGTTGTTTTTGGTTTGTCCTTTATAATGCTGTGTTCTGACCTTTGATGAAGGGGCCAGAAACCCTGAACCTTCAGACGGCCAAAGGAGGCCTCCATCCCCTGTCTGCGATGTCTGCAAAAAGCTTGAGTCAGAAATGGAATTTGGAAAGGAAGCCATGGTTTAAGGGAAAGTTGACAAATCCATCACTGAAGCTGAGCTTGAGACAGGGAAGGAAGGGTGCCAAGAAGCCTAGAGGGTGGCAATGTTGGAGCCACACTGACATGAGGTATCACTGAAGCTTTCTCATGTGGACTGCCAGAAGGAGCTTGGGAATAGTGGAAGCCTTGAACCAGAAGACCCTGAGAAACTCCATGACTGAAGCCAGAGGAAGAAGAGAATGGAAAAAAAAGCAGTGAGAGACAGGCCCTTGGGAGCAGGCAAAGATGCCAACATGGGGATGGTCTGAAGCCTGCAACCAAGGAAAATATCATCCTGAGAAGGCAGACTTGACAACTGGAAGTATACAGTGAACCCTATACTCTAACAGGGAAATAATGAACGACATCCTGAAGCTTAGTGCCAGGGATAGAGGCTTGAATGAGCAAATCATCCATGTAGGGAAAGATCTGAGCTCCTTTCATCTTGCAAAAGGCAATGACAGGAGCGAGGCATTTGTTAAATATGCTTGAGGCAGCAGAGAACCAAAGGACAAAGCAGACAACTGAAAATGCAAGGAAGAAACACAGAAATGTAAAAATTTCCTGAAAAAGGGAAGAATGGGGATATGAAGGTATGCATCCTTGAGACCAGAAAGGACTGTGGTAGAAGAACTGGAAACAAAGTCTCAAAAGATATCTAAAGGGAAAGAACTTTAAGATAAGTGTTAGCTGGGAAAGATCCACAATTGGTCTCAAAGTGCTCTCCTTTCTGGGAACCAAAAACATTTTGAAATATAAACCCTTCCTTACCTACCCAGCAGGCACATCTTGAATGGCGCCCTGGACCAAAACAGAATGGAGCACCTCTAGCAAAAGAGGAAGATGATTCTGAGTTTGAGAGATGCCCAAAAAGGGAGGAAGGGTTTATAAACCAAGAAATATCCATGGCGGATGATGGACAAAACCCAAGAGTACGTTGTGATGTTTAACCAATTTGGAAGAGAAGGGGAAAAACAGAGGGATAAGGGAACCTGGCCGAGGAAAAGGGGAAAACAAATAGTCAAATGGAATCCAGCTTATCCTGAAAAGCAGGTTCCTGAGAGGTAGAGGTTTGAGTAGACATAAGAGGTACACGTCTAGGAACCCCTTTTTTCCTTAAGTGGAGAGTGATACTGTCTACAAACAAAAGCAGATTTGGCGGGATAATGCTTCTGAAATTTAGGAATAGGGGAAACAAAAAATAGGTTTTTAACTCCTGCAAGGCTTTACCCTTATCCTGCAGAGACTTGAAAAGGTCATTATCAGCAGCACCAAAAAGATTCTTAATATCCAAAAGAATATCCAATAATTTGGTCTTAATGTCATTAGGCAAAACCTTGTGATGAAGCCAAGAGTAACGCCTAGTAACTTGAACCAAAGGCTGCAGTCCTGGAAGGCATTTTGGGTGCAGGGGGCTGAGAATCAGGGGCCACAGGAACAGCTGAAAAGGTATCCAAGGAGGGCAGCCAAATCAGGGGGAATAGCCGACAGATTAGGAGAATCCATCTGGAAGAGCTCATAACACGTCTTCAGAATGTCAAAGATGTGAGAACAATCCTACTTAAAGAAGTCCATGTGAACAACAGTGTCCCAGAAGGAAAATTCCTCTATAGGGGAATCTGAATTAAAATCTTCTTCCTCTAAACAATAGTTCAAAAAGGAATCTGAGAAGAGTAAGCCAGGGATCCTTCCCCAGACTACAGATCCTGATCTGAAGAATCTAGTTCTCTGGGTCTTCTAAGAGGAGTGGAAGACCAGGGAGGGGTAGACACAGACAACCCTTGAGAAGGCTTTAAAGCCATTAAAGCATTAAATAACCCTGAATTAAAATCATGGCATTCAAGATGGGGATCCTTTACAACAGGTGAAATTTGTTTGGTTTCCAGTTTATTTTTCTGAAGGACATCTGCACAAAACACCCGCAGAGGATCAGTTTCCTGGCGACATTCAGTAAGCATAGTAGGAATCTCCTCCCTTACAAAGGTCTGCAGAATCCCCCTCGGTCCCATAATCAACTGAGATTCCCCCTCAACATTAGCAGCAGACATATGTAAAGCCTCAGAGGACATGGGAGAAGTTGGATCCATGCTGGCCTCTGACAAGGTCACATCAGAAGAATCCCAGACAACTCTACAGGATGATCCTCTGGGCCTTCACCAACCTTGAGACAGATGTCACGGGGAGGCTGAACAGCAGCCTTATCAGATTCAAGTTTTTTGGCCTTTTTCTTGGCAGAAGGCTAACCCTCAGGACAAGAAGATTCTGCCATAGAAAGATGTTTTCTACATAAATGGATAAAGAGGAGAGGCAACTACACAGGGTCTTGGGGACAAAAGCCCGGCAGACAGAATACTGTGTATGGTCGTGGGAAGCATTAAACAGAAAAGACATTGGCCGTGATGGTCTTTATGGAGAATCTGCCTCCTACACTGATATTTTCCCTTTCTGGTTCACATGATCCCAAAAGCACTAAATAAAAAATGAAGATATCCCAATGGGGCACTAAAATGAAACATGGCTTGGTAACCGGCACAGTAGAAGTGGGTTCAGACTGACATACAACTATGGCATTCCGACTGGCGGCAAAGTTCAGTGTGCGTGCATCCGTGTGCAACCTTTATGCCCTATGACTTGGGTAAGGAGTGTACGCGTGACATACAAACGTCACAAAGGCTTTATACTGGCCAGATATTGGGCTATCCTTGGCAGATCTCTCAGGTTATGAATACTACAACAGTGATATAGGACATGTTTCCAAACTTCTTCCATTAACCCAAACTCCCAGATATACTACTATTCAAATCCTTTTCAAAACATTTTAATTTCAATGCACAACCAACTTTTAAGTGTTTTCCTTTCACCTTTTAGCAAATAAGGGACTCCTCAGGAATATTTACATAGAATTGTGAATTTCACACAGACAGGCTTCTTCAGTTTTACCACATTTCGACATTTTTTTCTTACCAACATATATCCATGGCAAAGTCAATTGTGCCACAATGCATGTCCATTAGAAACCTAATAGCAAGCTAGGCATTACCCTTTCATTTTCATTAACTATTAGAAAGGCCACTGACAAAATATTACTCATTCTATGCAATCTTTCAATTTTAAATAGACTTACTAACACAAGCACAACTGGTTCAAAAATCATCTGCTACCATTGCATCCAGTCGTCTCAAAACACTCAAAACTTCTTGCCATATTCCCTGAAAGTGAAATCCTCCTTATCCATGACCCTCAACAATTCTAGCCATAATTTATGAAATGATACATATCA
The DNA here is from genome assembly GCF_019279795.1 of Protopterus annectens. Taxonomy (NCBI): domain Eukaryota; kingdom Metazoa; phylum Chordata; order Ceratodontiformes; family Protopteridae; genus Protopterus; species Protopterus annectens. The sequence continues at coordinate 62,969,395 of NC_056736.1, read as the reverse complement.
TACCAATTTCAGTTTCCTTTACTTTCCCATGATACAAAAATGCTGTATTAGAATACATTCATTTCACTTCCAGAATAGCGATCTTAATTTGTCCAACATTATCTCACCTTCTGAGCATATTAATCTTACATGTAATGCCCATATTGACTGCTTCACAACATACTAACAGACTCAACATATTTACAATGCTGCAACCAAGTGGTATTGCAATATCTCCTAACCCCTATGCAGCATAGTATCTGTTCATCTCATAACAACAATAATGCTAAGATACCATCAACAAAGGCACAGTAAGTGGCAAATTAGTATCCTCCTCATTCATATACCTACTCATGGCCTTTGATACAGTTTGTCAAAGCAAACTCCTACTTTAGATGTCCTCAGTAGGATTATCACCCCCCTACCCTCCAATGGTTTAAAAACTACTTAAGTGATAGATATCCATCAGTGAAATGGCACTCCATAGTCTTGCCCCTACCTTCCAATTATCACTGGCATGCCACTATTCTTGGCCTTTTTTCTCTACAATTCTCATCACTACACTACATATGCACACACAAGTTTCACTAATACAGTACACAGATGACTCTGCACTCATATGTTCATCTGGCATTCTAACACATCAACAAATAAATGAAGAAGCTTTCACAACTACCGTAAAATGGCTTCATAACACATGACAAGTTCATAGGTGTGTACTAGGCTAATGGCCCTGGAGCCTTTACAAGCCTAGACCACAGACGTGCCCTGGCATCATGCCGCAAGACGTTAATTCCCAGTGCCTCTATCAAGTACAGCCACTGGCGTGATCCCCGGTGTGACCTTTCTATTTCCCATCCACTCATCAAGATTTCTCTTGAAGAGGGACAGTGAGGTGCTCTGCTTGACATGTATGGGAAGTCTATTCCAGAGCATGGGCAGTCCCTGGGTTATGAACCTGTCCCTCCAGCATGTTCTGTCGATTGTGATAATGAGGTTGAGGTCTCTGGAGCGTGTGGTGCGGAGGGATTGGGATTTCTTTAGATGTAGCATTTCTAACGGAGCTGGGTCAGACATGGCTTTGTAAGTCAAGCAGATGTCGCCTTTTAGTAGACGATATGAGACCGAGAATAGCTGGAGTTTTTTTTTTAGTCTGAATAAGTAGGACATGTGTTTAAGGCCTAGGATCCTCTTCGTGGGGTAATTTTGTGGCCTTTCCAGCTGTTGAATGTGTCTAGTGAGCTACATGCTAAATGGGGCATTATACTTGATGACTGGCCTAATGAGGGAAGAGTAGGGAGAGATGATGACATCATGCTCAAATGAATGCCCTAAAAATCAGTTTTACTTCCCCAAATCAAACCCCCATGAAAAAAACTAACTTCAAAATACTCTCTCTAAACAGCACTATTATCAAAGTCATCTCTCACATCAAACTACTAGGAATGATTGTGGATGGCAAACTTAAATCTGAACTGCATATACAAAACACCATAAAAAAACTCCCCAAAAACTAGGCATGCTCTACAGAGCCAAAAACCTCCTTACTATCAAAATTAGACCTACATTAGCATCCATCTCCCTTCCTTCACTCCTCTATAGCACTCCCATCCTCACAAACCTCCAGGCTTCAATAAAAGCAAAACATGAACATTATAATTAAGTTGATAAATTTCCAGCAAATACTCCTTATCTAACCCATCACTGCAAGGCACTGAAGACTGTCAAAAATGGTTAAAGCTACTCCACCATTTAACATACATGCAGCTACTTTCTGCTTGCAAAATTGTACATGACCCCTCCAACTGTCATGCAGTAAATGCCACTCAACGCAACTATGCTCCTAACTGACTACTACAATCCAACAACCAAAAATGTCTTACTGTACATAAATTGACCACATTTCCTGGAGACAGGTTATACTCCTAACTCTGTTGCTAAATCATGGACTTCTATACCCATAGCTATTAGGTCAACTCCTTCCTTCCAATCATTTACAGCCACTCTAAAAGACTTTCCATGTAATACACGTGTTCCTGTTCTATAACCAGGCTAACACAAGCACAGATATAATAGAAAGCACCTTCTCCTAATGACACTCCACCCCCCTCATTGCCACTTGCCCATCCCTCTACTCACTCCTCTCTTATGCTAACTATACTTTACCCCTTATTATCCATCACCTCTCCCTCCATTCACCACCCTTATTCTAACTTTACACTCTCACTCTTCCCATATCCCCCACCTTTATAATGCTCTCAATCTCTCGACTCCCCTCTTCTCTCTTATGACTTTATCCCCTTGTCAGATCTAACTTCATACATTTTATCCTAGCACATCATACAGCTTATATGCCAAAATAGTCCTATACCAAGTATGCTTTATACATAGACAATTTTTAAATTGAATTAATCAGCAAAGTACAGTACATACCAAAGCTGTGTTCCTTAGCTAATCTTAAACTGCACTGATAGGTACTCATGTATATTTCCCAGATATCATTACTGCTTAGCATTTGGAGCTTTTCTTCCTCAGTTGCTGCTGAATATGGGCAACAACCCAGACAGATTTTCCCAGTAAACAAATTTCAAATAAAAATAAAATAAACTCATTTCCTCATTTAACATCTCACCATTAGGAAACCTGCTACTGACATACTTCATTCATTTGTAAACCATGCTATTTTGCCTTCAGAACAGTATCCCCAAGCTTAATCAAAGTTCTCTCTCCCTCTGTAAACAGTACTCTTTCCTGCATTTCTGCCTCAAATTTAAAAATCCTGTCTTTAAACATAACACTGTTTCCCCTGACAGTACTGTATTATTAATTTATGTTTTTTCTTGAACAAAATGCCATGGTCGAATGCTTGATAGAGTTTAATACTTCTTTACAATATTAACCTTATCATAAATAAAGACATCATTGTTAGGACCACCTACATGCTGCATATCTGTCAACTGCGTCAGTACATAATTCATGGAATACATACAACAGAAACACAGAAGTATTAAATTAATGTTATAACATGCAAACATACAAGTACAACAAATTCGTCCCTTTCTGGAATACTTTGTCCTGAACTTTCTGATAAGCTCTGTCCATGAATTCATACTCTACAAGCTAACTGACCTCTCTGGCACCATCTCTGACCAAGCGGCTTGCTAAAAATGTATTCTTACAATTCTATTCAATTCATGTGATTCTTAGATTTCCTTCTCTACCTTAACGAGATAAAAAAGGTCCCCCAGATTCACAGTTCCCATAACATCCTAGAATGATTTTGGGGGGAAAGTTTTTATCATAGGAAGTTACAAGGCTATTGGCCCTGAGGCCCTTACAAGCCTAGCCAAGAATTTAGCTCATGTTCCAATGAGTCAGCACCCTATATGCTACTGTCCAGCAGGGACACAGGTGGAATCCTAGGGGTGTATTTTCTGTTGCCCATCCAGGTGGCACTTAAAAACTTTTAATGAGGTACTCTGCTTTACATGGAGAGGGAGTCTATTCCACAAAAAGGGGAGTCTCTGGGACACATCTGTCCCGCCAACAAGTCCTATTGATGTCACAGACCAGGCTGAGGTCTCGCATGCGGGTTACTCAACTGGAGCTTGACTTGCGGATATGCAACAGTCCCATCAGGGTGGGGTTTGAGATTGCTCTGTATGCCAGACAGAGATCACCTCTGAGGAATCTGTAGGAGACTGAGTAGAGGGACAGGGCTTTTAGCCTGTGTAGGGTAGATGTTTGAGGCCTGGATTCTCTGAGTGAGGAATCTCTGTGGTCCCGCCTGCATGTGCTTTGTGAGGTACATGCCGAAAGGGGCATTGTATTCAATAATCGGTCTTATAAGGGAAGAATACAGGGATGTTATGACCACCTTGTCCCTGGATGAGATACCCCTATACTTATGAAGTGGGCTATGTAGAAAGCTTTCTGTACAACAGAAGCAATATGGTGGTCAAAAGTCAGTTTACTATCAACCAGAGTTCCCAAGTCCCTCACCACTGATTGCTTGCTTAGTGCCTTATTATCAATGTGATGATTTGTGGGGATGTCATTCTCCCCAAAAGGGATGATGCATTTTTTGGCATTCAGTTTGAGGCCATGTTTCTGACACCAGTCATTTGTTTGGGTGAGAACCTCTTGGAGGATGTCCACATCACTAGGGGAACTGATGACAGCACCCAGCTTGCAGTCATCTGCAAACTTGGTCAGCCATAGCCCATTAGATTTGTCCTGCACCTCTGAGAAGTATATACCAAACAACAGAGGCCCCAAGACCGATCCCTGGGGTACACAGCTTGTTACGGGTCTACTTCTTGAGGTGGCTTCCCCTATTTTGACTAGGTGGGTTCTATCAGTGAACCAGTTTGCTACCCATCTGGTAACATATGGATTGATGCCTAGTTGAGAGAGTTTATCTATTATACCTGAGTGGGGAATAGTATTGAAGGCCTTGGCCAGGTCAAGGTAGATGGTGTGCACCATCTTCCCCTAGTCTATGGCCTTGGTGACTATCTCAAAGTAGTTGACCAAATTTAACAGGCATGACCTCCCCTTGACAAAATCAAACTGTGTGGGATCAAGTGTCTGGAGGTTGCCAATGTCCTTGTTAATGAGGTCCATGATAATCCGCTCCATGGTCTTGCAGGTAAGGCTGATGGGTCTATAATTTCCTGGATTAGTGGACGCTATACCTTTGCACCAAGGGATGACAGTAACTGTCCTACGCTCGGCTGGGATGAAGCCAGTACTCAGGCTTTGGTTGAATTGGTTGCCTAACGGTGCTGCAAGTTCCTACATGAGTTCATGTAGGATGTAGCCTGGGATGTTATCAAGTCCCATGGAGACTGTAATTTTTGCCTTTGAGAGGGCAGTGATGACCTGCATAGGAGGCAGGTACTGGGGATATCCTGTTTTACTGAAGGGGGGACAGAAGAGTGAAGTTTTCACTGAACCTGTCTGCCAGCAGGTTGGCTATATCTACAGGGTGTGTGTATGTGGTGTCCTTGATTACCAGTTCTGAGCAGATCTGGGTGCTTCCCCTGAGATTGTGGACATATGTGAAGAAAGTCTTATGATGGTCTTTAGTAGATGTGGCCAGTTTGGACTCAAAGTTTGCTTTGGAGGATTTCACTAGTGCTGTTATTTGCATGTTCAGGTGAAGGAGAGACTGCTTCCAATTAGACACATGCTCTATCTTGGTCCTGGACAGCAATTTTTTCCTTTTATTAGAGTTTATGAATTGCAGATGTCCACCAGACAGGTTTACTCTTCCTTGAGGAGGAGGATTTTGTCCTGTCTGGTATTCCTGACTCAATGCAGCTATATAAATGCTCATATAGTATTTTGGTGTAAGTTTGGACATATGTGCCAGTTTCTGTGGAGGGGGAGGGGGCTGTGAAGCTGTTTATACTTTCCCTCAGGAGGTAGTAATCAGCTTTGGAGAAGTTTTTTGTTTGGCCCTAGCTGGGGGGGCATGGGGGAGATGGTGACTTCGAAAGTGACTGCTTTGTGGTCAGATCTTACCAGGTATGATGACACTGCAGGGATGCTGCAGTGGTTACTCGTTAATATCAAGTCCAAGATATTTTCACCTCTTGTGGTCAACCAACTGGTCCAAGGCATTTGCATTGACTAAATCAAGGAATCTCCGGGCATTTGTGTTTTGGCATGACTATTTCTTCCAATCTATGGTTGGACAGTTAAAGTTGCCCAGGATCAGGGTAAAGGGTTGAATCTTGATAGATTCGAAGAGGTCCACATAGGTTGAGTGGGCATTTTCAGTCAGAGTTGGAGGGCTGTAGCTAGCTATGATTTGAATAAGCTCTTGTCAATTGTTAACTGCACCTGAGGTATTTCCTGTGTATCATACTGTTTGACTAGCCTAGAGGTATGTCTGATATATATATTGCAACTCCACCTCCTTTTGTTTTGCTGCCCACAGTTTGGGGTCTGAATGAATGATAGGATGAGTAACCTGGGTATGGCATTGCCTAAAAAGGGCATTATGGGATAGGTAATAGCCTTTGGCAGGAGCCTGAAGCCGAAGGGAGACAGATGTAGGCCATCTCTGGCAAAGCATCATGTCTTGTCAATCATGTCATCCCAGGCTGTCAGGTACTGGACCCCCTTTGAATGACACCACAAACTAAGCTAATAGTTAATGCCAATCATTTTCTGTTTGTATTGATGCATCATTCTGGGTGATGGTAGAACGCTGCTTAAGGCTAGGGACATACCTGGCTGGGACACGCATTCAGCGAGCTCGATCATGTCTGTCTTTATATAGTCCAGAGAGGTATGTCTCAAGTCATTCACTCCAACATGGACTATGACAGAGTCATAACAGTACCTGTTGAGAGACTTGAGTGCATTGGTGATATGGCGGATTCAGGCACTCGACAAACAACTAACTGTGACTTATCCAGCCTGGTGAGGAGCACATCTGTGTGTCTCACAATGGAGTCTCCTATGACTAATATGTTGGGTTTATGTTTAGGCCTTAGTGGTTGTGAGAGACAGGTGTGTGGACCATGTGTGGTGTGGTGGGCAGTGCAGTTTGTGAGCTCTCTCTTGTTTGGGTATGCTTTTGTTGAGGGCCTCCGCATATGTGGGTGTGTGTTGTATAGATGTGGGTAGTGTTTGAGGTGTGGTGTTCGTGCTGCCAACCTTCTCAGTGCCAGATATACTGGTTTGTGTGGGAGAGAGCAATGACACTAGGTACTTGATGTATTTACATCTTTTACAAATTGTGTTCCTAGGTGGTAGTAGTAGAGGGTTGTCCGTGTACATGAGGCAGTTGCTACACTGTCTCAGGATGCCCATATCGACCAGAATGGCAGGAGAAAATGTAGGAAATTGTCCATCAATATTTGTCAGAAACTGAAAGAGCTATGAGGGTAAATGGAGGAAGGTCTAGGAGTAGTACTACTAGATAACACAAGGGCTACTAAGGAAAAACATGTAGCTGGAATACACCATAAAGGGTTAAAAAGCATGCAGCTGAAGTTCTAGATGCCACAGACCTGTATCTAGACTATGCTACTCAAGTTTAACGTTAAGAGCTCGGTAAGAAAAAACTCATAATGAAGCACAGATTAATCACTTATAGTCACAAGAACAGAACTCCCAGTATGAAAAAATATAGTTAAACAGCAACGAAATGCAGTAAAATGCAGTTAAACAGTAATGAATTGCAGTGGATAGCAATATAATATAGTTAATCAGTAGATCGCTTTGAAACAGTAGCTCACAAGTCACAACAGTAACAGACAGCACAAACAAAGCAGCATAATAAATACGACAAACTAAATGCAGTTGAACTCCTAAGCACAAACAGCAAAATGAAGTAGAAAGAGGCACATTTATTTTTTTTTAAGTATGAAGTGAAGAGACAGAAGATAATGAGAGAATTCAAGGTTCAGAAGCTAAAGGGGTGGACCTTTACTAACTTCTCACTACAAACAGTAGAATGAGCTGATGTAATGTGACTAGGGGGAGTGTCCAGTATCAACTTTATACTAGAGGTGGGCATCTCAAAGCCACCAAATAAGTACAACTGGTTTATAACACTGGCTATTCTTCTTCTTCTTTCGGCTTTTCCCGGTTAGGGGTCGCCACAGCAGATCATCTGTCCGCTCATGATTGGCAGTGGAGTTTTACGGTGTCGAGTTGCCAACCCGGAGCCCAACCTTCCACAGAAGACACACACACACTCGCACCTAGGGCCAATTTAGAGTGTCCAATCCACCTACTGCATGTCTTTGGGATGTGGGAGGAAACCGGAGCACCCTGAGGAAACCCACGCGACCACAGGGAGGACATGCAGACTCCGCACAGAAGGCACCCCAGCCGAGAATCAAATCAGAGAACCTCTTGCTGTGAGGCGACAACGCTAACCGCTGCACCACTGTGGCCACCCTATAACACTGGCTATTAAAGGCAGATAAACAGAAACCAGCCCAATTATCCAATCAAAAATAACAGTGTTGCAGGAATGCTTTTATAGCTGGATGAAACTAAACTGATTCTTTCTGACACAAAGAAAACAGCTAGGCCCCCTCTAGACAAAGGATTTCACTACAAGCTCAAAAAGTCACAAACAGTAACAGATATTCACCTCTAACAGACCAAAAAAGGAGACTAAAAACACCTGCACAGATTACACAGACATACAGTAAAACAGAAGTGTAGAAACAGTTGAAAATAAGCACTTATCTTTTTCCAATATCACAGCAGAGCAAATGGCAGAAGGCCTCACACTGCAGCTTTGAACAGCTTGAGCAAGGAAATTAGTCTTTTTTTCTTTTGCTTCCCTCCCTGCAGCTGACCTTAAGTTGACAGCTGCTCTTCTCCTTTTTCACATGGTCTTTCAAATCCCCTGAACTCAACATGGCCCATGTCTGCGGCCAATGAGGATATCAAGGACACCGGTGTAGTGCCATACTGCTGTTGTGGAGTGTGTCCAAATCCCTTCCCACCCAACAGCATCCTTGGAAATCTCCAAAACTGCTGCCTATGGCAGATGTATGCACTCTTCTGTTCACGTGCAACCTCCCAACTAAGAGGTATACGGCTTGCAGCACAAAGCTCACCAAGATAGGCAAGACAGTGGCAGCCACTTTCATCCACCCCAAAATCTAGTCCCTCCTACACCCATTCTGTTAGTTTTACCTGGATCATCTGTGGCACAGCAAAAAATTTATTCCTCAGCATGAAGAGGGCAGGACCTTCTTATAATTTCATCTTTGCTCTCTTAGAATGTGCAAAAAGCTCAAAACTCTAGATTGGCTGTTTTTTCTTGTGGTTTGTACTGAACAACTTGTCTGCGTGACCCTTTTACCCTTTGGTTTGGCTGTTAGTTTGGGATATTTTGCAGGCATCTTAATGTTTATAGGCAACAACTTGGTTTAAAGACAGTACAGTTGTGTATACTTATAAATGCAGACTTGAGTGTATTCACTGTTGCAGTCCTGACTTGTGAAATTTCCTAACATGGAAGTGCTTGGCCGGCCCAACTACCAGAGAAAAATCACCCTCCTCTAACAGCCGGCAGACGCCCTTGGCCGGCCAGACTACCAGAGAAAAATCACCCTCCTCTAACAGCCGGCAGACGCCCTAACTGACATCAGTGCACTCAGGTATAAGGGGAGTCAGCTGGCACCACCAGCTCAGATTTTTCTTGCCCCCTAAAGGTAGGAGCCCTCCTTTAGGCCCTGATGTCCAGGGTCTGAACAATGAAACCTAAAAAAGGGAAGGGTAGGCAAAGGGTTCTCCTTTCTGAGAATCTTGTCCAAGCCTACCATGTAGGCTACGGGGGGGAGGGGGGTACTGGGGATACTGCAACAGTGAATACATTCTAACATCTTCATTTATGTTAAGTAGACACAACTGTATTATGTCCTTCATGTTTCACTGTTGTAGTCCTGACCTGTGGGATGATTCCCAAAGCTGAGAAGAAGGGGGTGGGGTCGCAGATTAAGGAGAGGTGAGAATGCCCTGCAAGATAGCAGTGGCACATCCTGCTTTGGACATGGAGAAGGCTGATAGATGGCAATGTTTGGTAAAGGTATGCACAGCATGTCTTTGGTAGGTACCCCTTTAAGGAAGGCAGTAGAGACAGCAATTGCCCTAGTGGAGTGTGCCCTCACAGCATCATGGGGCTTCTTACCATGATGGCTGTAACAGAAGGAAATGCAGTGAGTGATCCATTTATAGATGGCTTGCTTGGAAACTGGTTTCCTTTCAGAACCAGGGGAAAAGGCCACAGGTAATTTGTCTGATTTCCTCATAGTCTTTCTTCTGTTTACATAGTAACAGAGCTGCCTATGCACATCCATGGAATGCAGTATTCTTTCTCTTTTGTTTTAGGGCTTGGGGAAGAAAGTAGACAGATTTATGGCTTGACTTAAGGAGATTTCTGTCACCATCAGGGCTTAAAGGAGGGGTTAGTCCTGAATGAGACTTTGGGTGGAAGATGAGGAAAGGTTCCACTAACATGAGCGCCTGTAGTTCAGAAACCCTTCTAGCAGAGGTGATAGCCAACAAGAAGGCAGTCTTCCATGTCAAGAATTTTAACTCAGTGGAAGCAATGGGTTTGAATGGTGGAAGAGCAAGTTTCTCCAGAAAAACGATTAAGGTCCCAGGGTGGGACCAGAGGCCTTCTGGGTGGCTTGATGTGGATCACACCTCTAAGAAACTGTTTCATAAGGGGGTGAAAGAAGTTTGGAGGTTGGGCAGTAATGTTGGCTGAAATAGCCAATGTATGAATTTTTATGGATAAGTAGGACAGACCTTTGTCAAAGAGGCTGACCAGATAGGCCAGGATGACCAGGATCTTGGCTAGATGATAATTCTGTGCATTTTAGCAGAGTAGGATTTCCCAGTGCTAGGCCTTTTGGCCTCTTTTAGAATATCCAGAACTTGTTCATCTAAAATAGGATCACACCAAGGTGTTAATGTATCCTCCATGCTGACAATTGGGTCAGCAGGTTGGAGTATACAATCTTTCCTTTCTCCTATGTCAAACAGTGCAAGCTCTGTGGGAGGTGCCATGGTTTCATGCTGGTTAAGCTGAGTAGCAGAGGGTACCCAGTGCTACCTGGGCCAATTTGGAGCTATTGGCCCCTCTTCTATTATGTTTAGGAGTATTCTGGTAAGCAGAGGTATTGGAGGAAAGGAGTAGTGGAAGAGGCCTGTCTAAGGAAAGAGAAAGCATCTGTCTTCCAGGCTGACTATTTTGTCCCTGGAGCAAAGCTTTTGCAATTGAACATTCTCCTGGTGGTGACAAGGTCTATTTGAGGCGCTCTCCATTTTTTTAGCTATACTGAGAAAAATTTCCCGGATTCTACCCTCCAGAAGGCTTTATTGTCTCTTGACAAAGTGCTCATTCCTGACTCTCTACAAAAAATCTCGGGTAGAGATTTCCTCACAGCCAAAGAGTACCCGAGAGCTTTAGGTTACATGGCCTGTTGCATCCTCATGATCCCCCTGGCCAGGTTACACATGAGGAAACTTCAATGGCACCTCAGCAATGTGTGGTGCTAACACTCACAGCCCCTTATCACAAGATAAAAACTGATCCCTTGCCTCAGAGAGGAATTTGCATGGTGGGTCTGGGCTTGCTCCCTCAACCCAGGTCTCCTCTTCAGCTTCATCCCCAGGAATGAACTCTGACTACAGATGCCTCAGACGTAGCCTGGGGAGCCCATTTGAACTGCTTTCAGACCAAAGGGAAGTGGGACCACATGTTCAGAAACAGATACATAACATTAAAATAACTTACGGCAGTCCAAAAAGGCCTAATAGTTTTCAAAGATAAATGGAAACCAGGAGTGCTAGTAATGAAAACAGACAATACCAGAGTCATGTGGTACATATACAGACGCACACACACACACACTGCTACCCTCCCCGCTGCCTAACAATGGATGTTTGGGGAAAAAGCACATTCCTTGGGAATATGGCTCTTGACACAATATCTGCCAGATGTGCACAACCAGCTAGCAGGCCGCCTCAGCAGAAGCCTGTCAGCCCCCCCACTATTGACATCTGCATCGGAAAACACATGGAACACACAATCCTGGTTGAGGGGGCCTTGTACAGTATTTCTGTGCATTTCTGGTGAACCCCAGTAAGATTAAAAGGTTGTCAGTGAGTAGCAAGTCTGAGTTGAGTTTTGTCAGACCTGTAGGCTTGATAAGGCAGTCATCCAGATAGGGGTAAATCTGAACCCCATTTGTTCTGCAGAAGACAATCAGAGGGGCTAAGCACTTTGTGAAGACCCCGGAAGAAGTAGGCAAGGTAAAGAACAGAGCACAAAATTGACAATATCTGGTACTGCTATGAAGCGTAAGTAGCTTTTGTGCGATTCCTCTATAGGAGTATTTAAGTATGCATCTGTTAAATCTAGGGTAACCATGTAGTCATTAGGAGAGATCATGAGCAAACTTTTTTGAAGGGTCAGCATGTTGAATTTTGGAAGCTGTAGGAATTAGCTGAGTGCAGACAGATCCAGTGTAGGCCATGTGCCTTCCTTCCTGGGAACCAGGAATAGTCTGGAGTAAAACCCCCTTCCTTTTAGGTGTACTGGAACCAGTTCCACAGAGTCCTAAGTGCACAGCATCTCTATTTCAGTCAATGCCTCTGTTTTTTGTTTGGAGGACTGTTCGAGACGTCTGAGGGCTTCAAGGGCTGCTTGAATTTGAGTTTGCAGCCTTTTGATATAATACTTAAAATACACTGGTCTGTAGTAATGAGAGCCCAATTCTTTTGGAATAGTGAAAGCTTTCCTCCTCCTAGCCTGGGAGAGGGAGGGAGGGATGGGGAGGGGAAGTGCCACGGATGAGTCACAGTGGTTTCCTTCCAGGGGCCAGTGGTCTAGAACTCCCTGTCCTAGAAGTTTCTGCATGTCACTGTCTGGGCCTTCGGTGCTGTCTCTGGCTCCTTTATCTACGCAGCTTTATTTACCTAGCTTTAGATTGGGAAGGAAAGGACAAATGCTTAGAAGGGTAATTTCAACTAAAATGTGGGGGTTGTACATGCAGAAAGTCCTTAACAGTCTGTATGGATTTGGCCTTATCCACCATTTTCTTGAGTGCAGCTTCTGCTTTGAGTCAAAAGAGAAAGTCCTTCTCCAAGGGTGCATCTAGGAGCTTACATCTGACATGCTCTGGGGGGGGGGGGGGGGGCTCCTCCCTCAGCCAAACATATCTTCTGATAACACAGCCTGTACCTGCAGAACTGCTGAAGGCTTCCATAGCATCATACCCACAGTGCAGGGAGTTTTTTGCTACCTGGGATATGGGATATGGAATTTCACAGGTCCAGTAGCTCTTTCTAGAGACTCTTTGTTCTCTATTGTCATAAGTTTCTGCTTCATCTGATCCAGTAAAGTTTCCTGGTATTTAATAATGCGGAACTGACAATTCAAAGCCCTCATAGAAAGGGTAAGCAAAACTGTAAACCTTTTTGTTAACTCTATCTAGGGGCCTATTTTATCTATGGGCAAGGGGGTTTTGGAGGAGCTAGCTTTGGCTCCTTTAGGGTCAGGGATCACAACCTCTGGGTCAGCTACAGGATTCTTGAGATGTTTGTGTGAATCCAGAATCCTATAAAACCTGTCAGGCTTTCTAAGAGCAGAAGGGCTGGGTGTCTGGCTTCAAAGAAGAGTTCTGAAATACATCATCCACTACCTCTAAAACAGGAGGCATGGCAAGAGGTTTATGTTCTGGGAGGTTTAGAAACTCCCTTATCCTTTTCTTGGTCTGAGGGTAATCTTCAGCTTCCCACTGGAAGTGTTCCCTCAAGGTATGCAGGATTTTCCCAAAGGACATATCCTTAGGAGGGGAAGCAAAAGACAGGTCTCTTCAGAGTCCAAATCTTCAAATGAGGCAATGGAAAGACAATCTTCAAAAACAGAATCCACCCGGTCAGAATCCAAATCTGACTCAAAATGGTCAGAAAGGACTTCTGGAAGGGTGTTCCTTTTTTCTTTTACCTAGGGAGGATTCAGGTGGGGGTTGTCTGGACCTGACGAGAGAAATAATGTCTTCAGTCCATCTCACACGATCCTGCTGATAAACTGCTAGGCCTAGGCTGGGAAGTTGTGTTTTTTCTAGGAGTACGGTTGCCACCCTTCACTGCTGCTAAAACTGGACCAAGGACACACCCCTTGCACCTCACATAACCCCACCCATTTTCTCTCCTCCCCCACCCACTTCCCATCCATTTTGTGACATCACCACCATTGTCAGTTGAGTAGGAACGCCCTCTTTTTGTGTTCCTGATGTCTTCTTTCTGTAGATTTACTATGCTTTTCCATAAAAAAGCATAGTAAATATGCCAATTTAACAAACATGGATAGTCTGTTTCTTTTTTGAAACAGAATGCCAGAGTCTGCACAATGTTTTCCGGACTACCGAACAATCTGTCTGACTTCTGGATAGTCCAGAAAACTGATAAGTGGCAATGCTATCTAGGAGTGGCCCTCAGTAGAGGCCTGAAAGGGACGTTTGAAGAAGCATGAGCACCTGGCTCCCACAGGCGAATGGTAGCTGTAATGTCCTGCTGTCGTGAAAAAGTGTCTGTTTTAGAGCAGCCATTGGAAGTAGGGTTACCACCTGTCCCACTTTGCGAGGGACAGTCCCTCTTTGGGCAGTTGTGTCCTGACAAAAAATTTAAAAAATGGCAAATATCCTGAGATTGTAGGACAAAATTATTTCCTATATTTTATGTAATAGTTGCATAAAACAGTTATTCTGCATCTACAATACCTAAATGTTATAAGTAACAGAATAAGCAACTAAAATGCTACAAGAATAAGCTTTTATTTATGCAAAAAAGTTAAGTTTTATCCTTTGTACTGACCGTGGTGGGGTTACCATGACAATGATTTGACAGTCCTGCAACAAACAGAACGCAATGAAGAAACAAGACCCTACATTAGGATAGCAACTACTGAACAGGTGGAACAAAGCAGGCCATTTATTAGAAGTAAAAAGAGGATGGTACTTTATATACCAATAAGAATAAGAGTATTACTAATGTCATTAGAAAGAACTGGGGTATCCTACAGTTGGATGATAGGCTCAGAGCACTTGTAGGTCCTCACCCCAGTTTTTCCTACAAGAATACTAGGTCTTTAAGGAACATGTTATGTTATGAAAGGCGACTTCAAGATCAACCACTTACTGTTAGAATGGGTACTTTTCCATGTCGCAGTTGCAATCAGTGCAAATACATACTGGGCAGGAATAACTTTAGGAATCCGGACACAGGTGTGCTATACAAATTTGATCATTATGCAGACTGTAGGACAAGGAACATAGTTTATTTAGTCATCTGCACCAAATGCCAGGCTTTCTATGTCGGTATGACGAATAGAACATTGAGGGAAAGGGTTAGACAGCATTTATATGCGATCAACAGGGAGAATGACAGGAACGCACTTGCTGGACATGTTCTTTCGCAAGGCACCACACACACTTTTGAGTTCTTAGTTATTGAATTGATACACACCACATTGAGATTAGGCAATGTTAGCAACTTCACTGAAAGGGAAGAATGTAAATGGATCATCAGAATGAAAGCAGATGAAGGACATGGCCGTAATGAGAGGGTTACTCTGAAACCCTTTCTAGTCAGTCATCATCTGAAGCATTAGCAGTTATTTATTGCTATACATTTGACTTTTTCATGTCTCTTGGTGTTAGTGGGAATATGTATTTTTAGAAGTTTTTCAGTAGTTTCATATATTTGAAATGTTTTTTATCACATGCTGTTTTTATATGCTCTTGTGTTTTTAATAAATATTCATATGCTATTTGCCATCTGAAATGTTAATAACTGTAATAATCTATTACTACATCCATTTTAGTGTCAATGTTGAATTTTGAATTTTTAGTTTTCACAATATAAGTTTCTGACTTTTTATTTATTTAGAAGTTTCTGACTTTTTATAGTTATGTATTCATACAAAGGCTTTCATTGGTTAACTGTTTAATTGATATGTATTTAAATACAGAAGTGATGAAGTGTTTTAATAAAGTCTGAAGAAGCGTCCAGAGTAGACGTGAAAGCGCTAACAACCCATGGAATAAAGTTTTTTGCAGTTCAAGTAGAAAATATTTTTTATTGATTTTTTACTTTTTTGGTTGATGGTTGGCTTCGATAGTCATGGAGTACCTGCACCTTGCTATTGACAACAACAAAGGCGTTTTTCTCTGACAGTCAAAAAATGCAAAAAACATTCCCCAATGTGATACTTAGCTTTCTGGAGTCTTCTTGCGCTCATGAGGACTGACTGACGCATTGAATGGAACTACGCTTCGGACTCCAACTGCAAGAAAGAAATGAGCTCATGGCGCGAGCCAAATCCCCTAATACCAAAGTGTACTGGCATCAGTTAGGCAATCTGCCGGCTGTTAGAGGGAGATTTTTCTCTAGTAGTTGGGCTGGCCAAGGGCTTCCACAGCAGGAAATCCCACAAGTCAGGACTGCAATAGTGAAACATGAAGAACATCTTGTGTGTCTATAGTATAACCAAAGAATCCACTTATGCTGTGCTGATGAGGTCAATACAAAGACCAAAAAATTCATGTCTACAGTTAGTGGGTCTTAGCATTTTTGGCCTGAATGTACCCATAAAAACTTAAGTAAAACATCAAGGGTATTTAAAAGTCATGTAGCTGAAACACAATGTCCTTAAAAGGTTATTTGCATACATCCCATGGACCTCCATTACAGGAGGTTTAGGTTATCACACAGTCAATACTCTTGCTTGGCTCATTTTTTTTCTTGCAATTTTTACTAAATGGCTTGTCGGTGTGACCTTTTTATCCTTTAGTTTATTAAGTGCAAAAGAAGGCACATAATGGTGTGAAGCTTTTTGCCAGTTCGCAAAACCTGGATTTTAACTTTTTTTTTCACTCTAACAGGGTCCATAATCTGCAGCCTTGAATGAAAATTCACTTCTGAAAAATTATCTACATGTACCACTCAACTTGCTTCTGTAAATTCCCGTGTTTCATTAAATGACATAGTACTTGCTTTTTCATGTGTAAACAAAATAAATTAAAACCACCCTAGGTATAAAATGCAACCTCTTGCATGCAGTCAATGGCTGCCTAACCATCTTCTCAAGCCTCAACAATGATTTTGGAAATCCTGCCCATACTGCCATCTTGCTTTTCATAAACGCATTACCATCAGAACCCTCTTCACTCTTCAGTAACGGAGTCTTCCTCCATGCCTTACCCGCCCAACTGCAGTCCACTTCTACTTCATGCATTCCATTTGACAACCAAAATTATCCATCCTATCTTGCACTTTTCCATTTGCTGCTGAATGAGCATCATGGTGAGTTGCTGATTACAAACAAACCAACCTAAAACAGTCGCAGTCTTACAATATATTAGTTCACATCAAAGTATGTGCCACAGTGCAAACTTCACCTCTTCCAAAGTTTTCATTACCATTCACATTAATTAATTTTTGCAATCTCTGGAGTAGTACTACAAAGGCTAGCCATTTTCACTATTTCTACTTGTTCCATGCCATTAAACTGACTAGTGCTTGTATCTATTCAGCCATAATTACTTTCACTGTCTCCGTCATTGTCACTCATATTGAACTTTGTTGAAAGTTCCACACTTCTCTCACTTTCTTGAGCCTTTTCCATACGTAATTTACACTCAAACTGAATGTTATCACTTGATTATCTTGTCTAGCAGAACTTGCTCAATGGTGCATCTGACACAAGTTGCAAAGACTGGGTCATGCAGATGGACTCTGGAGTACTAATGGAGATGTACTTATTTATTTCTCTGCAGTTTAGCCTTATTTTTAGCAGCCCTTCATTAAGATTAGACACAGGCCACACAACCATTCATGATTAGGTGAAAACTCATAAAAACTTCTAGAACGTTTTACTGTACCCTGAGGCTGGGAGCATAAAAATCAGGTGAAGGCATACCCTTTTGGAAACAGTGCAAAGGAAGGGAAGGGTCATTAGGGCTGCAGGAAGGAGAACTATTAAATGAAATAGGATGCTCAGCTGAAAAGTATATTTGTCATTACTGATCCATTTTATACTATTTTTATCCAGATCTGTTGACCACAGTAGAGCAAGCCCCCCCCCCCAACTTATTTCAGTATCTGCCCATCAAAGATTTATAAAAGTAAATATTCCAAAAAACCTTCAAGTTATTGCAGCAAATAACTCCAATAATATGCAAACACAACTACTTACAAATTGTATGCATTGAAACAAAGAAACAGGAAGCTCCTTCACATTGAAAAACATTGAACTTAAGAGTAAGAAATACTCCAAAGAATTACTTGTATAACTTTCAAAGTGAATTACTGAATACAAAAATACACCTTTAGATATTATATGGATAGATATGAAAGCAGCATTAAAGGGAAACAGCAGGGGTAGTGGTTAAAGAAAAATGCAAACAAATTTGGAAGATTTGCAACTGAACTCTTATGGAATTTCTCAAGTAGAAGAAACAAGTAAGGTCCAAACTCAATTAAATATTATCCATTGTATTCATATTCCTGGTTTGGAAAATGGAGGCATCTTGCACTTAACAGGTGCCACTTTATCATCTAAAATTAATATGTTTTCCTTCAGTTTTTGCCTCATTGTTTGCCAACCATCAGACCATTTCTCATTCTAGCACCTCATCTGCTCCTTTCACTGGGTGAGAGCTGAAACAGCAGGGTTGTCAATGAGGCTGTCAGAGGCGGTTTAAAAGTTTTTCTCATTTTCCTCCATGGCCCTAATGGTGTGAACTAATACTAGATGCAGGGGTGGAGGGTGTGTGCAAACAATGGGCTGACAGCAGAGGAAATTTTCTCATTTCCACAAAAGGCATTCCTAGAAAGCAATTCTGTCCCACCACCTTGCAGCATGAGCACTTGTTTCCTTGGTCTTCACCAGGGAAATCGCACCATCCTTTGAGCCTCCAAGAGTACACAGACCACTCTCTCTTCCCCATAGGAGAGGTGAGCAGGTCACTCCCCTTCATTACTGCCCCTCTCTGCCTGGATTCTCTAGTGCTGGAGTTGCTAATCAAACCCTGATCACCTGGATTGCAGTTAGGGCCCAATTTACATGTGCAGCTGAGCCGAGCAACTAAAATTAATGCTTTAAAAAAAAAAGATGGCTGCACTCAGGTATAAATATAGTACAGATTTTTAATAAGTTATTTCACTATACTCTGCATCATACAAACTAAGAGGTGACCTGTGTCTGGCTTACAAAGCATCATCTGATCCTGTACTGATGGATTTACTGCACAAGTCAAACAACATGAAGAAAACATGGTCTAGGGATCTAAACTTCTTCTGCAACATCAACAGAATGATTTGGAGGGACAGGTATATCTTGCTCTGAAAAGACTCCCCATCCACATAAAACAAAGTTCATTCCTATCCATATTCAAGTGCAACCTGGATCTATGGATGGGAAACGGAATTTACCCCAGGACTGCCCCTGCACAACTAATGGACAAAGGCAGCTCCTAAATGCTTTATCCCATGCTTGGGTCCCCTCAAATTATCTATGGTATGATTCCAGTTATTCTTATCAGGGGTAATATATAAAATAATTGACCATAGGATGGGCAAGGTGAATCAAACATCAAACGGGATAGGTTAATATAAGCACAGAAAGGGAAACAGGCTAGACTTAAAACTGTCAAGCAAGGGCAGGTAACCTAGTACTTACCTATAAACCGATTTCAGGATATTTATAGCATACTGGGCAACATGGCAACCCATGAATAAAGGGATTTTACTGAGAGGATAACATTGTTAGAAACATATCGAATTAAGAATAAACTTACGGTACCGTCACAATAAAGGAGTTTTGAGAGGTGATTAAATATTGAAAAACTATCAGGATCATGGTGTGAATGGACTCAATGCAGTTAGATATTTTCTATCATTAGATATAACTGCATTCAGTTTAATGGCATTTTTTATGGGTTTTCCCATATTTTTTCAATATAAAGCATTTTAAAATATATTTAAGGAAATACAAATGTGCCTCAAATGTCTGTGGTAAATAAAATTTCTGAGTGTGTCATACTTTAAAATCAGTTGCTCGTACAACAGTAGGTAGAATAAAAGCTTCCAACTTCAAGTGTTACTGTCCAATAGCTATAGTCTCAAAACAATTCAAATGTATTTTAGTAAATACAGTGGATTCTCCATGTTTCCTTATTTAGACAACTTATTCAGGACACAGAGTGTAATTTAAAATGTTTTCCTTTTTTATCAGGTGAACAATTGTACATATTAAAATGTACTAAGTTAATAACTGGTTTAATTAAAATGTATTTTGGTTAAAAATTCTGAAACTAGAAACTGCATTTTCATTTTATCAAACATTAATAATCTTAATATTTTGACCAGTATGAGGTGATAAAAAATGTTCCTTTATTTATGGAGAGTTAAGAGTTAGATTACTGATTTACGGCTGCTGCTATAAAATTCTCAGTTATGAAACTTTATGTCTCAGCACTGGTTAAAATAACATATTTTCAAAGCCAAACAATGAAATGGAGGAACATCCCAAAGTTAAAACACTGAATCCTAAAAAAAATATTTTAGTTATGGAAAATAACAGATATTTTTCCATTACATATTGAAACAATTTTACAAATTCAAGTTTATGATATTATGCAGGATTCATCAGTGATACTGTAAGGAAAAAAATTTAACTGGCCTTCGTATTTGACAAAATGTCTGGAGAAATGCACTGAAACATGCACCTTTCAAGAAATGCAAAGTACTTACATGAGATCCCTATGAAACTAGTTATTTATTTTAAGTCTAAATCCTAGGTGTCAAGATTTGTAAGGCTGAGGATTCAGATATCGAGAATGAAGCAGCCTCTGAGAGTACGTCAGCTGCAGGGTCCTAAAGAGCAAGTACATAAACCAAAAAATGGACCAGCAAACAAGGCACATAAAAATAATGGAAAATACTTTAATAAAAGCATTAGGTTCAATTAAACAGACCAGTTTCGGCAATTACTTTACAGAGCCTACACTGATGAAGGCTCTGTAAAGTAATTGCCGAAACTGGTCTGTTTAATTGAACCTAATACTTTTATTAAAATACTTTCCATTATTTTTATGTGCCTTGTTTGCTGGTCCATTTTTTGGTTTATGAGGATTCAGATATCCCACATTTTTTGGCACTGCAAGTGAAAAATACATTTATGTATTTGTAGTTAAAATAAAAACCTTATGGAACTACACAATTACGAAGTTATAAGGTTTGAATACTTTGTCAAGTAATGTTATCTGGCAACAAAAGATAATGAGACTTTACAATCATTTGAGGAATAAGAAAAGTATGATCTTCCAGACCATAGTTTTTGCTGTCTGTATTGACTTAGTACACAAATGTTAACTTGGTGAACTTGGGTAGATATCACATTTCAGCAATACTATGCAAACATTTGTTAAAACTCAAACTAAAGGCTTGGTCAGTCATAATTTTTTTGGTTAATTCTGATTTTGTACAATGTGTATATAAAGCATTTTCATTTGCTATTACTAAGGATATACATTAGCATTAGGAGTAAAAGGATATACATTAGTAATAGGACTTCATGGGTTACTTTTGTGTGTTAGAAAAAGTTTAATAAATATAAATATTAAAATGGTGTTAAACCTCACTCAGCTGTCACTATGAGTGATGGGCTCTAAGCTTGAGACAAAAAATGCTGGTAAATACCTATGTGCGCCACTGCAAAAAAACAGAAGTGGTTACTAATGCACATCAAATTAATGCACCAGTTTTGCAGTAACATCCTGGAATAATTTAACTGAATTTAAACACCCACTTGACTAAACAGCAGTGTAGTAGCTGACATTTCATATTGAAGAGGTGTACATTATAATCACATAAACTGGTATTTCGTAGCATGCAACAAGTAACTCACTTTCACTCACCATCAGGCCAGGTACTGACCAGCAAAACAGCTTCAACTCGATGGTATCAGAAAATAGAGTATAAAATATTTAGTATGAATGTGGGCCCTACCCTTGAATATTCAATATTAGCATTGTGAGCTGGAAAGCTTCCCTACAGATTAGTTTTCACCTACTACGAATGATAAAATAGTCGCTGCAGTGACTTGCATTATTTTGTAAATGCCTATATAAATTCTGTTTGCTTAATCAGTGTACTAATTTTTTTCTCAGTAACACATAAGCAGCACATACTCACTCCTGATGATACGTGCACAGCATTTTAAGTAAGCTTCAGGAGATAAGCTTGTGATTATTTCTTGCCTGTACTGATATAACTGAACAATGTTGGTGTTAATTATCAGGAATCAAAATTGTAACTAATACATTATAGACAATATCTGACTTGCCAAAATGCAACAAAGCATATTTGTGTTTTGAGTTTACACACTGAAAGGCTTTTAACTGCTATTTAAAATGAATTGCTAAGCATAATTTATGCTGCCAATTACAAATACAGTTTTCCCTTTAAAGTGGTTGTCAGGGAAACAGACGGCTACAACGGAGTAAGTGGTCTAACAGACTGATTTGTTTAATGGACTGCATGCTCACCTTACTGCAAAAAAGTCAGATTTCTGGGAGGGAGCAATGTATAGTCTTCAAGTTACACAGATAATTTGACTATGGGGAAAAATTCTGGTTTGACACTCTTCACATTTTTTTATAAAATTCTGTAGAATGTAGCAGAAAATAAGACTCACTACTTGTGATGTACTCTGCTACTGAACAACATATGATAATCTCATCTCCATTATCCAGAAAAAAATTTATTACAAAAGCTAAACTTTTCAACTGGCCACTTCCGACTTCTACCATATATCTCCATTTATCAGTGAATGAATCACCAATAGTACGTACTGTAATGCAGAAAAAAACAAAATAGCTGCATGCAATATTGTTAAATATCTACAAGAGCTAATAAAGTCTGAGCAATGGACCAGCTCTCCCAAAGAAGCATCTGAGCCCTATAAACAAAACATTACAAATATGCACTGTGCTGACAAGTTTGACCTGGTGTCCAAAACATCCCAATGCCCAAGGCTGAGCACTAGTTATTTCAAAGTAAAATAAAATTGACTCATTTTGATGGTGTAACCCCCCCCCCCCCCCCAAAAAAAAAACATTGCTTTGTGGCCACTAAATATGATTCACATCTGTTCAACCGGCTTACAGAAACTCAAGCTTCATGAAAGTAACATGGTGAGAAAGTCAGTCTACAAATTTCAGCAATATACTTAGTTCTCCAGTGGGCTACAGGGTTCAACTGTAAACTATGTGGTCACTTTTTATTGTTTTATGATGTGATATGTTATTAATTTATGAATACAACCTAGCTCTTCTCTGAATATACACCATAGTTTACAGTTCAGTAGGATGTATACTGTTTAAGCCTGCCCATTACAAACCGATGTAGATGGAAAGTTCCTGTACTATTAAGTGGCATGTAACAGCCCCATCATGTCTTTTGAACCACTCCTCCCTAAAGAGTAAAGGGCATATCAAACTTTAATGCAAAGGATGTTACCAGGGTTTTCAGATATGTGGGAGTTTTGAGCAACTATTCTCAGTCTAACCCCCTCAAATGAAACCTACTGCCTAGGCCTAGAACCTCAATCTTCCTCCTTTATCCAGTAATGTCAGAGGAAAGCTTGACCTGAAAGGTTTGATTCATATGCTAGTTTCTAGCTGGGCATCATACACTCTTGCTTCCTTGTGGAATGTGGGGTGGGGGTGACAACAGCCTATTTGGTAGACACTCCTCATTCTAATGCCATAAGCCATTTCATAGCTCACTCAGTTCCTATCCAGTCCTTAGATGCCAAAAGCTTGCTTCTGCTCCGAAATCAGCAGTAATGCAGAGGAGCAGTATTTGCATGAAAAGTCAGACAAGAACTTTTTTTAAACTGTCTCTTGTTTCTTTTTTGATAATTTTTCTACTCCACTGGATGAATACAGAGCATTTTTAAGTACTAACATTCCTAACAGCCTAAGTGTTGGACATGCAGTGTGACAGTTAACAGTTTTTTTCACCTGCTTTAACAAGTGACATTGTTCCTCTTGGAGGCACACTTACATCTCCTCTTGTTTTTACCAAGGAGTTAGGGGCAGAGTAGGTGTACCTGGATACATGCCCACAAACCCCGCAGAGACAAAATTGAGCAAGTTCAGCCTTTTCAATCCTGTACCTCACCTGATTATGACTCCACTAGTCGGACCATTAATCAAGCATAGAATTTCGAAGTCTTAACTTGGGCTCCATCTCTTTCTATATGCCATAAAATAGGTAAATTTGTAGTCTGCAGGCTCTGCAGGATTATGCGGGGATGAAGAAACACAATCTCACTTTTGAGTGCAATGCTGCATGCTTCGTTTGTTATAGTTGAAAGCCTGAAAGGCAGTAATTTGCATAAGGCAACACTCTCAGTTATCAACACTGCTTTCATGCATAGCTGTGCATAAAAAACTGCACAGACCATTAAACATTTTATAGTTCCACTAGGCCTACTGCTTCTGCCATGTGTCAGCACAACCAAATGCCCATGCAAGAAATATCAACACATTTATACTAGAATAAAGTCTGCCAAATGGCAGCCTTATAATGATGAATGAGAATTCACTGGGGCAAGGTGTGACAGCACAATAGCAAAGTACAATACACCAGCCAACAAAAGCAAAACAAAACACTTAAAAGTGAAATAATTTTTAATTTGGATCTGTGTGCTTAGCCATCTTACTTATATTTTGCATTTCCAAACATTTTTACTGAGTGCTTAATGATTACTTGAAAAAGCCTGCTGTCCAAAAGTAATTCCAGTTCATTCACAATTTTAAAGTACAGCAGCAGAAGCATCCATCCACTAGGAAAGCAGGATCAAAAATACTTGGAGAACAGCATGCCTAGTAATTAAAGGACAACTACGGGCAAATGATGAAGAAAACATATATTTTTTATCTTGCCATGATTTACTACACCTCCCAAAGCTGCCTTCAGCAAAATAAGTACTCATTCCTAATTTTATTTTGTTTTTACTCTTGTCTGCCCTCATGGGGGCAGACATGGTGATTCCTTTGGAAAGCTAAATCTGTCCTATAATGCAGACTGTGAGGACAAATAGCCCTACCATTTGTTGTCAGACTAGACTTCCATTCACTTACAATGGAACTCCTGAAAAAAACTGCCAAGTTTGAGAGTCTACAGCTCGTGTGTCATTGACTGGTATGCGCTGAGTTTTACAAATGTTGTTCCTACTGATGTACTACACATTCTCTGAAAGAAACTTGCAAAAGTGTCAACAAATTACTGAGATAAAAAAGACTTTTCACAAGGAGCAGTTTTGCAAGTTTCAGTTCCTGGCCAGGTTACTCCTCCCATCTCCCCTCCTTCAGTGGGCTACAGTCTCACATTTCCAGCTTTGCTAGATTCAACTATTTAGTCAGCTTTGCATGACAATAGAAATAAAAAAATAGCCTGGTGTGCCACTAAAACTGTTCCCTTGTATCTCTCTTCACTTCTGAATAGCAATTCTCAATAATAAAAAAAAAAAGCAAACTCATCAGTCCAGAGTTTAGGCTAGTCTATCCATTTTTAAAATGTGCACAGTAAAATATTCAACTTGTAATGCATTTTGGCTGCTGACATGGTTATTTTACATAGCTATTCTCTTTTAGTATAACCTGAACTTATGGTATTTAACGATAAATTTTACAACAATTCTCAGTTTCTTAACAATGACATCCCAAGCCTCTGATGTGACCTAGTACTTTCTTACTATTACTTTATGTAGTTTGTCTTAGTTGTACACTTGTAGTGTGTTTCTCATCCTCTCAGCAACAGACTCCTGGAGAAGCATATACTTTTATTGAAAGAGTACCAGCAGCTGTAGCAGTGATACCACACTCCAAAACAATGCACTCAAACATAGTACTGACAAACACAAGGGAATGTATATGTCTGAATCAAGCAGTGATGAAATTACTAGGGACTTCACTGAGCAAAATTTCACTCTTAATTTCTCCATTTCATAATGCATAACATTCGCACCACACTTACAAAGGCACACCTCCACCTTCCATAAATACAGCAACCCACACCCACACAACTGCTACGGTTTCTCCCTTCAGTTATTGCAAGCCAAGAATAACACTTTTTAATAAGGATACCTACCAGACAAGTCTGCATAGCACACTTGGTCTACCTGCATCATCGCAGCTCGCCCCCCCCCAGCAACTGCAACATTGCCAGATAAAACCACTGCTACGGTCCGTTTTCTCCCTACAGTTATTGCAAGCCAAGAATAAAGTACAGTTGTGTACTCTTACCATAAATGTAGATGTTCGAGTATGTTCACTGTTAAAGTCATTACTGTAGGGTTCTTCCTGCTGGCAGCAGCCCTAGATCGTCCAGAGTCCCAAAGTCGGGTCCGACGTCGGCTGAAGTCGCTCCTGCCCTGAAGTCAGTGTGCCAGGGGTATAAAGACCTCAGCTGACGCCAATTTCCCCAGTTTTTCTTGCCGCAGATGTCAGGTGCCCAAAAATAAAGGCCAAAAGCTTAATCAAAAGAATAAGCAAACAAACCAGAACATTCCCAAATATCACCAGCAAAAATACCTCTGAGAAAAAGAAATGTCAAGGAGACACAGCACTCAAGAACAACAAAAGAGGGACAGGAGGGAGAGTAGCAGACTGTAACAGTGAACATACTCGAACATCTACATTTATGGTAAGAGTACACAACTGTACTATGTTCTTCATGGTTCACTGTTACAGTCATTAGTGTAGGGTTGAATCCCAAAGCTAAGAAAGGGTGGATGGAGAAGGAACAGAAGGGGCGGCCACAAAACCCTGCAGGACTGCAGAGACAAAACCTGCCCTAGATTTAGAATAGAGAGGGAGATTGTAGTGCTTAGAAAAAGTATGCACAGAACTCCAAGTTGCAGCTTCTAAGATCTCCTTGGTAGGAACTCCACTGAGAAAAGCTGCTGAAGTGGCAGTAGCTCTGGTAGAATGTGTTCTGACATTAACAGGAACAGGCTTACCATGATGAGAGTAACAGAACTTGATGCAGTGGGCAATCCACTTAGAAATAGTCTGCTTAGTGATTGCTCTCCCCTGTGAGGTAGAAGCATAAGCCACAAACAATTGGTCCGATTTCCTGAAAATCTTGGTCCTGTCCAGGTAAAAACGAAGCTGCCCGTGTATATCTAAAGAATGCAAAATACTTTCCTCTTCACTTTGAGGATTAGGATAAAAGGTAGGCAAATGAATAGACTGATTCAAGGCTACTTTCGAAACCATCTTAGGCATAAAGGTAGGATTAGTCCTCAGGGACACCTTGTCCTGATGAAAAATAATAAAGGGCTCTACAGCCATGAGAGCTTGCAATTCCAAAACTCTTCTGACAGAGGTAATGGCTAAAAGAAAAGCAGTTTTCCATGATAAAAACTTTAAATCTGTGGAAGCTGCAGGTTCAAAAGGAGATAAAGTTAACTTTTCCAAAACAAAGTTGAGATCCCAAGTGGGAACTGGTGCTCTTAAAGGAGGCCTTATATTCTTCGCCCCTCTTATATATTGCTTAAGTAACGGATGAGAAAAGATTGGGGATCCATATTGTAATGTGCAGAAATAGCAGAAGCATGAATTTTGATAGATGAAAAAGATAGGCCCTTATGTAACATCTCTGTTAGGTATTGTAAAATCAGAGGAATGTTTGGAACTGCAGAATCAAAACCCTGGGCCTGAGTCCATGAGCAAAATCTTTTCCATTTACCTGCATAAGATTTCCTGGTGCTGGGCCATCTAGCTTCAAGAATTACATCCAGTACCTGTTTGGTAAGGGTAGAACTGTTTAAAGACCCTGGATCCACCAGGCTGCTAGAGTCAGAGTTTTCACATGGCTGTGCAGGATCTGGCCATCTCATTGAGACAGTAGATATGGAAGTTGTGGCAAAATCCAGGGTGGACCCGGAGCCAGGTCCATCAGGGTGGAATACCAGAATTGCCAAGGCCAGTTGGGAGCCAGTAAAATCATTCGCGGTCTGTCCTGTTTGATTTTCAGAAGTACCCGAGGAAAAAGAGGCAAAGGAGGAAAAGCATATACTGAGAGGTGCTTCCAACTGAATGAAAGAGCATCCACTTTCCATGCTAGCTTGTGGTAGGTCCTCGTGCAGAACGTTTGAAGTTGATGGTTTTGGGCAGATGCAAAAAGATTTATGT
The DNA here is from genome assembly GCF_019279795.1 of Protopterus annectens. Classification (NCBI taxonomy): domain Eukaryota; kingdom Metazoa; phylum Chordata; order Ceratodontiformes; family Protopteridae; genus Protopterus; species Protopterus annectens. The sequence goes on along the minus strand of NC_056736.1, from coordinate 62,941,649 downwards.
CCAGGCACCCCCACATCTCTGTTATCATCCTGAATATCCGAACGTCCAACATCCATTCGTGTGGATCCAAAAGAGTTCTGCTTAGACTGTCCGCCAGAGTGTTGTCCTTTCCTGGCAGAAATTGAGCTAGTAAGTCCACCTTGTTGGCTAGTGCTGTGTGCCATGGCCAAAACTGCACAGGGGGTAAGAATGAGAGCCTCCCTGCTTGTTTATGTACCACATCACCATAGTGTTGTCCGTCTTTATCAGTAATTGCCCCGGTAGAATAAGATCTTTGAAGGCTGTCAGGGCATTCTGTACAGCTAGCATCTTCTTCAAATTTATGTGCAGATGCATTTGGTCCTCTGTCCAGGCACCCTGAAGACATTTCCCTTGCATGTGGGCTCCCCATGCATGATCCAAAGCATCCTTCGTTATGACTTGATTGGCTGGAATGGGACAGAAAGGCCTCCCCTTGTTTTGGAGACAGGCCTCGGCCCACCAAAGAAACTCCTGCCGGAGATGAGGCAAAATTGCGATCACTGTTTCCAGACTGTGGCAATGCTGAGACCATACACTCTTGAGGTACCATTGTATCTTCCACATATGCAGCCTTGCATATGGTATTAACAGAATGCAGGATGCCATGTAACCCAGAGCCTGCAGAACTTTTCTTGCAGACAGCTGACTCATTAAAGCCAGATTTTTGAAATAAGAAGCCAGTTGCACTTTTTTGTCTGGTGTCAAATAAGCCATCTGGGTTGTAGTGCTCAGAAGCGCACCCAGGAAAGTAATTTGCTGCGTGGGCACCAGGTTTGATTTCTTTAGGTTCACCGTGAACCCTAGGCACAAGAGAAGATGCTGCACAAATGTTAGATGCTGAAGTAAAGTCTCCTTGTCGTCCGCTTGAATGAGACAATCATCCAGATAAGGGTATATTTGAATTCCCTTCTGTCTGCAAATGCCATTACTGGTGCCAGGCACTTTGTAAAGACCCTGGGCAGTAGATAAGCCAAAGGGCAGCACAGAGAACTGGTAATGCCTCGAGCCGCTTTGAATCTCAGGTACCTTCTGCACTCTTGCCGTATGGGAATATGCAGGTAAGCCTCCTTCAAGTCCAAAGTCACCATCCAAGCGTTCTTGCTCAGCATAGGCAGCAGCTGCTGCAGAGTGAGCATCTTGAATTTTGGAATTTCTAGGAAGGTGTTCAATACGGAAAGGTCAGGATTGGTTTCCATGTGTTTTCCTTCCTGGGAACCAGGAAAAGTCTTGAATAAAACCCTTGCCCCATTTCTGAATCTGGTACCAAACCTATGGCCCTCATATCCATGAGGGACCGAACTTACCATTGTGCCTCTGCCCATTGATGCTTTGGCAGATCTGGCCATCCGTTTGATCTTGGCAAGGTATGGAAATGAAACCTGTAACCCCTTGAAACTATGTCCAGAACCCATTTGTCTTGGGTTATGCGGATCCAATTGTGATAAAAAGAGTTTTCCTCCCAAAGGCACATCCAGGAGGGATGCCCTGGAGCTAGTAAGGGAGAGTCATAATGACTGTTTCCTGTAAGGTTGTGACCTATCTTCCCTTCCCTTAGGAGAGGGCACTCCACTGCTTATTTCTGAAAGGGGCTGTGCCTGACCCCTACCTCTGGAATGCCTGTATCTGCCCCTCTGAGGTCTGTCCGAGCTCGGAAAGGACCAAGGTTTAGCTGGCCAATTCCTGCTAAATCTAGGGGGTTGTACCTGAAGAAAATCTTTAACCGTCTGCATAGATTTGGCTTTGTCTTCCATTTTCTTCAATACTTCCTCAGCTTTGGCCCCAAACAAAACATTGTGTTGCAAAGGGACATCTAAAAGCTTTGCTTTAACCTGCTCAGGCAAACTTTGCTCCTTTAACCAAGCGTGCCTTCTAATAACTGCGCCAGTTGCTGCAGCCCTGCAAGAAGCCCCAAAGAATCAAAACCACAGTGCAGGGTATGTTTACCCACCTGCTCAGTAGCATGCAATAAATCCTGTAATTCCTTGTTGTCTGCACCACCAGAAACAGCAGACATCTTTTGTTTTAACACAGACAAGAGGTATCGCTGATATTTTAACATAAGAAATTGACAATTCAAAGCTCTAATAGACAATGTAGCAGAAGTATAAACTTTTTTGCCCCATCTTTTCAAGGCTCTGGACTCTCGGTCAGAGGAATAGAATTCTTAGCAGAGGCCGCTTTAACACCCTTAGGGCCCTGAGAAATAGTTTCTGGATCAGCTGAAGGATTCTTAAAATGATATTTGTGGGAATCTGGAACCCTATAATACCTGTCCAGTTTGACAGGAGCAGGAGGAAAAGAGTCAGGAGAGAGAGATGCCTCTGTAAAAACATCATCCACAATGTTCAATACAGGGGGAATAGCCAGGGGTCTATGCTGCGGAAACGGAAGAAAATCCCAAGCCTTTTCTTAGATTCAGAATATTCCTGCCCTTCCCAGTGAAAATGCTCTCTCATGTCATGCAAGGTTTCCCCAAATGAATAATCCTCAGGAGGAGAGGCCGAAGGAAGGGATTCTTCAGCATCAGAATCCTCATAAGGAGGGAAGGAATAATCCTGCTCAGAAGAGGAAGCAGAAGAAATCAAAACTTGATCTGAGGAATCATAATCTGGCTCTAGCCTAGGTCTCTTGTCAGGAGGGATGAGAACCCTGATCATACTTAACAGGTCTTCAGCCATTCTAAGCATCTGTCTTTGAGGTCTAGGGCCCTGAACAGAAGGTGCCTGTGCATGCTGCTTTGTCTTTGCCAGAGCCTTAGTCTTTGCCTTTGTCCTTGACTGCAAAACTGGAGTCATCTGTACATGAAGCTGTGTAGGCCTAAAAACTCCCTCAGAAGCCAGTGCCTGCACAGTGGCTCCGGACCCATCTGAGGGAGCAATATCCAGAGGTCCAATCCCTGAAAAGTCTGAAGGCCCCATCGGCTCCTCACGGAGTCGGTACAGGCAACGGTTCAAACATGGCGGACGACAGGGGCTGCGAAAGCACCTCACTGATGACAGCCGAACCGGCAACTGGCTCTGGTTGAATAAAATCGTCCACTTTGGACCTCGGAGGCCTGTCTTTATCCTTGCACCTCTTATACACTGCAGTAGCGGATAATAATCCGATGACGTATTGTAATTAAATCTTTTCCAAAATAATGGAAGGCAAAATCATACCTACGCCTAATAGTGCGTTGATTAAACTTAGCACAAAACCTACAATTAGCTACATCGTGGTCAGGACCTAAGCAAGGTATACAGTAAGAGTGAAAATCCTTATGAGGTATTTGCTTCCCACAAGAAATACAGTTGTTAACTTTTTCTGACATCAGACTGGAGCAAGAAAAAGGTTTCCCCAATGGGGTACTTAGCTCAAAAGAAGTCTTCAATTCAAAAGCCACCAAAAACAAACAGGAGTCGGCCGACCTGCACTTGTGAACTGCTTTGCAGGCACTGCACTTGAACTAAGTAATCCAAACCACAGACAAGGAACAGGGTCGCCAACTTCTCAGGAAGGATGCTGACGGGCACCGCCACGGCAAGAAAGACTGGGGAAAATGGCATCGGCTGAGGTCTTTATACCCTGGCGCACTGATGTCAGGGCAGGGCGACTTCAGCCGACGTCGGACCCGACTTTGGGACTCTGGCGATCTAGGGCTGCTGCCAGCAGGAAGAACCCTACAGTAATGACTGTAACAGTGAACCACGAAGAACATCACTTTTAATAAGGATACCTACCAGACAATTCTGCATAGGTGACTGGATATTTACAGTTCTTGTTATTAGCAGATGTGGTCCTTAACAGTTATGTTTTAACCATTGTGACTGGTTATTTACATTTCCTTTTACAGCACCATTTGTTAGTTTTACTAGTTATTTTTTAAACATTGTTTTGGCCGGCATGCACACCTGCAAGCCCCCCCCCCAGGCAACTATAGCTTTGTCTATTGCCACTAGGTGGCATAACTTAATATACTTGCTGTATCTTGTCCCAAATAGATCTGCCTCCACACTGAATACTTGTAAAGTAAGGCAAGTACCATTTACTTGGTGTATTTTATCCCCAGATAGATTTACCTTCCTTTGTATTACTTGCAGACCAAGGCCTTAAAGTAGTGTTTCTGCCACTAACTGCTTACACTCCTAATTTCCTGCTTAGACCTCTTCCTTGCTTACACTTGCATTACAGCTCCAAGGCTTCCACTTCTTATGCTAATTACTTTTCTTTGCAGTTTTTCTGTGAGAGGGCGGGCCAGATCTCTACCGGCTTTTCTTGTTATACCTTCCCCATTTTGTATCTCCTCCTCTAACTCCCTCCTTCCCCATGCACATTAACTAGTCTATATTAGTGGGTCTCCTTGAGCAGCGCCCTTTTGAAAGTTATCTTTTGGCCTGCTTGTGGTGAGGAAGCTTCCCAGACCTTTTCAGTGTGACTGCATCAATATAAGTGAATTTAACTAGTACAATACAGCCAAACAGACACATTTGGTGTAAACAGAAACAAGTGGAGCGATACATTTGGTGTACAAAGAAAAGAAACAAGTAAGCCCATTGATATAATTGGAGTTAGTGTTAGCCCGCTGCACTCGGGCTCACTCCGCTCCCCTCCCCGCTTCCTATTCCCACCGCCCCACTAGTGCTACATTTCAACTGAACTTAGGCACGCCCATTATGCTAACCACCAATCACTGAATCTGCCCCACCCCTGTACCCATTTCCATCTCTTCCACTATTCCACATCATGTAAAGCACAGTCTTCCATCTAACTACCTTACAATCACAAACAAAACCTCTCATCATCCACCACATCCACCCCATCCCAAGCAGATCTCTCACTCATGACCAAACCCAACCAAACCATGCCCAAACTACCCAAACCCACATACATACATACACCTCCTACTATTGCTCCTAGGTGTAACCAGACTCCCACTGCTAACTTCTATCACCAACCACCAAAAACAACTTAATTTTATCCATACACCAAGAAAAACTACTTCCACTGACATAACTACAACACACCCTTTTACTCAACTAGTCCCACATCACTATCCAAACCTTCTTTATTCACCACTATGCACACAGCCATCACACTACCAGTCTCAAACAACTATAAAGAACTTTAAGACCCCAAGCAAACTACTCAATCTCTATTTTTACCTCCGAACCTAACTCATTAGCTGCAGTGATATACACCCAAACCCAGGCCCTGAAAATCTAGGAGCCCCAACCCTCAACCTGAATGATACCCTACTCCACGAGACAAATCCACGCTCCTCATTTTAAATTTAAATGTTAGGTATACTAAAAGTCCACGACCTTCATGCACTACTCTCCTTTTATCAACCTGAGATAGTCATACTAACAGAGACTTGGCTTAAACCAGGCAACCACAACAATGAAATCACTCCACCAGGTTACAATATAATTTGTAGTGATAGAATAGGTAAAAAAGGGTGCTGCTGTAGTGTATAAATCTCACATCATCCTTGAGAAAGTAGACATAACAAACCTAGACCTCATAAATTTGAACTCACTCTAACAAAACTAAAACTTAATGATAATAACCGCATCAACATTACATGGTGCTACATCCCTCCAGGCAACAATATCCCCATTACAGAAAAACTCCTAGAATGGATATCTAACTCCCTCCCCAGGAAAGCATAGTATTAGGAGACCTTAATACTGACTGGCAAAACTGTTCCAGTCATAAGCCACTCTCCCATATTAACCTACATGGCCTAACCCAACTCATCACTTCTCCCCACAAGAACAGACAAGAGAACCAAACATCAATCCACTCTAGATTGGAAGCTTGTATCCCACCCATCACTGATATCCCTAGCAGGATGTCTACCAGACACCTCGTGTAAGTGCCTGTAGAGTGCATCTGTGTAGGATTCAGTAGTCATAACTGTATTGTCCATCTCCATGGGTGTCATGAAGTTCGCCACTTCTGTCTTAAAAAGCATGAAGTTGGCACTGGAGAAATTTTACTGTGGTTTCCTTAATGAGGAGTGAGGGTGGGATGTGGATATCTAGGGTGATTAGCTTATGGTTGGATCTGACCAACGAGGAGTTGACTTCAGGATGGAGCCTTGGAGTACTCCTAGGGAGACTGGTGGGGGGGAGAGTTGGTTTTCCACATAACAGCTTGTTTCCTTCCCTCTAGGTAGTTTTGAACCAGGAGATGGCAGGGGTGGTAAGGTTTAGAGGTGCTAGTGAAAGAAGGAGTTTATTGTGGTTAACCATTTTGAATGCTTTGGACAAGTCAAGGAAGGTGGCAGATACAAGTAGTCCATTGTTTCTGTGAGTATTGACAATGTTGGTGAATTCTCTTAGTGTGGTGGAGGTGCTATGGAAGGGTCTAAAGCCATGTTGTTGTTGCTTTTAGATTATTTTCTAGGAGATATTTCATTAGTTGCTTGTGTATTACCCTCTCTACAATTTTAGATAAAGGGGGTAGTATGGCTATAGAGGCGGTAGTTGCTGAGTTCCAGGAGGTTCCCCCTTTATGTAGAGGGATGATATGTGATATTTTCCATAGCTTGGGTACTATACACTCGGAGATGGACCTGTTAATTAGGATGGAGACAGGATATGATATGGCTTCTGCAGCCAGGTGGAGGTATTCAGCGGGTAATTTACCTGCAGATAGTGACGTTGGTTTGAGCTTGCAAAGTAGTTTTTCAATGGATTTGGTTGGTTCTGGGTGGAAGCTGAACTTGAGGCAATTGTTAGTTGGGGGTGTGGGGTGGATTTGCAGGGATGGGGATGTTGTCATAGGGTTGGTTGTTTGTAAGGGTCTGGATGGTTTCCGTAAAGTATTTATTAAATTGTGTGGAGATGTCTTCTTGGTTATCATCTATTTTTGAGGTTGGGGTAGTTGTTTTACCTGGTTGTAGAATAGAGTTAATTGCTGCCCAGAATTTTTGTGGGTTGTTCCTGTGCTTATCCTGTAACTTTTGGTAGCAAGATGTTTTGTCTGTTTTGGTAAGTTTTTTACTTTGTTATGTAGTTCAACATATATTTGTTTGTTCAGTTGGGGTTTACTGTTTAGGTAGTTGGTCCAGGCCTTGTTTCTTTTTTTGAGGAGGGATTTTGTGTCTGGGGCTAACCAGGGGGCATATTTAGTTTTAATTCTTGTTGTTCTGGAGGGGGCATGATGATTAAGGGTGTTTAAGAAGGTAGTATTGAAATATAGTACAGCTTCATCAAGAGGTAGGTTTTTAAGGGGGACCCAATTGCACATTTTTAGGTCGTTTATAAAGTTGAAGCAGTTAAAGTGTTTTTTGTTTCGAATTAGGCATGTAGATATTTGAGTCAGTTGTGGTGATTTTGATCTGAGTAAGAATGTGGCTTGGTAACTACTTGGTGTCTAGTAGACACCCTGCTAGGGATATCAGTGATGGGTGGGATAAGAGTATCCAATCTAGAGTGGATTGATGTTTGGTTCTATTGTCTGTTCTTGTGGGGGGAAGTGATGAGTTGGGTTAGGCCATGTAGGTTAATATGGGAGAGTGGCTTATGAATAGAACGGTTTTGCCAGTCAGTATTAAGGCCTCCTAATACTATGCTTTCCTGGGGGAGGGAGTTAGATATCCATTCTAGGAGTTTTTCTGTAATTGGGATATTGTTGCCTGGAGGGATGTAGCACCCTATGATGTTGATGCATTTATTATCATTAAGTTTTAGTTTTGTTAGTGTGTGTTCAACTTTATGAGGTCTAGGGTTGTTATGTCTACTTTCTCAAGGATGATGTGAGATTTATACACTACAGCAACACCCCCTTTTTTTACCTATTCTATCACTACGAATTATATTGTAACCTGGTGGAGTGATTTCATTGTTGTGGTTGCCTGGTTTAAGCCAAGTCTCTGTTAGCATGACTATCTCAGGTTGATAAAAGGAGAGTAGTGCATGAAGGTCGTGGACTTTTAGTATACCTAACATTTAAATTTAAAATGAGGAGCGTGGATTTGTCTCTGTGGAGTAGGGTATCATTAGGGTTGGGGCTCCTAGATTTTTCTGGGCCTGGGTTTGGGTGTATATCACCTCAGCTAATGAGTTAGGTTCTGAGGTAAAAATAGAGTTTGAGTAGTTTGTTTAGGGTCTTAAAGTTCTTTATAGTTGTTTGAGACTGGTAGTGTGATGGCTGTGCTCTGTGTGCATAGTGGTGAATAAAGAAGGTTTGGTAGTGATGTGGGACTAGTTGAGTAAAAGGGTGTGTTGTAATAATGTCAGTGGAAGTAGTTTTTCTTGGTATATGGATAAAATTAAGTTGTTTTTGGTGGTTGGTGATATAAGTTAGCAGTGGGAGTGTGGGTACACCTAGGAGCAATAGTAAGAGGTGTATGTATGTGGGTTTGGGTAGTTTGGGCAAGGTTTGGTCATGTGTGAGAGATCTGCTTGGGATGGGGTGGGTGTGGTGGATGATGAGAGGTGTTGTTTGTGATTGTAAGGTAGTTAGATGGAAGACTGTGCTTTATAGGATGTGGAATAGTGGAAGAGAAGGAAATGGGTACAGGGGTGGGGCAGATTCAGTGGTTAGCATGATGGGCGTGGCTAAGTTCAGTTGAAATGTAGCACTAGTGGGGGCGGGTGGGAATAGGAAGCAGGGAGGGGAGCGGAGTGAGCCCGAGCACAGCGGGGCTAACACTAACGCCAATTATATCAATGGGCTTACTTGTTTCTTTTCTTTGTACACCAAATGTATCATTCCACTTGTTTCTGTTTACACCAAATGTGTCTATTTGGCTGTATTGTACTAGTTTAATTTACTTATACTGATGCAGTCACACTGAAAAAGGTCTGGGGAAGCTTCCTCACCACAAGCAGGCCAAAAGATAACTTTCAAAAGGGCGCCGCTCAAGGAGACCCACTAATATAGACTAGTTAATGTGCATGGGGGAGGAGGAAGTTAGAGGAGGGAGATACAAAATGGGGGAAGGTATAACCAGAAAAAGCCGGTAGAGATCTGTCCCGCCCCCTCACAGAAGACTGCAAAGGAAAGTAATCAGCATAAGAAGTGGAAGCCTTGGAGCTGTAATGTTAAGTGTAAGCAAGGAAGAGGTCTAAGCAGGAAATTAGGAGTGTAAGCAGTTAGTTGCAGAAACACTACTTTAAGGCCTTGGTGTGCAAGTAATACAAAGGAAGGTAAATCTATCTGGGGGACAAAATACACCAAGTAAATGGTACTTGCCTTACTTTACAAGTATTCAGTGTGGAGGCAGATCTATTTGGGACAAGATACAGCAAGTATATTGTTAAGTTATGACACCCAGTGGCAATAGACAAAGCTATAGTTGCCTGGGGGGCCTTGCAGGTGTGCATGCCGGCCAAACCAATGTTTAAAAATAATTAGTAAAAGTAACAAATGTGCTGTAAAAGGAAATGTAAATAGCCAGTCACAATGTTTAAAACATAACTGTTAAGGACCACATCTGCTAATAACAAGAACTGTAAATATCCAGCCACCTATGCAGACTTGTCTGGTAGGTATCCTTATTAAACAGAGTTATTCTTGCCTTGCAATAACTGTAGGGAGAAACCAGACCATAGCAGTGGTTTTATCTGGCAATGTTGCAGTTGCGGGGGGGGGGGGGGCCCAAGCTGCGATGATGCGTTATGCAGACTTGTCTGGTAGGTATCTTTATTAAAAAGTGTTATTCTTGGCTTGCAATAACTGTAGGGAGAAACCGACCATAGCAGTGGTTTTACCTGGCAATGCTGCAGTTGCTGGGGGGGAGGGGGACCGAGCTGCGATGATGCAGGTAGACCAAGTGTGCTATGCAGACTTGTCTGGTAGGTATCCTTATTAAAAATTGTTATTCTTAACTTGCAATAATGGTAGGGGGAAACCGGACCATAGCAGTGGTTTTATCTGACAAATGTTGGTGTTGCTGGGGGGGGCGAGCTGCGATGATGCAGGTAGACCAAGTGTGCTATGCAGACTTGTCTGGTAGGTATCTTTATTAAAAAGTGTTATTCTTGGCTTGCAATAACTGTAGGGAGAAACCGGACTGTAGCAGTGGTTTTATCTGGCAATGTTGCAGTTGCTGGGGGGGCCCGAGCTGCGATGATGCAGGTAGACCAAGTGTGCTATGCAGACTTGTCTGGTAGGTATCCTTATTAAATAGTGTTGTTCTTGGCTTGCAATAACTGAAGGGAGAAACCATTGCAGTTGTGTGGGTGTGGGTTGCTGTGTTTGTGGAAGGTGGAGATGTGCCTTTGTAAGTGTGGTGCGAATGTTATGCATTATGAAATGGAGAAATTAAGAGTAAAATTTTGCTCAGTGAAGTCCCTAGCAATTTCATCATTGCTTGATTCAGACATATACATTCCCTGTGTTTGTCAGTACTATGTTTGAGTGCATTGTTTTGGAGTGTGGTATCACTGCTACAGCAGCTGGTACTCTTTCTATACAAGTATATGCTTCTCCTGGAGTCTGTTGCTGAGAGGATGAGAAACACACTACAAATATACAACTAAGACAAACTACATAAAGCAATAGTAAGAAAGTACTAGGTCACATCAGAGGCTTGGGAGGTCATTGTTAAGAAACTGAAAATTGTTGTAAAATTTATCATTAAATACCATAAGTTCAGGTTATACTATAAGAGAATAACTGTGTAAAGATAACCATGTCAGCAGCCAAAATGCATTACAAGTTGAATATTTTACTGTGCACATTTTAAAAAAGGATAGACTAGCCTAAACTCTGGACTGATGAGTTTGCTTTTTATTCTTGGGAATTGCTATTCAGAAGTGAAGAGACATACAAGGGAACAGTTTTAGTGGCACACCAGGCTATTTTTATTTCTATTGTCATGCAAAGCTGACTAAATAGTTGAATCTAGCAAAGCTGGAAATGTGAGACTGTAGCTCACTGAAGGAGGGAGATGGTAGGAGTAACCTGGCCAGGAACTGAAACTTGCAAAACTGCACCATGTGAAAAGTCTTTTGTATCACAGTAATTTGTTGACACTTTTGCAAGTTTCTTTCAGTGAATGTGTAGTACATCAGTAGGAACAACATTTGTAAAACTCGGCGCATACCAGTCAATGACACATGAGCTGCAGACTCTCAAACTTGGCAGTTTTTTTCAGGAGTTCCATTGTAAGTGAATGGAAGTCTAGTCTGACAACAAATGGTAGGGCTATTTGTCCTCACAGTCTGCATTATAGGACAGATATAGCTTTCCAAAGAAATCACCATGTCTGCCCCCATGAGGGCAGACAAGAGTAAAAACAAAATAAAATTAGGAATGAGTACTTATTTTGCTGAAGGCAGCTTTGGGAGGTGTAGTAAATCATGGCAAGATAAAAAATATATGTTTTCTTCATCATTTGCCCGTAGTGGTCCTTTAAGTCAGTAGGTGGAGCAGATACACAAATATACAGCTTGGATTCAAGTAATGCTGCTATATTGTAAAATATAAAATATTGCTACCTCACTCAACACACACTTCACACAAACCATACTATCACTAGCTAAACAACACAACCACCCTCCCCTCCAACCCACACCTTCAACTAGTAATCTCCCCACTGCCTTCTCTTTTTCTCCTGTAGCTACCTCCAACATAAAAAAAAAACTCTTAACTAAACTTAATTCCACCAAATTAGCAGCAGACAACCTCCCAAGTGAATACCTACAAATCGCAGCTGATGCTCTAGCCTACCCAGTATCCATCTTGATTAACAGATCTCTGTCAGAAAGTTACATTCCCACACTTTGGAAAGTATCACATATAATTCCCCATCCACAAAGGCGGACCCTCCACAGAACTAACCAATTACCGCCCCATAGCTATTCTCTCTCCACTCTCCAAAATACTAGAGAGATGCATACACTCTCAAGTCTCAGACTACCTCCTTACTGTTGGCTATGCCCTTGCAACTCCCACTCTAATATCACCCACCCCATCCAAACACTACCTTTCTTTCCACTCCACTAACTACCTTGATTATAGCAAGCTCAGATACTCATAAGCCAGTACTTATTATACAGCAGGAACTTCTTCTTGTAACATTTGTTAATGTCTGTTATGTACTTCACAGATACAGATTCTAGTTGTCTACTGATGTACTATGTTCTTCATCTGTAAACGTGTTGTAAGTAATTGCTATGTAATCCAATGTAACTACTGTCTGTATTTTAACTGTGGAACCTTTCTCTCCGGGCCTCTGCTGAAAATTGACCTATGTCCAGTCGGACACTCCCGGTCAACAAATATAAATAAATAATGCAATAAGCTAGCTTAGTGTGGTTCTTCCTCCAACTCGCTCCATCGTGTTCCTGTCTCCATTACCCACAAAAAAACAACTAGTGCCACTTGCATTTTCCCATCCTGTCTAGTCTCTATTTTTTATCTAAGTTCATTTTAACAGCCTGAATCAGTAATTCCAGTAAGTAGCTGCACTGTATTTTGCCATTTAAGTAGTCTAACTGATGGAATTTAACCTGAGTATATTCCTAGTGACAGAAGTGACCGCCCAAATAGTTCAAGAGTTGTAACTGCTTTAAGGCAGTTACAGGCCACTACTACACACTGTTGCAGTATTATTTTCCTTTTAATTTCTCCAAATCTTTGGGATTTTTAACACCATGACGGGAATAGACACCATTCCTACATCAAAGAACAAAGTTCATGAAATTAGTATTGTTTCAATCTTTGATGTCAGCTGAAGTGCTCATCGCAACACCCGCAATGTGCCCAGTAATGACTCCTCCTGGAAATTTGTATGGAATTAGATGTATTGGTAACACATCTAAATAGGACTGTAGATTATTTTTTATAAGACCCATTGCTCCTACTACTACTGGAACCTGTCTGGGTATCTTTCTTCCACATTGCTCTTGTTTCTGCCTGCAAATCTTGATATTTTATGACTGCCTCTCTTTCTCTCTCTGTACTCAAGACACTGCAGTCACTGGGTGTAGCGATTTCAATGAACAATGCTACTTTTGTCTTCTCTTCATGGACCACTAGATCTGTTTTTTTCACATCTTTTGAACTGTTGGTAATGGGTGATACCATGTGATGTAAACATCATTTTCTATGATGCTTTGTGGTTCATATTTCCAGTGTTTTTCAGCTACTTCAATATTATAATGTTTATGTCTTGCCACATTATTATGCAGTCCTTCTGCCATTAGTATGTCACAACCAGCAACAAGGTGTGCAACTGTTTCTAATTCTGTTTTACAAAACCTACATCTGCCTGTTTCTCCCACATGTTCAATGAACTTTGTAAACCAACATGTACTTAGTCCACTATCTTGGGCCGCCAATATTAACCTCTTCATCTCCTTAACCATTCCTGTGTTCCATCCTGATCAACATGAGGTTGTTCCAGGAGTTTTCTATACCTGCAACTATATTAATGCATTTCCCACATTTTTTGCCTTCTCATCTGATCCTTCACCTTATGTTCTTTCTTTTGTTTTTGGCACATTCAGTTGCCGCCTGTGGTGCAGCGGTTAACGTTGTTACCTCACAGCAAGAGGTTCTCCAGTTCAATTCCTGGCTGGGATGCCTTCTGTGTGGAGTGTGCATGTTCTCCCTGCATTTGTGTGGGGTTTCCCCAAGTAATCTGGTTTCCTCCCACATTCTAAAGACATGCATCTAAAGCATTTCTCCCTAGGCCTCCGGTGAAAATAGGCTCGGTCGTAGTTGGACTTTCCCTGCATTCGTGTGGGTTTTCTCCGGGTAATCTGGACTGCTCCCACATTCTAAAGACATGCATCCGGAGCATTTCTCCCTGGGCCTCCGGTGAAAATAGGCTCGGTCCTGGTTGGACTTTCCCAGTCAACAAATATTAAATAAATAAATAAATAAAATACTTCTGGTTTGATTTCTATTTCCAGTTGATGCTGATATGATTCTGCTAGACTAAAAATGGAAGTCATCTTAGATTTATTCTCTTCATGTTTCAAAACAGTCACTACATTTGAGTCTTTTGAGGTCAGCAGATATGTATGCAGTCCCACGATTGCAGATCTATACATGTAATCGGATTCAAGGAGGCCCATGCCTCCTTCAGAACGGGGAATATATAATCTTGTCATACACTGATTTTTATAAATCATTTGATGAGCATGAAGTATCCTTGTTTTCCTGTCTAATCTATCCAATACATTTTGGGGTCAGTCAATCACTCCAAAAACTGTAAGTTAGGACAGGAACAGCCAATTGGTTTATAGCTTGAACTTTGTTCCTAGACATCAGCGCTGTTTTCAGGATTAATTTAAGTCTTCTAAAATATTTCTTACCGAGTGTTATTCACATTTTTTTCATGTTTTATTGTTGATCTTTCATCAGTCCCCAAATATTCATACACTCCCTCTTACTCAAGTTCTTTTATATCACATTCTTGTCCCAGACTGATGTTTTCTTGGCGCTGCAACTTTCCTACTTTAAAGCTTGCTTATTTATCAAGACCAAATGACATTCTTCTATCATCTGAAAAAGTTTTGACTACTTGCAGTTGTGCTTTCAGCTCCTCGTCCATTGAGCTATACAGCTTTAAATCAACAAAGAGAATATGAGAAGTCTTTACACTTTGTTGCTTTCTAGGAGCCAAATTAAAGCCATGACCTAATCTGTTAAGCAAACAGTTAAATGGTTTAAGGGCAAAACAAAAGAGCAGCGGTGACAGTCTCACCCTGGAATATCTCCCTTTGGATTTTTATCCCTGGAATAAGAATTTGTCCTTTACCATGGCTTAACCACAAAGTGGTTTGCCACTCTTTCATGGTCGCTGTAATGTAGTTTATCAGTTTAGAGTGCATCTTATACATTTTTAAGTACTCTTTTATCCATGAATGCGAAATACTTTCAGATACTTTTTTGTGGTCTATCCATGCCATACTTAGATTCTTCCCCTTTTTACAGTTCTCCACTATGACTTTAACAAATTATCTTTCGTTCCATATGACTTTTATTACCCTTTTATTCTACTGCCATAACTGAGTTCTCTTCTAAATGACTATAAACTCCGTCATCATCAATTCCAGTGTATAGTTTATACATTGTCAGAAGGCAAGTTATTGGTCTATAATTTTTAGGGTGGCTGAGGATAGTCTAATGTCCATCCACCTTTTACACCTTCCCAGCATCGTACATCACGTATGTCTTACGTGCAAGGCATAAGGTACATATGTGATATATGGAACCTAATCTTCAGAACTGAAGTACCCAAGCAGAACCAGAGCAACCCCAGAGAAACAACAACACGCCCATCCAGAAAGGGAAACAGAAGGCAATAAGGGTGTAAAAAGAACACCCCTCAACCAGCAGTGGGGCAACAGCAAATGGGGCCTCAATACTAAAATACTAAGAAGGAGGACATCTACTCTTATGGTAAGATGTTATACAACTGTACTATGTCCTTCCTTATGACATTACTGTCGCATTCTTTATTCTTGGTAGAGTACATAAGCTAATAGAAAGTATGGGGGAAGGAAGGCAAAATACACTCCCCCACACACAAATTCATGAAGGACAGCACTGCCAAATCCTGCTCTGGCCCTTGAAATGACATCCAACTTATAATGCTCATTAAAAGTGTGGACAGAAGACCAAGTAAATGCTTCCAAAATGGATCTAGTATCCAGATCCTTGAATAAAAAAAATAAAAAAAACACTGAAAGAGGTTACTGCCTTGGTAGAATGAGCACCATCAGAACAGGAAGGCTGCTTGCCATGAAAAGAACAACAAAAGGAAATGGCCTTAGAGATCCAGGAAGAGATGGTTGGTTTAGACACTGTCAATCCCAACTTCCTAGCATGAAAGGGGGCTCAGATTTTCTGATGTATTTTGTCTTATCCAAGTACCACCTGAGTTATCTATATAAATCCAAGGTGTTTACTGCCTTCTCATTAGCAGACTGTGGAGTAGGAAAAAAGGAGGAAAGATGAATAGACTGATTCAAGCATAAATCGTCTTGAGCATAAAAGGAGTAGTATGAAGATACACCCTTGTCCTTAGTGAAAAACCAAAAAAGAATAAACTACCATGGGAGCTTGGAGTTCAGAAACTCTCTTGGCAGATGTAAGAGCTACCAACAATACAGTTTTCCAAGTATAATGTTGCAGAGAAGAAGAAAAGGCAGGCTGAAAATGGGACAGAGTCAATTTTTCAGGAACAAAATTAAGGTCCCAAGGAGGAATAGGCTGTCTTGGGGGCCTAATATGAAGAATGCCTTCTAAGAAGTGTCTGACTTCAAAATTAGAAGCCAAACGTGGACTAGCAGGCAAACAAGCAGAAATGGCTGTCAAATGAACTTTAACAGAGAAATATGCCAAACCAGCATTGCTCAATTCTTACTTAAGAAAGGAACAATGGGACCCCAAAAGAAAAAGGGTCCTGGGTCATGCTTGAAACACCAAAAATGAAAAAGTCTCTTCCACTTAGCCATATAGGATTTTCAACTAATAAGTTTTCTGGGCTTCTGCAAAAACTGAAGCACACCCTCAGAAAATTCTTGCCTAAAGGGAATCATAACCCTATCACACAAAGTCTCAGTTGAAGTGTGAAGTAAGAGTGAAAAAGAGACCCCTTGTTTTGTGGAAGATCCATCCTGTGAGATAACTTGTGATGATTGCCCCTGGCCAGGTGAAAAAGAAGGGAAAACCAGTGCAGTCTGGGCCAAAAAGGAGTCACCAGCAAGAAGTTGGGTACATCCCACATGATCTTATATATCCTCTTCCAAAAAAGACAGAGCATCCACTTTCCAAGCCATTGGACTTAGAACTCTGGAAAATAACCAATAAATGTGTCTGTTCAAAGAGGAGGCAAAACGATCTAATTGAAGTTCTTCACCGATGTATAATATCCAGAAACACCTCTCTGTGAAGCATCCATTTGTGAGGATGTGTCCTGGATGTGGTCAAAGAGTCTGCCACTAGATTGTGCTCTGAAGGGATATAAACTGCCTGAAGATCCAGTCGATGGTGGGTTGCAAAATCCCAAGCCTGAAAAGCTGGTCTGCAAAGAAGACTTTGTGCCCTCTTGCTTGTAGATGTGTCACGACTGTGGTATTGTCTGTAAAAATCTTAAGAGGACCTGGAAACCAAAGGAAGCAAAAGGCCTGAAGAACTAGGACTAGAGCCCTCGATGTAATCTGACATTTGTTGATGGGACCAAAGACCCTGAACTTTCAGATTGCTGAGGAAGTTCCACAACATTTATTGAAGCATCCATATGCACCTCTTGAGTAGGAAGAACAACGTGAAAAGGCAGACCAGGATTTAGGGAGATCTGCTGAATCCACTAGAGGAATTTGAGTTTAAGACAGGGTAAAAAAGGGGACTGGAAACTCCACAGCATGGCAGTGCTGCAGCCAAACAGTCGTGAGGTGTCACTGAAATTTCTTAATGTGGAATTTTGCAAAAGGAACCTTGAGAATGGTGGATGCCATGAACCCTAGGGATTGCAGAAACTCCCCTGCAGTAAGAACCAGAAGAGGAAGAACTGGGAATAAGCAGTCAAACTGAGAACCTTGGGAGGCAAAAGAGAAGCTAACAAGAAGAAAGAAATAGCCAGGGAATTGTTATGGCTAGGCTTGTATAGACCCTAGGGCTGATAGCCTAGTACCAACCTATGAACCTATGAACAATGGGATAGTTGGAATCCTGCACCCAAAGAAACAACTGGAACTCAGAGGGAGTCAACTTGGACTTTTTGAGACTGAGAGTGAAACCCATGCTGCACAGGAGAAGCATAGTGAAGCATAGATTCTGAAGCAGGAGCAGCTAAGAGGGGGTTTGAGTCAGAAGGTTGTCCAGATAACAAAAAATCTTAATTCCCAGAAGTCTGCAAAAATGTACCACAGGAGCTAGACATTTAGTAAACACCCTTGGAGCTGTAGAATGATCAAAAGGCAAAGCAGAGAACTAATGAGAGGAAGAAACAGACAAACATAAAAATGTCCTAAAGGGAGGGTGAATAGGAACATGGAAGAAAGCATTTTCAAATACAAGACCAGAAAAGTTTGGGGAAGCAAGAGTGAAAAGGATATGAAGAGGAAAAAGGATATGAAGAGAACGAACCTTGAAAAAGATGTTGAGATAGAGTAGATCTAGAATGGGTCTTCATGACCTCTCCTTCCTGATAACCAGAAACCTTTCAGAACAAAAACCCGTTCTCTGTTGAGACAAGGGAACAGGTTTGCATGGTTCCCTGTTTTAGCAGATCCTGCAGGATCAGAAGAAAAGGAGGGAATGACAAGAAGGAGGCTGGCAGATACCAGAAAATGGAGGAAGCACTAAAATAACAGTGTCGGATGACAGAGAAAACCTAGATGTATGTGGTTATCTGTTGTCAAACAGGGAAGGAAATGGTTAGCCTGAGAAAAAAGTAATCTGGCCAAAGCTGAATTAATTGCATTTTCAATTTATCTGCACTGGTCTGATGACCCTTTTCAGTCATAACCCATGTATAAAAGTCCAACAGATGAAATAAAATAGACTTGCATATGGCTTCCAAGATGGGTGCACACCGATCAGCAGTATAACTTCTTTTTCCCTGAGTTTGTTTTCACACTGAGAGAACTGAAGTGCCACTATAAAGTTTTTTTTTTTCTTTTGGGGGGGGGGGGTAAAATTCTGTTACTGGCTAGTAAACACACTGTCTGGATGCCAGCAAAGAATAAATTTGGAAACCTGAAAGAAAATTAACATGAGAAGGTGAAGAGAAAATAAGGTCTGGGAATTATTCTACAGCTGTTCACAAAAAGCAGTTCAAGCTTCAGTTTTGGTTCAAGAGATGGCTTCCAGTAATTTAGAGGAAAAAGTAAATCAAATGCACTCAAGGAGTGATTAAAATAAATGAACCATTGAAAGAATATATCGATAAAAAAAAAAGAAAAGGCTGGAAAAAAATGGAAGAAGCTTTACCTAGCCATTCAGATGAACTGATAAAACTGCAAAAATCAGAGGCTAACATGAAGAAAAAGCTGGCCAAATATGAGGTTTCTCAAGAACTATTTAAAAAAAAATAGTAGAGTTAGAAGGCAAAGCACACCCAGAAAAATCTTAGCTTTTCTGGTATACTAGAGAAACTGGAAGGCGCAGACTGTATTCATTTTATGAAAGCACAAATGAGCAACTGGACTGGTGATCCACAGCAGAATGTGTTAATTGAAAGGGTGCATTATGTGTATGCTCAAAATTAGCCATGAGAAAGTGGCCAAGCCCTATATTACTAAAGATGCAATCATACCATCAGAAAGTGTTGATCCTGACAAAACTTTGGCAGAAGGGTGAAGTATTACAACCTGTAGACAAGAGTCTTCATAGAAAATGATTGTTCACTATATACCAGGAAGAAGAGAAGCAAATTTATCCCAAAAATCGGGGAATGTTGAGAGGCAGGTGTGATACTGAAGACAAATGGATTTAGCAGCTTGAAAGTGTTTTTACCTGAATGATCCAAGTAATTTTTTTGGATTCAGAAAAGACTAAGGAGGAAATAATTAAGTTTATCCAAAAAAGTGAGTCAGCATGCAGAAGGGGACTCTGCTTCTCATTCATCGGACGGTAAGGTTTGTGTAGAGATTTTGCTAGTGAAATCTTTTCCAGTGTTCCAAAGGAAAATTCTTGAGAATCAGAAAAGGTATAGGAGTCGACTAGAAGAGTCACCAGTATCTTGGACTTCAACCAGAGTCTGGTGTTGGGAGATAGAGATGAGCAGGAAGATGATCAGCAACTCTGAAATTAGTGAATAAATGGAAAATTACAAACCATCTTGTTACACTTGTGAAATATTGTTTTGCAAAAACACTTGACTTTAGATGACTTTGTTGAACTTGTGGGTGGACTGTAAAGCAAATACCTCACTTTATATCATTAATGTTTAGGACACAAAAAGGGGGAAATGGGTAAAAAAAAACTTCTCAACAGCATTTGTATAAAACATTTCATAATATAAAATGCATGTTATATACAGTAAAACAATTTTGTATAGTTTTGTATAGTGTGCATTTTAAATGTCGGTGGAATCTTTCAGTTGTAAGAAATACGGGTTTTACATTTTAACAAAAGAAAAAAGTCTGGATAAAGGCAAGTTTAATGTTCATATACTGTGATCTTAGGCTGCTGTGGTGGGGGTGGGGTGTAAAAGCGCACTGATTATATTATATGCAAAATTAGGTTATCTTCTCTTTTTATTATATAAGGGTGAATGTTTAGATTACTACCTTTGGCTTAAGCTGTAAACAGGTATTTTCAAGACAAAAATGATGAAAGCCATAAAAATACTAAGCCTCTTACAACTGCAAAGATATTAGCTTGCTTGCTTGTTTTCCACTAGCAAATGTTCAATGGAATGCAGACGTCTGCAGCTGAGAGCAGCTGTGCATTCTTTTCTCAGTGAAAGTTACACAGACTTTTTGCTCAGTACATTTCTATGGAGACAAGCTGTATGTAGGTGTAGTTAATCCTGAAAATTCTGACTATTCTTTGCTAAGTGAAATTAAAAACTTAAAGGTAGAATGTCAAGCAGTTCAGTGAAAAAATAAGCTTGAAATTATGGGAAGTAAACGGGTAACAACCTCTCTAACCGAACTACAAAAGGAGGGGGAGTATCCATATTCATAAAGGATACCCACACCTCCAGGTCAGTGGCAACGCACGAAGCATCAGAGACCATCCAGGTGCAATTAACCATAGGTAAAACTGCCCTACAGTTTGTAACATGCTACAGACCACCTTCTCAAACTCAGGAAACCCACACAGCCTTCCTGAAGACACTGGAGAGTATAAATGTCTCTCCAAACACCATCATATTGGGTGACTTCAACTACCCAAACATAGACTGGGAACATTACTCAAGCCCCAACACCCTAGCCCAAAGGTTCCTTGAGTTCATAAACTCAAATGCTATGGAACAACTAGTCACCATTCCCACAAGAGGAGAAAATATACTAGACCTGATCATCACAAACATGGGGACAAAATGCTCCACACCGGAAGTATATCCCTCATTGGTGAGATCAGACCATAAATTAATCTCACTGGAGATCCACATCCCGCCCCCACCCCCAGCAAAAAAGACCACAGTGAAGAACTTCTCAAAAGCAAACTTCACACTTCTTAAGACTGGACTGGAGTGGTATCCTTCAAGGTCCCCGAGCCAGTGGAAACCACAACCCACGCTGCTGAAACCCTTACAAATGCCTCCTACGAGCACCTCCAGGAATGTATGGATCAAGCAATCCCTAATAAAATCAAGACCTTTTCCACCAAAGGCAGGCGCCCGGTCTGGTGGACTCCAGCCATAAACAAACTCTACAACAAGAGGAGAAAGCTACTACATGACAGAGCAAAATCCCTAAATGGGAAGGCATCTCTGATCAATACTAGCAAAAAACTACGATCACTCATAAAATCATCCAAAGCCAACTTTGAGAGAAAAATCGCTAATGACACAAAAGACAATCATAAAGCCTTCTTTAGCTATGTTAGAAACCTGGGTGGAAACTCCCAGATATGCTCAGAATTAGTCCAAAATGATAAAAAATCACTGAACCCACAGACATTGCCAACATACTGGCAGACAGGTTCAGTGCAAATTTCCCTCCCTCCCCCAAAAGCAGAAATATCTATCCCACCAGAGCCTAGCCTCCCAAACATCTCAGATGCCCAGGTGAGAGCTGCTCTCTCTAAAGCAAAAACACAGCATCAATGGGACCGGACGGTGTCCCCGGCTGTGTGCTACCTAACTCAATGAGGAACTAAACCCACACATAAGGCTGCTGTTTAATCTTAGCCTTACTACAGGATCACGCACCAAAGAATGGCGTACTGCAACTGTGGTCCCACTCCACAAAGGCGGTGCTTCTACGGACCCTGGAAATTACCACCCCATAAGCTTGACCAGCCTTGTCTGCAAAGCTATGGAGAGGATCATAATGGAACTCATAAATAAAGACATTGGGGACCTACAGACACTGGATCCTACCCAATTTGGCTTTGTCAAGGGCAGATCCTCCCTCTTGAACTTGGTCGACTTTTTCGAAACAGTCACTAAGGCCATTGATGAGGGTAAGGCAGTTCACACAGCCTACCTTGACCTAGCAAAAGCATTCGACACAATACCCCACTCGGGCATCATAGAAAAGCTCACCATCTTAGATGTAAACCCATATGTCACAAGATGGGTTGCAAACTGGCTCAAGGACAGAACACACAGGGTTAGAGTTGCTGGTGCCATGTCAGACTCTAAGCCGGTCACGAGCGGTGTCCCACAGGGCTCAGTCCTGGGCCCCTCTTGTTCGGCATTTATTTTTCTGAAGTGCAGGCAAACATAGGGGCATTGTGGCTGACAAAATTTGCAGATGACTGCAAACTGGGCACCATAATTGACACTCCATCAGACACAGACATCCTCCAGAAAGGTCTCATAGAAATGGATAACTGGTGCCAGAGCCATGGCCTTAAGCTAAATGCCAAAATGTATAGTCATACCCTTTGGGAAAAACAAGGTAACCCTAATTAACACATAGGTAGTAATCCATTAAACACGGAAGAAGTTATCAGGGACCTGGGGACCCAAGTTGACAGTAACCTCTCTTTGACACTCACATTGCCAAAGTGGTTAGGAAGACCTTCTACATTGCCCACCTGATCATGAAGGGATTCACATCCAGATCAGGAGAGGTCATTGTACCCTGTACTCTGCACTTATCAGACCAATGATTGAGTACAACGCCCATTCGAATGTACCTTACCCGACACCTGCAGCAGTTGGAAAGACCCCAAAAGTTCCTCACCAAAAGGATAAAGGCTCAAACATATGTCATACGATGCCCGACTGAAGAAACTCCAGCTCTATTCAGTCGCATACCGCCTGCTCAGAGGTAATCTGTGCCTGACATACAAGGCCATGTCCAACCCGAATTAATGGACATGCTCCACCTCAAAAATCCAAATCCACCAGAGCCACGAGAGCAAGAGACTTAAACCTCAACACGGATATAAATAGGACGTGCTGGAGGGACAGATTCATCACCCAGAGACTCCCTACACTATGGAACAGAATCCCAGTCCATGTGAGGCAGAGCCCCTCACTGACTCTGTTCAAGAGAAATCTTGACGAGTGGATGGGAGATCGTAGGTTTACCCCGGGAATCATCTCTGTATCACTGCTGGACAGAGGCACAGCAAACTAATGGGTATAGTATTCTCATCCTAAGGGGTGGTGAAAGCCACACACACTCTGGCTAGGCTTATAAATGCCCTAGGGCAGATAGCCTAGTATGAACCTATGAACCTATGAACAGCCTTAACACTTTAATGCAGTTAATATAACATCATACAAGCTAGTTTTATTTACAGATAGCCAGTGCCCTTTTTCTTAGGGCTAAAAGATTACATTTTCTGAAAGCATACAAGCTGTTTTATATATGTGAGGGGAACAGATAAAAACAAAACAGAAAGCAGTTAGTGCAAGTGGAACACAGGCTGTAACATGCAGTTTAGCATGCTTAACCTTAAGTTTAGGTTAGATGCCTGTAGGTGCAGTTGTCAATTTGGGGCAATTGCTCCCTTCAGGAGGGTTAAATTTCATGTTTTGAAGATGTACATAGTTTTAGGTTTGTTCCAGTTTAATAGGAAATGGGAATTTTTGTATTTAGTTTTTGTTTGAGGGTTTTCATTAAAATTAAGTCTTAAAATGTGACAGATTCAAATGGAGATGATTACAGTACAAAAGATCAGCCTGCCAAACATTAGTATATGCATGTAAAATAAAAGCTGGAAATACACATTCAAAAAATTGTCATGTATAATAGGTCGAAACAACATATTTTATCATAATGGTTATTGTCCAGATTATCCTGAAACATGAATGGCCTTAAAGGTATAGATAAAAAAGAAGGAACAGTGAATTATATTAAGAAATGCACAGTGCAAATAGCAATGCTACAGTATACATATTTGGAGAGAAATGAGCATGTGAATTTGGCAAACTGAAGATTTCAAAATGGATATTCAGCAGAATATCAGGGACAGAGGAAAAGGGGAATAATACTAGAGAGGTTCCAATATGATAAATGAGGAAAAAAGACAAAGATGATAGATGTGTGGTAGTAAGGGGCCATTGGAAATGGAGGAGGATTACAGGTTTCAGCAGGGATTATTTTATAGGTGAGGACTAAAATTTGATTTACAATAGTGAGGATGTACAGGGGGAACCTAGAAGAGACAATATAACAGAGGATAGATTTCTGTAGAAATTCATGAAAACATTTGGTATGGAAGAAGTGAATTCAGTAGTAGGAACTCTGACAAGAATTTACATATTACTCCCAAGGTACAATAACTGGGCTAGACTAGATAGAAATTATATTTCATATTAACAAGTGCATTTAATTGAAAGCTTAGACACACATCCAGTAACTATTTCTGATCATGCACCAATGAAAACTAAGATAAAAATGCACAGTAATGAAGCAAAATAACACATTGGCACTTTCCCAGCTACCTGTTAAAAACAGAAGAATTTAAGGAATGGGTAATGGAAAGTATTTAAGAGTTATTAGGTAAGGCAGATGCATCTTCAGAACTTATACGTAATGACTGGGATAAAATGGAGTTTAATAATAAGGTTGAAATAAAAGAGAATGCTATGGTTAAGAAGCAATAGACATTACTTAGAAGTCTGAAAAAGGTTTAAGTATAAAAGGGAATCTCACAGAGTAAGAGGAGGAGCAAATGCTGAAGAGGAAATAAGGGAATGTCTGGATAATATGCATGTGTTTAGAAAGACTGCATTTAAGCAACTATTTCTGAGAACTCCAATACACAAAAACTTTTAGCACAGTGACTTAGACAACAGAATGTTGAAATAGTTGTCGCCAGACATAGGGAACCTATATTAAAGCAAATAACCAGAGATCCTCTAAAAGTTTTAGAGATATTGTAGCAATTTTATGAAAATTTGTATAAAGCACAGAAATGTGGAAATCAACAAAGAGTACAAATGGAAATATTTCTAAAACACTTAATTATACCAAGGTTACAGGTAGATGAGGCTCAACAACTAACAGTTAAGACAGGAGGTGATGAGATAAAAAAGTACAGTTTTGTACCTACCATAAATGTAGATGTTCGAAGATCCACATTGCTGCAGTCCTTACATATGGGTAGTCCGCTGTCCTCGGTCGGCCCGAATACCAAAGTATTAGGCTGACGTCGGTCAAGGCGCTTAAAACTGACATCAGGACGTCAGGGTACAAAAGCGCATGACCGACGCCATTTCCTCAGTCTTTTCTTGCCCCAGATGTCAGAAGGCCCTAACAAGAAAGGCCAAAGCCAAAACCAGCAAAACTAACCAACCACCGTGCACTAACCATATTTACAATATGTACAACACAAACCACACCACCACCTTCAACAACAGAGGGAAGGAGGGAGGTAATTGACTGCAGCAATGTGGATCTTCGAACATCTACATTTATGGTAGGTACAAAACTGTACTATGTTCTTCATCTCACATTGCTGCAGTCCTTACATATGGGTAGAATCCCAAAGCAGAGGTAAGGGAGGATGGCAAAACTATAAAGCATTAGGAGCTGCCAAAATGCCCTGTAAAATTGCAGTGGCAAATCCAGCCCTAGATTTAGAGTAAAGTGGAAGGTGGTAATGCTTAGAGAAAGTATGCACTGAACTCCAAGTAGCTGCTTCCAAAATATCTTTAGTAGCCACCCCTTAAAAAGCTGTAGAAGTGGCAGTAGCCCTAGTGGAATGAGGCCTAATCCCAGCTGGAATCTCCTTACCATGATGGGAATAACAGAAAGCAATACAAAACCAATCCACTTAGAAATAGTTTGTTTTGAAACAGGTTTGCCCTGAGAACCCAAAGCAAAAGAAACAAACAACTGCTGAGACTGCCTGAACCCTTTAGTTCTGCTCAAATAATATCGCAACTGTCTGTGTATATCCAAAGTGTGCAAAATCCTTTCCCTTTATTTTGGGGTTTGCATAAAAAGTAGGCAAATGAATAGTTTGGTTTAAAGCCACACTAGAAACCACTTTAGGCATAAAAGAAGGGTTAGTACAAGACACCCTATCCTTGTGGAAAATTAAGAAAGGCTCAACTGCCATAAGGGCCTGTAATTCAGAAACCCTTCTCGCAGAGGTAATGGCCAACAAAAAGCAGTCTTCCATGATAAATATTTCAACTCTGCCGATGCTGCAGGCTCAAAAGGTTGTAGAGTGAGTTTCTCCAACACAAAATTGAGATCCCAAGCAGGAGTAGGAGCTCTACGTGGGGTCTTATATTCTTTGCCCTCTAAGGAATTGCTTAAACAAAGGCTGAGAAAATAATGGTGGGTCACAGTCATAGTGAGCAGAAATTGCTGCAGCATGAACCTTTATAGAGGAGAAGGACAAACCTTTGTCCAATAACTCAGTAAGGTATTGAAGCGCAACACTTAAATTAGGTTTAGAAACATCAAAGTCCTTTGCTGTACTCCAAAATAAAAATCTCTTCCATTTATCTGCGTAAACTTTCCTTGTACTAGGCCTTCTGGCCTCCAAAATAACATTCAAAACTTGTTGTGGAAGCTGAGACCCTTCAGGGTTTAAAACAGAATATGCCAGGCTGTCAGATGTAGAGAATGAAGATTGACATTGAGTAAATGACTGTTCTCCTGAGACAGCAGGTGAGGAATCGAAGGCAAAGGCCATGGAGGCTCCTGTACCAGACTTCTCAGTAATGGGTACCAGTGCTGTCGAGGCCAATCTGGAGCTATTAAAATCATGTTTGGCTTGTCCTGTCTGACCTTCAGGAGTACCTTTGGGAGGAGAGGCAGAGGTGGAAAGGCATACACGTGAAGATTGCTCCAATTGAATGAGAGAGCATCCACTTTCCAAGCTGTGGGATGAAACCTTTTTGTGCAAAACTTTGGCAGCTGGTAATTCAGTGGAGAAGCGAACAGATCTAGGTCTGGAGTTCCCATAACACTGTCAATCTCTGAAATACATGAGGATCCAATTTCCACTGTGGGGATCCATAATTTGTCTGCTCAACACATCTGCTAAGGAGTTCTGTGCTCCTGGCAGAAACCTTGCCTGAAGATTTAGCTGTAAACTGAGAGCAGTCTCCCACAAAATCATTGCTTGTCTGCATAGAGGATAAGAATGCGCTCCCCTTGCTTGTTGATGTACCACATGACAGTTGTGTTGTCTGTTTGAATCAACACCTGTCCTGGAAGAAGTAAATCCTTGAAAGCTATCAATGCAAATTGGACTGCTAACATCTCCTTCAAGTTGATATGTAGATGTTGAAGTCTGGCAGGCCACGTGTCTTGTACCCATTTTCCATTTAGATGAGCTCCCAAGCTTTGTCTGAGGCATCTGTCGTTAAAATCTGACTCGCCTCTGGCCGGGTCACAGAGAGTCCCTTGTTTAGGTGACATTCCAGAGCCCACCACAAAAATTCCTTTTGAATGCAAGGTATTATCTGAATGACAGTGTCCAAATCTTGGCAGTGCTGTGTCCATACATTCTTGAGATACCACTGTAGCTTCCTCATATGCAGTTTGGCATTGGGAAGTACCAGAATACAAGATGCCATGAACCCCAAGGCTTAAAGGACTGTCCTTGCAGTCAGCCTGGACTGACGAGACAATTGGTGGAAGTAAAGAGAAAGATTCTTTTGTTTGTCCGGGGTCAAAAGGCCATCTGGGATGCTGTATTCAGTCTCACACCCAGAAAGCACATGTCCTGAGAGGGTACTAGACTGGACTTTATTTCGTTCACAGAATACCCCAGGCATCTTAACACTGCCATCACATACTGTAAATGATGAAGAAGTTCGTCCTTTTCTTGGGCCAGAATCAGGCAATCGTCCAAATAAGGATAGATTTGTATTCCTCTTAGCCTGAAGAAAGCTACCACTGGAGCCAGAACCTTCGTGAACACTCTGGGCGCAGTAGATAAGCCAAAGGGCAATGCAGAGAACTGATAATGTGAAGTCCCAGCCCGAAAACGCAGATACTTCCTGCAACTGGGCCTGATAGGAACATGAAGGTAAGCTTCCTTGAGATCCAGAGTTACCATCCAGTGATCCTTGCCCAGCAGAGGTAAAAGCTGTTGTAACGTCAACATTTTGAACTTGGGAATGTCCAGATATGTGTTGAGGATAGATAAATCCAAAATTGGTCTCCACGTGTTTCCTTTCTTTGGTACTAGAAACAGGCGAGAATAAAATCTTAGGCCCACTTCTGGCAGAGGGACCGGTTGTATGGCCCCTATTTGAAGTAGTAGAGAAATTTGTTTGTGAGCCTCTAGTCTTTGCTGAGAAGGAACGTCCGGCATGCCTTTGAAAGGAGGCAAGGTATGGAAATAAAACTTGTAACCCTGGTGTATGATATCCAATACCCATTTGTCTTGGGTAATCAACATCCAATTTTCCTTGAAGAGTGCTAACCTTCCTCCCAAAGGTGCTGCCAGGCAAGAAGGATCTGGCAGCTGAAAAAGTAGGTCATTGGGCCTGTTTACGAAAGGACTGGCCCCTGCCCTCACCAAGATTGTGCAGGTGAACTCCTGTTCTAGGTCTGAAAGAACTCTGAGCTCTGCCCCTACCACGGCTAGATCTACCCCTAGACTGAGAATCATAAGAAGGATACGTCCACCCCTTAGCAGGCCAATTCCTACTAAACTTTGGAGGCTGAACTTGCAAAAAATCTTTAACAGCCTGCATAGACTTAGCCTTGTCTTCCATTTTCTTCAAGACTGACTCCACAGGTGAACCAAACAACACATCAAACTGCAAAGGAGCATCCAAAATCCTTGTCTTAACATGGTCAGATAAATTCTGATCCTTCAGCCAGGTGTGCCTGCGAAGAACTGAGCCAGTGGCAGCCACCCTAGACGAGGCCTGCACAGCATCAAAACCACACTGTAATGAATGCTTACCCACCTGTTCAGAGACATGCACCAAATCTTGTAATTCTTTACACTCAATGCCTTCCGCCAGAGCATCCACCTTAGACTTCAATTGAGAAAGAAGAAAGTTTTGATATTTCAACATATGAAACTGGCAATTCAAAGCCCTCATAGCTAAGGTAGAAGATGTATAGACCTTCTTTCCCCATCTATCCAAAGCTCTGGCTTCTTTATCTAGAGGAACCGGATTTTTTACAACAGAGGCCTTGACACCCTTAGGTCCCTGACTAATAGTTTCTGGGTCCGCCCTAGGACTCTTATAAAGATATTTATGAGCCTCAGGCACCCTGTAATACCTATCCGGTTTAACAGGAGCAGGAGGCAGAGAATCAGGATTAAGTGAAGCCTCTGCAAACACATCTTCCACAACAGCCAGAACAGGGGGTATAGCCAAGGGCATATGCTGGGGTAACAGCAAAAATTCCCTAAGCCTTTTCCGAGAATCAGAGAAGTCCTGACCTTCCCACTTAAAATGTTCCCTCATAGAATGAAGTGTCTCTGAAAAAGAAAAATCCTCTGGAGGAGAAGCAGAAGGAGTGGAATCATCTGCATCAGCATCAGAATAAGGAGAGTACTCCTGCAAGTCTTCAGCTGAAGACTCTGAAACATCCGAAGCCTGCTCAAAACTTCCCAACTCTGGCTCCACCCTAGGCCTCTTATCAGGAGGGGCAAAGAACCTCTAATCAGAGTAATCAAATCTTCTGCCATTTTAAGCATGTGCTTCTTAGGCACAGACCCTGCTGAACTAGGAGTGACACCAACAGAAGCTAAAACTGGCCTGCCTCTGGGAGAAGCCTTGGAAACAGAAGGAGAAGGCCTAACCACCCTAGGAAGGGAGGGGAGTACAGTAACTTGAGAAGCCCCTTCAGCCTGACCTGCCTCCTGAGAGACCACCTCCTGCAAAATCAAAGTCTCCCCCTGAGACTCCAGAGAAGTCTCCGCCGGAACCACCGGTTCCACTGAAGCCTCTAAAGAACAGGCGTCCGAACGGACGACTCATCTTGCCTGGGTTTAACTGCTTTGTCTTTGCGCTTCTTCAGAAGCGGGCGCCGGAGAATCCGACGGCATATTATAATTGCACCGCTTCCCAAAGACCAGCCTAGCACAATCTAACCTTCGCTAATAGTGCGTTTATTGAACCTAGCACAAAAGCGACACCCAACAACGCCGTGCTCAGGCCCCAAACAAGGTATACACAAAGAATGATAATCCCTATGCGGTATCTGTTTCCCACAAGAAATACAGTTATTCACTTTTTCTGACATCCGTAAAACACTGAGGCAAGAAAAACAAAATATTCTAACGGGTACTTAGCCAACTTGATTCGGTCTGAAACTCCAAATCAAAATTTCAGAACGCAACGGCACTTGCAACGCTGCTTCTGCATCGGACCATGCGGCAAAAAAGACTGAGGAAATGACGTCGGTCATGCGCTTTTGTACCCTGACATCCTGATGTCAGTTTTAAGCGCCTTGACCGACGTCAGCCTAATACTTTGGTATTCGGGCCGACCGAGGACAGCGGACTACCCATATGTAAGGACTGCAGCAATGTGAGATGAAGAACATCATTAATTTATAATCAATCTTCAGGAAACTCGAAGAACAGATGGCATTCCTGTGGACATCTGGAAATTATGAGGGAAGAAAGTGATAAAGATCTAGAAAATTTTGTTTAACTGTATTTTACAGGAAGAGGAAGCACTAACATCTTGGAAGAAGCTGTGGTGGCTTTGTTACCTAAAGATTGCAAAGACCCTTCAGATCCAGTTTCATGTCAACCCATTTCAGTTTTCAACCACAGTTATAAACTGTTTATGACTATACTAGCTAAAAGAATGGCAGCCTGTCACCAAATTTGATAGATATGGATCACTGTGGTTTTGTGGATTGCAGGCAAACGTTTGAGACCATTA
This sequence comes from Protopterus annectens, assembly GCF_019279795.1. Classification (NCBI taxonomy): domain Eukaryota; kingdom Metazoa; phylum Chordata; order Ceratodontiformes; family Protopteridae; genus Protopterus; species Protopterus annectens. The sequence continues at coordinate 62,910,769 of NC_056736.1, read as the reverse complement.
ACAGAACAATGATGATCCATAGGGAAGCATAATATAAAATATATCTGTTGTTGTTGGGTCTTGATGCAGAGAAAGCATTTGACAGAGTAGGGGTACTATAAGCATTTGCATTCCCTAATATAATAATATGACTAAATTTAAGGACATATAAAGGATCGGAGGCAAGAATTAAAGTGGAAGTGCTCCTCTCAGGTAAGCTGTGTTTGTGAAGAGGAACCAAGCAGGGGTGTCCTCTATCCTATTTATTTGCTTCATATTTAGAGCCATTGGCAAAGAAAATAAGGGATTCAGAAATATAATTATATAAGTAGTATGGTAATCAAGAAAGTTGGCTTTATTTGCAGATATTATTTTGTACTGGATAAATCCAGAAAAGGACATCTCAGTGTTGAACATTTTGGGACAGTTTCATGTCTTTTCAGGATATAAAATTAATTAATATAAAACGAAGGTTATAGACAAATTATGTACCCACACACAAACTGATTTGGTAATACCCATATTTATGGGGACATAAGATGAAGTATTTAACAGTACAGATTAAAAAGGCTTCTGTTATTGCAGCTAAGGATATGTGGGAAGAGACTAAACAAAAGATGATACAAAATATAGAAACTAGAAAATTTTATTTACGGAAATGGAAACCAAGATACAAGCAGTGAAAATGTTTTTAGCCCTGTATACAGGTCAGGCTTACTTTTATCAAACCAAGGAGCAGTTGTGGACAATTAAAAATTGAAGGAATTTATCTGGGAGAGGAAAGTTCTCAAGAGTTAACTGGGATAAGTTGATCCTCCTAAAAGAACAAGGTGGTTTAGGTTTTCCTGATATGAAGAGATATTTTAGAGCTACACAGTTAAGGCTCATATACACAACACAAGCAAAAAGTTATAATTCAATGTGGAAAGGGATGACATTAAAGCAAAGGGAAGTTCAAGAAATATACAGTGTGGAATTTTGCATGCAGATCCTTAAATAGAATAACAGCAATACAGAATATTATATTCATAAAGTAGCAGTATGTATTCCAAGAACTAAGACTACATGAGAATGGAGAAATTAGATTTTGTTAATAGGGATGTCTGCAAGTAGGGATACAAAAATAGGCAGGAGAGGCCTGGAATTTATTGGAGAAACTTGGCAAAAGAACCAAGATATTGGGAGTAAATAACTCAGCAGGAAAAGTAATACAGTGGGATGAGGCCAAGAAGATATCAGAGTTGCAGGCTAGAAACCACCTTCCCTACCAGTGCTTGATCTCAGAGTATAAGCAAAGAGAAAGGAATAGGGGGATTTTAAGTAAAATACCTACTCTGGCAGAATTTTTAGCTAAATTTAAAGCAGAAGTAGCTGTTTAAAAGGGGATAATTATCAGGGCACATAAAACATTGCATAACTATAAGAATCAATCAAAGGAGGCTAGAAAAGATTGGGAATAGAGACTGGAAAAGCAATTTACAAGAAAGCAGTGGTAAGATGTGTGGCTCCCAAGTATACAACCAAGTCCAGAAAGTTTAGGATCTTAGCTTAGAAGTGTTTGCATAGGTATTTTTTATACCTGAAGCAGACTTCAGAGAGTTTTCCTCAGGCAGATACCAAATGTTGGAGGTGTCATGGACAAGAAAGAGGCAACTGGGAATGTATATTTTGGAAGTATAATGAGTTGGCCAATTTTAAGAATTCCCTGCTTAGTACTCTATCAAAACTATTCAGTGAGCAAATGGCTGTTAAGGAAGGAAATTATTATTTTGATCTTTGATATGGGATCTGAATTGCCTAAACATAGTAAGGGCTTAAGTTTAATTTTGTTGGCTGCCAAGAAAGCAATTACCATAAAATGTAAATCAAAGTGTACACCAACTGTATTGGGGGTACTGAATATTATAAAAGAGATAAAAGAACTGGAAGAGGAATCTTTAGAAAAAGGAACAAATTACATAGAAGTAAATGGAAATTGTGGGAACAACATATTCAGGAGGACGAATGAAGTAATTCATCAATTTTTTTTTTTTTTTTTTTTTTTGTAATTTTGGGGTAATGATAGCACAAAAAGCATACTGGATGTATATTGCACTTAAATCAAAAAATGTTAAAATAGTCTGTTTTCTACTATTGTGTGTTTGCCTATGCCTTTGGTGATAATTTAATAAAGGTGTACAAAAAGTAGCGTTATACACGATATGTACTTGTATACAAAATCAATTAGAAATATATAAAATATACCAGATCCATAACTTCCACATTCAACAGTTGTAATACACAAGTTGCATGTTTATTTTGAACCCGTTACATACACTGTTGTGTTCTTTACACCTTTAACATCTGGATGAATAACACATGGACAAACAGAAGCAGTGAGCTTAACCAGCATCATGCAGGTACATTCAGCCTCATTATGTAGATGTAAAATCAAGGCAGCTTTAAATAGCTTAAAAGTTTGACTGTTTTTATCAGTGAGTAGAGGATTCCATATGTATGGCCCCATTCTAGAGGAAGCTCCTTCTCCAGTTAAGCTATTGAATTTTAATGAGCCAGTGTGGAAGTTCATTTTGGTAATTCTTTAGTAAGTAGGCTTAGTCTCTGGTGAAGATGGGGGCAGTAACAAAAATAAAGAACTTTAAATAAGATGGCAGCATAGAACATGGTGGCTCTTTGGGTAATGGGAAGCCAACTGAATCTTTGGAGTAGGTTGCCAGGATATACACTCATCTGCTAGGATCGTTGTCTTGCTTTCAGAGATTGGAAATTTATTGATGTTGTAGGGGAAGTGCAAGCAAAGCAACTGCAAACCATATTCAAGTTTGGGGATGAATACATTTTTGGCAATGACTGAATGAAAAATAGGAAACAGCAGGTGTGATATTCAACAGCAAAGTCTGGATTTGGGATAACACATTGGATATGAAATAAGTGTAAAGTATGAAACTGAGAGGTCTAGCAATGATAGCGAACCTATGACATGCATGTCAAAAGTGACATGCCACAATGTTTTGGGGTGACACGCCAGTGACCACCAACACCAGCATTACCAAAAACACTGCGTTTGCATTTGTTGCTCATGTGACATGCACTGAATTATTTTGTGCCAGGAGCTTTTGACATACCAAACTCAAAAGGATCACCATCACTGGAAGAATACCTCTGCTGGTTTCTACTGCTATACTATTCTCCCTTTAAAGCCCTCAAGTGCAAATGGTGGACAGAAGACAAGTTTATTGGGGGTAGCAAACAAAATGACTTTAGTCTTCTTAGAATTTAATAGTAGCTTACTATTGACGTTAATACAAAGATACGCTTGGAAATTTTGTGGAATTTGCTAAATTCAGTCAAAGATATTGCCTGCTTACATTTGGCTTGTATAAAGAAATATCACTGATGAAAAGAAAACAGCAGTGGGTCTAGTACAGAGACTTGTGGATACAAGTCAGGTAAACACCCTTGCCAGAATACGAGCCATTATAATATATTTGAAATTTTCTCTTGGGTAGCTATGAAGCCATGCTACTTTGTTTTCTGAAAAAGTTAATTTCTACAATCTCTGTAATAAAAGCTAATGACAGTTTCAAAAACTCTAGTCATATCAATAAATACTCCTGCAGTTAAGAGCTCTTCATTCATATTTGATTGATTGCGTTGGCAACTGTTAGTGCTATCATAGCAAATAAGAGTTTCTTAATCAGTGGTGCCGATCATATTTACTTAGATGAGATAGAAGCTGTTTACATAGTCAGTAATTTTTTCAAAAATCTTTGTACACTGGACCCTAATTTGATATACGTCTGTAATCCTTAGTTTCGTTAGCTACTGAGACACCATTGGAATACAATGAGCACACTGTTATGCACCAAAATTTTGATGACAACACCATTATGCATCTTTTGATTTTAAAGATATGCATAACAAGTTGATGAATGGATGGGAAATAGGAAATACAACCCAGGGATCACTTCTGTGTCTCTGCTTGACAGTGTCACAGGAAAATAACTTTCTTGGGTGGCGTAGGCCAGGGAACCTTGTTGGCTAGGCTTACGTAGGCCCTTGGACCAATAGCCTAGTACCTACCTATGGACCTATGTTTTCCAGAGAGGATATGCTTAGTTCAATGTTATAGCGCATACAGTGGCTAACACAGAACAGCAATGAGAAGATAAAAGAGCTTTGAAAGCTATAAAATGATTCATGCTGTCAAACAAAAAATATAAGACTGAAGTCCTTAACAGCTTTTAAAACTGTAAGGCTGTCAACAGTACACATAGCTTTTGACTGCTGTCTGTGTTCACAGCTGTAAAGTATTCTGTACTTCAACACTTATTTTCTTTAACTGGTAGTAATACCAATATTTGATGTAGAAAGAACTATCGTCAGAGACCTAGTCATAATCCTTTATGCAATATAGCTCAAAGACCATATCAGCACTCTACCAACTTTCAGAAATTTGTGGAATAGTTTCTCAAAATCTTGCCAAAGCCTTCCAACAAATACTTAATTTATTAATACATCCACATCTTTTTATTCTTTCCATTTACTCCTTCTAGGCCAAAATACCATACGAGCATTTAATATCGCAACTAACTTTCTGCTGAAAAGTGTACCTATACCTTCTTCCTAAACTCCACCTTGTCCAGTGTCAGAGTAGGAATCTTGTGATCTTTTCAAACACCCACCACAATTTTTGTTGAAAACAAAGTCTTGACTTGCCACAGATGTTCTACTTAAAAGAAATTGCACTTTCAGCTCTAACCAATGCTATGACAGAGGGATAAACCCATGATTGTGGTTCAGGAAATCCAGGATCAATTAGCATCTTAGGTGTCTGAAGTATTGTCATGAAAGGACATAGCATTGCTCATTCCTGGGACTGGAGGGAGAGGCATCTATAGGTACAGGCAAACAATGTATCAGAGATCCTTGATAGAGACCAGGGAAACAACCATGTAGTGCTTCCTGAAGGGTGGGTGGAGTAGCTTGCCGATGTTAGCTCCTTGAACAAATAAGGAATGGATCAGCACAAGTCTGTCCATTACAAAGCCTCCCTAACAGGGTGTAACAGGGCATATGTGAGGTCATTAATAAGTAATGTTGACACTGTTGGTAGTAGTATAACGAGGACATAGGACACCTTTGATCTCCTTGCCAGTCTCAACCTATACCAGAACTAGTCATAGGGACGCCAGAAGGGATAAGCAGAACTATGGATAGAGAAGTACAAGGATCCCTGATTGTCAGCTGTAGGAATCAAAAACGGGGAAAAATGTACTTTTAGCTCTACCTTTTATAAAAAGGTTTAATCTCTTTCAGCCGTTTGGCTGACCTTCCTTTAAAAATACAATGGTCTTTGTGCAAGGAAACCAGAATGTCAGGTGTCACTAACAATGATTCTTAAACTAGCACGACGGCATCCCCCTCTTGCCTTCAGTAGTGCATCACTGCAGCAATATTCTATTCATCAGTTTAACTTCACATATGCAGCTCTCCTTAACTGTACCAAATGATCTGCACTACCTGTAAGCAACAGATTAACATCCTCATTTACTAAACAGTCTCTTTACAGAGGAACTGTACCCATAATACTTGTCATAGATCCTTCACTTTATGCTTTTTAGTGCTACATTACATGCAACAAGATACAAGGGATCCACTTATGCAGACTTTTCTTAAGTACCCACTTTCTGCCCAGTTCAACATCACCCAGAAACACATTACCTCCTAGTAAATTCTTAACTACTGAATAAAAGTTCACCACAAAGTCTCAGACCCTCACAAATGACATCCCTGCATGCAAACAGTCTGCTTTCACCATATTCTGCCATCACTTAATTAGCTGTGAACAATTTTCTTTGAAGCAGCAGTTTAGCTCACAGCACAAACCCTACCATATGAAGGATGCAGAGGTACAATGCAACAACTGATTTACTATCAGTAACCTTAACAGAGCTACAGAACATGAGCAGGTTTAACAAGTTACCCAGGCAATTTTCCAATTTTGCCAATATGGTACTCCACACCGTTGTGAAAATGTAGGAAGCAACACTGAGAATGTAATAGATAAGTGGGTAACATTTTATTACACAGACAATGCATTACATGACCCCTTGTAAACTATGCTTTAAACTTACATTTAAATTCCTTTTCCAGCAGGGAAATATTTACTCAACACTGCTCAAACAAGTGTTTAGCTATCAGTTTACAAACATTATCTAAACTGTTGGAACCTTTAACCTTTTATTACAAATTTTAATAGGCTGAGCTTACATTATCTCACCGATGTCAATTTTAATTAGATACTTGGAAGAAATGATCTAAATTCCATAGTAACTGCCTTTCTTGCAATCCTATCTCATTTAAGTTCAGATGTTTTGCCCCTAGTATAGGATAACAGTTTAAAAATTTGTAATGAACATCACAATATTAACTGTGTCGTTAAGTGACTAAATAAATCACTTTATATGTATGACATTATTTATAAGTGCTTTTTAAACATCACTGAGTGATGACGCATTTGGATTTGAAGCTTTCAGACAGTGAATCTTTGTCTAACATAAGTTACGGAGTATATGCCTAACTATGTACACACACAGTAAATCTCAGCAAACTGATATGGCCCATAATTTACATCTTACCCTTAAATTCTGTTGTGCAAATCACAAACACTACTCATAAATAACTTCAGTCATAGACCATTACATGAAAAGGCACTTTAGCAGTAGATAATATTACGGCCACAGATAAGTTTGTAAAACACCTTTTTTACCATTCTGAAATTTTTTTACAACACTCAGCAGCTTTAAGACAGTAACTTTTATACAGGAATTACAATTGTTTTATAAAATCTATGGTATGTATCACTGCAAATGTTTTTCCAGAAGCTAAAAGTCCTTCTTGACAAAAATAGGTAAAATATCTTCTTCTTTCGGCTGTTCCCATTAGGGGTTACCACAGCGGATCATCTGTTTCCATTTCTTCCTATCCTCTGCATCTTGCTCTGTCACACCAACCACTTGCATGTCCTCTCTCACCACATCCATAAATCTTACCTTAGGCCTTCCTCTTTTCCTCTTGCATGGCAGCTCCATCCTTAGCATCCTTTTCTGAGTATACCCAGCATCACTTCTCAGCACATGCCCAAAAGTACAGTTTTGTACCTACCATAAATGTAGATGTTCGAGTGTTCACCCTGCTGCAGTCATCACACTTGGGTTATCCTGTTGTCAGGCGGTTTGCTTTGATATAACCTTCCTTTGAGAAGCTGTAGCATAGGATACAAAGAGCTGGTCAGATTTTCTGAAAGCCTTAGTTTTGTCCAAATATTAACGAAGCTGCCTGTGAATGTCCAAGGAATGCAGGAGTCTCTCACCTTTGTTCTGTGGATTGGGGAAGAAGGTGGGTAAGTGGATGGTTTGATTTAAAGCTACACTGGAAACCACCTTAGGCATAAAGGAAGGATTAGTTCGTAGAGAAACTCTGTCTTGATGAAAAATGAGGAAAGATTCCACTGCCATTAGTGCCTGTAGCTCTGAGACTCTTCTAGCTGAAGTTATTGCTAGGAGCAGGGCAGTCTTCCATGATAGGAACTGTAGATCTGCAGAGAAAGCTGGTTCAAAGGGAGGTAGCGTTAGTTTTTCCAGAACAAAATTGAGGTCCCATGTTGGTGTAGGAGCTCTCCTGGGTGGTCTAATGTTTTTTGCCCCTCTGAGGAACTGCCTTAGAAGAGGATGTGAAAATAAAGGTGAATCCGTGTTGTAGTGAGCTGAAATAGCTGAAGCATGGATTTTAATTGAGGAAAAGTAAAGTCCTTTGTGTAACATCTCAGTTAAATACTGTAGAATGTGGGGCATGTGAGGCTGAATTGTGTCTTGGCCTTTAGCTTGGTTCCAGGCACAAAACCTTTTCCATTTGTCCGAATAAGCCTTCCTGGTGCTTGGCCTCCTGGCTTCCAGAATAACATCCAGAACTGCTTGTGAAAGAGGTGCTGGTTGGATGTTTAGATGATTTGCCATGCAGCCAGATTTAAAGTTTTGAGCTGGCTGTGAAGAATCTGATTGTTTTGTTGTGTGAGCAAATGGGGGATTTGAGGCAATATCCATGGTGGGCTGTGGGCCATATTTTTCAATAGCGGATACCAGTGCTGGCGTGGCCAGTCTGGGGCTATGAGAATCAGTCGTGGTCTCTCCTTTTTGACTTTCAAAATAACCTTTGTGAGGAGAGGCAATGGAGGGAAGGCATATACTGTCAGGTTTTTCCAACTGAAAGAGAGAGCGTCCACTTTCCAAGCTTGATGGTGAAATGTCCTTGTACAAAATTTTGTCAGTTGATAGTTTTGAGGACTGGCAAACAGGTCTATGTTTGGAAGGCCCCATTTGTGAGTTATCATTGCAAATATTTGTGGATCTAGTTTCCACTCGTGGGGATCCTTGATGTTTCTGCTGAGGTCGTCTGCCAATGTGTTCTTCTGTCCTGGCAGGAATTGAGCTTGTAACTGGACGTGGTAGGCCAGAGCTGTGTTCCATAAGGTCATTGCTTGCCTGCATAGAGGGTAAGAATGTGTACCCCCTTGTTTGTTTATGTACCACATTACTGTGGTGTTGTCCGTCTTTATTGCAAGTTGTCCTGGATGTAATAGATCCTTGAAGGCTGTCAGAGCTTTCTGTACAGCTAGCATATCTTTTTGATTTATGTGCAGATTTCTTTGATCTGCAGTCCATAGGCCTTGAATGCATTGTCCTGCCATGTGTGCCCCCCAGGCGTAGTTTGAAGCATCTGTTGTGATAGTTTGCCTGGCTGGGGGCAAGGTGAAAGGCTGACCTTTGTTGAGGTGACATGCCTGTGACCACCACAGAAATTCCTGTTGCAGGCTGGGAATGAGAGATATCATTGTGTCCAAGCTGTGGTTGTGTTGAGATCATATGGTTTTTAGGTACCACTGTAATTTCCTCATATGCAGCTTTGCAAATGGTATTATTAGTATGCAAGATGCCATGAAGCCCAAAGCCTGCAGAATTTTTCTTGCAGTTAATTGGGTCTTTGTTACCATTGTCTTGAAATATTGAGTCAGTTGTAGTTGCTTGTCTGGCGTAAGACAAGCCTTCTGGGCCGCTGTATTCAAGCTGGCACCCAGGAATGTCATTTTTTGTGAGGGTACTAGTTTTGACTTCTTTTCATTTACTATGTACCCCAGGCAGTTTAGTAGATGCTTTACAAAGGCCAGATGATGTAAGAGAATGTCTTTGCTTTCTGCTTGGATGAGGCAGTTGTCCAGGTATGGATATATTTGAATTCCTCTGTCTGCAGTATGCAATTACTGGTGCCAGGCATTTTGTGAAAACTCTGGGCGCAGTAGATAAACCAAAGGGCAGTGCAGAGAATTGGTAATGGGTTGAACCTGCAATGAAACGGAGGTATCTTCTGCAACTTTGTCTGATAGGGACATGCAGGTATGCCTCCTTGAGGTCCAACGTTACTAGCCATGCTTCCTTGCCCAACATGGGAAGTAGCTGCTGTAGAGTTAGCATCTTGAATATGGGTACTTGTAAGTAAGTGTTTAGAATTGAAAGGTCCAGAATTGGTCTCCAGGCATTGTCCTTTCTGGGCACTAGAAAGAGTCTTGAGTAAAATCCTTGACCTTGCTCTTGAGTAGGTACCAGTTGAATGGCTCTCATGTCCATGAGAGCTGTAATTTGTTTTTGTGCCTCTGCCCATTGATTTTGTGGCAGGTTTGGCATTCCTCTTTTCATTGGCAAGGTGTGAAAGTGGAATCTGTATCCTCGTAAAATTATGCCTAGGACCCATTTGTCCTTTGTGACAATGTGCCAGTTGTCTGCAAAAAGTGCGAGCTTTCCCCCCAAGGGGGCTGCCAAGAGAGTATTGCTTGGCCAGATGAGGTGCAAGTCATTGAGTTTGCCTTCTGGTGGCTTGACACCTGTCTTCTCCCTTCTGTATTGTAGAGCCCCATTGGCGAGGTTTATACTGGGCTTGTGGTTGTCCTCTGCCCCTTGGGCGTCTGTATTTACCACTCTGTGGTCTGTCAGTGGCTGGAAAGGACCAATTTTTTGTTGGCCAGTTTCTGCTGAAGCGAGGGGGTTTGTACTTGTAGGAAATCTTTATCTGTCTGCAAAGATTTTGCCTTATCTTCCATTTTCTTTAAAACTTCTTCTGCTTTAACTCTAAAAAGAACATCCTGCTGTAAGGGAGCATCTAGTAGTTTTGCTTTAACATGATCAGGCAGAGTTTGTTCCTTTAACCAAGCATGCCTACGTATAACAGACCCAGTGACAGCTGCTCTGCAGGAGGCCTCCAAAGAATCAAACCCATACTGTAAGGTATGTTTGCCCACCTGCTCAGTGGCGTGCAACAGATACTGTACTTCTTTCAATTCAGATTGTTGAGGGAGAGAGGTTATTCTTTGCTTTAACTGAGATATTAGAAATTGCTGATACTTAAGCATGTGAAATTGACAATTCAGTGCCCTCATAGCTAGTGTGGCTGAGGTGTAAACCTTTTTCCCCCACCTGTCTAGTGCTCTGGAATCCCTCTCAGAAGGTACTGGGTTTTTTGCCACAGAAGCCTTAGCCCCCTTGGGACCCTGTGAGATAGTCTCTGGGTCAGCTACAGGGCTTTTGTAAAGAAATTTGTGGGACTCAGGCACTCTATAGTATCTGTCAGGCGGAGGTAGAGAGTATGGGTTGAAACTAGATTCTAAATAGACATCATCCACAATGTCCAAAACTGGTGGGATGGCAAGTGGTCTGTGTTGGAGGAGTAAAAGAAACTCTCTGAGCCTTTTCTTTGAATCAGAGTAGTCCTGACCTTGCCAGTGAAAATGTTCCCTCATAGTGTGTAAAGTTTCCCCAAAGGAGTAGTCTTCAGGAGGAGAAGCTGAGGGAATAGAGTCCTCAGCATCAGAATATTCATAAGGAGAGAAGGAGTAGTCTTGGTCCTCAGAGGAGTCTGAAGAAATGGACATTTGCTCAGAGGATGCATAATCTTCCTCTTGTCTAGGCCTTTTGTCAGGAGGGGGCTGGGAACCCCTAATTAAAGAAATCAAATCTTCAGCCATTTTGAGCATCTGTTTCGTAGGCATGGGGCCTTGAACAGGAGACTGAAGTGCAGTCCTTTTAGATTTAGGAGTCGTCTTCGACTTAGAAAACGTTTTAATGGTGAGAGTCGTCGGTCTGAAAACGCCTTCAGAAACCAATGGTGTTTCTGTAGCACCGACGACTTTTGTTGCAAAGTCGTCAGAAGGGCCTGAAGTAAAAGGCTGCGTCGGCCTGGTACATTCCGTCAAAATTTCCGTAGCGGTCTCGGGTTCCAGATCTGCGGTAGTCAGGGGCTGTGTCGGAACCTCACTGAGGACCAGAGAACCGGAGACCGGATCGGCCGAGGCCTCGGAATCTGGCTTAGGCCTGGGCTGTCTGTCCTTATCCCTGCGTTTTTTTGTGCATGCCGGTAGTCGGTTGCTCAGACGGCATGGTGTAGTTAAATTTCCTACTGAAGTAGTGTTGTGCGAAATCAAAGCATCTTTTAATAGTACGCTTATTAAACCTAGCACAAAACTGACAAGTAGTGACGTCGTGGTCTGGGCCTAGGCAAGGTATGCAATAAGAATGAAAATCCTTATGAGGTATTTGCTTCCCACAAGAAATACAATTGTTAACTTTTTCTGACATCGGTCTGAGGCAAGAAAAGTTTCCCCAATGGGGTACTTAGCTTTATAGAAGATTTCGGTCTGAAATTCGAATTCGAAATTCTCAGGAGTCGGCCGACCGGCACTTTTGAACTGCTTCAGCTTCGGGCACTGCACGGCAAGAAAGACTGAAGAAAATGGCGTCGGTTGCATTATATATACCCCTGGCGCATTGACGTCAGGGAAGAGGCGACAGCAACCGACGCCGGACCAAGACTTTGGAATTCCGGCCGACTGCGGGACCGCCTGACGACAGGATAACCCAAGTGTGATGACTGCAGCAGGGTAACACGATGAACATCAATGCAATCTCACCTCTCTGGTTTTGTCTTCAAACCATCCAACCTAAGCTGACTCTCTAACATACTCATTACTAATCCTGAACATCCTTGTCGCACGTAACACAAATATTAACATCTTTAACTCTGCCACCTCCAGCTCTGACTCGCGTCTTTTCATCAGTACCACCATCTCCAACCTATATAACATAGCTAAAATATACTTTTTATTTACAATTTACAGTATCATTAATGAAGGTCTGCTGGTCTTTTGTTATTTGAAACATATCTACAAAATGTACCAACACAAGTTACTGCAAGTACTTTATACAAAGATTATCATTTGACATAGGACATGCTGTTCTGACTGCTTAAATATTCAGCCCGGACACTTAGTTCAAGGAGCTGGTAGTGGGATACTAATTTTCATGCCCAGTATTGGTATAAAGCAAATGAAGACAGGAAGAAAGTTGTAGTACAACAACTGTTGATAAAATCAAAGATCTACATATGGAGTATGAGTAACAAGGGAGACTTGGGCATCTTGCTTTAAACTGGTGGAAGTAAAAGCAAAGGTAAGCAAACAACCTAGAAATTATACAGCAAAAACTAAACTAAGAGGATAAGCTGGGAAATTACAAATAGATGATACTAAATCATTGCAAAAGAAAAACTAAGATTGAAAAGACAAATATACTTAAGTTGATACTGGGTTAAATCAAATGGACTCTGAAGACAGGGCACATTGGAAGAATATTTGCATTAATGAATTCCAGGAAAAGGAGTAAAGGTAAGACTGTATGGCCTCTGTTCAGAAATCAGGCCATTTGGAAGGATCTACATGCTGCACGAGCAAAACTGAGGGAAGCACATAGACTTTCTGTTCCTGTTAGAGTGGGAGCAGCAAAAATTAAAGTTATGCTATCACCATAACTATGCATCTGTGTTGTCCATTTTTCATTCATTCTCAACAAATGTGTCCGGATCAGATCCTCGGATCCAACTCAGCCACTTTCTTTAGATTCTAGGATCTGACTCTCGAGCTCCTCCCTTACTCATAATGCCCCTGATCACTGTATTACCTCAAATCGAGTTTGCTGCTATTATAAAATATCACAAAAAAAGTAACTGAAGGTAGCTATGACAGAACACTGAAAGGAGAAAGACCAGGAGCTCAAACAGGAAAGAACAGTTGTGTAAAATCTTACCATAACCAAAGATGTCCTCTTCCATTCTGCAGTATTCCAAACTCTTGGATTTTCCTCTCTTGCTATCTAAACATCTGGCCAGTACACAAAAGCCCATAGTCACTGCAAAGTACATAGGACGTCGGATATTGGCCAGGGAACATGAGCCATCAAAGAGATGTCTGTACGTACCTTTCCTCAGAACTGAATTCCCCAGTGCCATGATAGCTGTATAGGCTCTATGCCATCCCAAGAAACAGTTCAGATGGAGAGAAGGAGGTAAGGTGGAAGGGAATGAATACTGCAACATGGAAGAGAAGGACATCTATGGCTATGGTAAGATTTTACACAACTATTCTATGTCCTTCTATTCTCATGTTGCAGTATTCCAAACTCTTGGGTGAGTGCCAAAGCACACAGGGAAGAGGAGGGTGGTGATAAGGACATAATCTCCACAAAGCCATGCAGGATTGCCTAGAAAACCCTGCTCTGGATCTGGAGGCATTATCCAACTTGCAGTGTTACGTGAAGGTATGGACAGATGACCAAGTAGCTGCCTCTAGGATGGAGCTGTGTCCAATCCCTTGAAGAAGGCCCCAGATGAAGCCATGGCTCCACAGGAGTGGGCTTTAATTTTGGATTTGAGCTGTTTCCCATGGAATGTGTAACAAAAGGATATAGCTTTGGAGATGCAAACAGAAATGGTCTGCTTTCTCACTGCCTTTCCCAAAGCTCTGAGGTGGAAGGAGACAACATTGGTCAGACTTCCTAATGGCCATAGTCTTGTCAAGGTAAAAATCTAAGTTATCTGTAAACATCAAGGGAATGCAAGACTCTCTCACTGTCATTTTGGGGATGAGGGAAAAACGTGAGCAGGTGAATACCCTGACTTAAGGATAAGTTCACTAACCACTTTGGGCATAAAGGAGGAGTTGGCCCTCAGAGTCACTATATCCTTATGGAAGACGAGGAAGGGAGGTATTGCCATGAGGACCTGAAGTTCTGACACTCTTCTGGCTGAAGTCAGGACCGCAAGGAGTACAGTTTTCCAGGTACAACATTTCAGAGATGCCTTGGAAGCTGGTTGAAAGGGGGCAACAGTAGGTTTCTCTAAAACGTAAGTCAGATCTCATAGAGGAGGGACCTGCCTCCTGGGGGGGGTCTGAGGTGTTGCACTGCCTTAAGGAATAACTTTGAAGGGAGACAGGAGGCTAGAGGAGGGTCAAGAGACAGCTGAAAATAGCAGCAAGGTTTGCTTTGACAGAGGAATATGCCAATCCTGCTTGCAAGAGTTCACACAGATAGGACAGCACTAAAGGGACCTCACTTTGCAAAGGGTCTAGCTGCCTTTGTTGACACCACATGGAGAACCTCTTCCATTTAGACAAATAAGATCTCCTAGTATTACATTTCCTGACGACCTGCAGGACTGAAAGAACATCCTCACTGTAAATTTGCCTACAAGGGATCAGACTTCCATCACCCCCATGGTTAGATTCAGAGATTCCAGGTGGGGATGGATCAGGGGATCCCTTTTCTTGTGTGAGAAGGTCCACTCTGTGAGGTAACTTGTGTTGACTATCCCTGGCTAAATGCAGGAGGAGGAAGAAATGCTGTCTTGGCTAAAAGGGAGTCACCAGCAAGATTTCTGGTTTATCCTGCTGGATCTACAGCAGGATTTTGAAGTAATGGGAAGGAGAGAATGCATACAGAAACATCCCCTTCCATGAGATGGAAAAGGCATTCGTTGCCCTTGCTAAAGGACTGGGTAGCCTGGTGCAAAGTAGTGGTAGCTGTTTTTTCATGGGGGAGGCAAACAGACCTATTTGAGGTGTACCACACCTGTGGACAATGCCCAGAAACACATCCGTGTGAAGCATCCATTCATGGGATTGTGACATGGACCTGCTCCAGGTGTCGGCCTGAATATTCTGAGCTGAAGGGATATAAACTGTGTGCAGAGAGATTCCGTGTTGGGCTGTCAGATCCCAGGCCTAGAGAGCAAGTCTGGAAAGCAAATAGGATTTGGTTCCTCCATTTGTTCGCATATCAAAGAACTGTAGCACTGTCTGTGAACACCTTCAGTGGCCATTGTTTTAGGGCATGAAGAAAGACTGTCAGAGCAAATATGATTGCTCTCATTTCCCTGATGTTGATGTGTTCCCACCTGAAGGTATGGGACCGGGTACCATGCACTTTCAGGCTGCCCAGAGTAGTCAGTCTGGGAACTTTAACAATCGAGAAGGACACAGTTTCAATGATAACAAGAGAAGCAAATGGTATTAGTGTGACTAAATAATGTTGTGCAAGACTTTCTTAACAGTTCTGTCTCTTTTGTTTACAAAGATGTGGGAGAAACAATCCATGTAACTACTGCATCGGAGTGTAAAAAAATTTCTATTGCTCATAACACTTCTGGTGTGTCTTTTGTTTACAAAGATGTGGGAGAAACAATCCATATAACTACTGCATCGGAGTGTAAAAAAATTTCTATTGTTCATAACACTTCTGGTGTGTCTCTATCTGTAGATCAGATGAATGTTTTGAATTATGGTCTTAAATATATACCCACAGTGCTGCCTCGGTTACATGAATTAAAGTGTGATATTTTTAGACTGTGTAGGAAGATACATTTAATATATTTTTTTTGCCAATAACCAGTATAAAGAAGGTGATGGTAGTTGGTTAGAATCTGATAGTTTAGAGAACGTTTTTTATTCTTGTGTAACTGACCCTGAGGAATGCTTTGACTGTGCAAGTGACTATGATGCCTATAGTTTGTTAAAAACTGATAAAATGAGTAAAAGTGATTTTATTCCTCCATACCAACATAAACATATAAAGTGTTTTTCTCAAATGTTGAATTTTGCTGTAGAAAATGCTTTTTGTGATTTTATGCAGTATAAGCATGGATTGGTATATAACTTGAATAAAAAGGAATGGAAGGAACTACAGGCATTAGCGAGTAATGAACATCTTATTATTAAACCATCTGATAAAGGTGGTAAGATAGTGGTGAATGTTGCTCAATATTATAAAATGTGTATGACACATCTGGATGATACCAATACTTATGTTAAGAGTAATACAAAAGAATATATTAAGGCTATGAATGATTTTGACACCCTTATATCTAAGGGAGTGAGGTTAAAATATTTTTCACAAAATGACAAAGATAAAAAGTTTAATACTGATGACAGTGAGTTGGGCTTTATTTTACTGTCTTCCAAAAATTCATAAAAGTGGGGTTGACCTACCTGGTAAGGCCTATTGTTATCTGCACAAAAATATTTATCTAATATTGGGAAATTTTTGCATGAATATTTATTCCCTTATGTAATAAAGTTACCTAGTTATATTAGGGATAGTTTTGATTTTTTGGAAAAATTATCTAAAATACAATGGAGTGCAGATATGTTTTTTTTTATAAGTGTTGATGTTGTTAGTTTGTATACTAACATACAGTGTCAGTTTGGACTAGAAGCAGTAAAATATCTTTTGGGTGATAGTCCAGTAACGTATTATATTATTGAAATATTGGAATTTTGTTTGAATAACAATTTTTTTATATTTAATGAACAAATATACAGACAAATCAAGGGCACTGCCATGGGGGCATCTTTTGCCCCCATGTATGCCAACCTGATGATGCGTTTTGTATGAGTTAGAATGGTTATATCATACAGATTTTTTTTTAAAAATTAGGTAGTTATTTTCGTTTTATAGATGATCTTGTTTTTATTTGTAAAGGTGGGATATCTTATGTTGGTCAGTTTATTGAAGTTATGCAACATAATAGATCTGGACTTTCCTTTGATGTCATACAGGTGGGCAAAGATATAACTTTTTTAGACATTCATCTAATTTTGGAGGACAGCAATACTTTACGTACGTCTGTGCATAGAAAATTTGCTGATAGTAATCAGTATTTGATGGGGACTAGCTGTCATCCAGTTCATACTTTGGTCTCCTTGCCCCATGGGGAATGTATGAGACCGCTATGTAATACTGACACAGACTTCTTTAAAGAAATTAGTGTGACTAGTGAGATGTTTAGATTGAGGGGCTATAGTGAAGCTAGTATTCAAACAGCTATAGATAAGGTTATTAATGAACAACATAAAGTTGGTACTTATAAGTATGGAAGCAAGGGGTATAAGTTAGATGTTAGAAATCAAGAGAAAAGGCTAGTTTATTTTGTCTCTACATATAGTGTTTTCAGTGATGTTTTAATAGATATTGTTAAACACTACTGGAATTTTTTGTTTAGATCAATGGACCTAAAAAATTTATTGTCAAGGTCTTTAGGCATTTCATTTCATAGAGGTAGGAATTTAAAAGATATCTTGGTACACAATAAATTTAAATATTCCACTGAGACACTGCAATATAGGACCATGCAGAGACTAGGAACTTCACCCTGTGGTCATTGCAATGTTTGTCATTATATTGTTCCAACTTTTAAATATATAAATGGTCATGTATTTGAGGCTAAAAATATATATAGCTGTAATACTGAAGGTATTATTTATGCGTTGAAATGTCCTTGTAACCTTGCATATATAGGAGAAAGTAAAAGGAAGTTTAAAATTAGACATGCAGGAGCATGTCAGGAATATTATAAATAATAAATAAGATAGCCCTGTTGCTAAACAATTTATGCTGGTTCACAATTCTAATCCAAATGGGCTACAAGCTACTATCTTAGAACATATTATGAAGGGTGTATTTTCTGATGATTTGTATAAAAAGAAGTTGTTATATACAGAAAGTATTTTCATTTTGAAATATGACACTATTTCCTCAGGGTCTGAATGTGGAATGTAACGAGCTTCTTATTTGATGAGAAAGCAGTAGTAAGTATTTTTTAATGTTTATTGATTAATTGGTTTAGGCTAATTGTTTAATTGTTAGATGTATTAGGGTATATAAACTGTGCGTTATGTGATGTTTTATACTCCAACGCGGTTGCCAAAGTGCTAGAGGTGCAATAAACTGGTGTTTTAAGTGGATTCTTCGTCTGTGGTCTTCAGTTTTATCTTTTCTTTTTGGTTAGTGCAGTGCCCAGAGTAGCTCCCCAGCCAAGATCTGAGGCATCTGTGTACATCTCCTGGACAGGGAGAAGGGGTTTAAGTGGAATTCCTGGATTGAGCATAACCTGGATTAACCATCACAGTATCTCCTTCCTCAGACAAGGGAGGAAGGGGAGGACAAAGTCCAATGGTTGTGAGTGTTGGGTCCATATGGACTTGAGATACCAATGCAATTTTCTCATGTGGAGTCTTGCCAGAGGTAGCATGGGAATAGTGGAAGTCATGTAACCAAATAGCCTGAGGTATTGTCTGGCTGTCAAAGCAGTGGCTTTGAGGATGGTAGCCAGGTATTGGGTCAGGGTTTCCACTTTCTGGGGTGGGAGGAATGTCCTTATGACATCTGTCCTTATTCTGCACCTCAGGAAAACCTGGTCCTGGGAAGGACTCTGGTCGGACTTCGGAAAGTTTATGTGGAATCCCAGAGCCTGCAGGAGGGAGATGACTTTGTGGAGTTGGCTCTGCAGGGATCTGGAGCATTCTGCCTGAATAAGAAGATTGTCTAGGTATGGAAAAATTTGGATGCCTTGGACCCTGCAGTAGGCCACCACAGGAGCCAGGCATTTGATGAAGATCCTTGGAGAAGTAGAGACTCCAAAGGGGAAGGCCGAGAAATGAAAATGTGAGAAACCAGCAGCAAAACACAGAAATTTCCTGTAGCTGGTGGCTAGAAATCCCCAAGTTATCAGTAAAAGAAAAAGGGTTTGAAGAGTAAGCATGCCTTAGGTGGGGACTTGCAAGAACAAGTTAAGGTGAGAGAGATCCTGGATAGGTCTTCCAGGGTCCATCCCTCCTGGGCACCAGGAATAGTCTTGAATAAAAAACATTTCCTTTTTCCACCAGAGGAACTGGTTGTATGGCTCCTTGAGAAAGGGCGCAGTCTATGACTGGCTGGAAAAGGTGGGGCTGATCTTTGGGTGGCTGGGGATCCCTCTAGAGGGGGGAATGACCCAGGACATAAAATAGCCCTTTTCTATGATGGAGAGGACCCACGTGCCTGTGGAAATGATTTGCCAAAGGGGCAGACGGTGAGAGAGCCTTAGGGACAGGGGAATGAATTCGGAAGTGGGGGTAGTCACAGGCTACCTGCCCTATCCTGAAAGGGAGTTTTCTGGGCAGGAGTTTGAGCAGACTTAGAAGGGGTCTGCTGTTTCCTTGCGCCTTTTCTGCCTCTAGCATGGGAAGCTGAAGCAGAGTGGTTCCTAATGAACTATGCCTTTGATGTGTAGTTCCTGTGAAATTTGGGAATAGGGGAGACAAACAGGTGTTTAAGTTATTGCAGCTCCTTCCGTTTCTGCTGAACGGCCTTAAATAGCTCAGCCAATTTAGATGCAAAAAGGGCAGAGTTATCCAGGGGTGCGTCCATTAATTTTGCCCTGATGTCATCGGGTAAGGGCTGAAGCCTTAACCAAGAATATCATCTTAGGACTGAAGCTGAGGCAGCTGATCTTGCATAAGCTTCTGCAGCCTCATAGCTGCAACGAATAGAGTGCCTAGTGACTTGTGATGAGAGATTAATGAGGGTAGAAATTTGAGCTTTGGAAGGCGAGTCTGGAAGATCAGCTAAGAGTTTCGTGACCTGGGTCAAAACTGCCAAGGCATACTTGGACATGTGTATCTGGTAATTAACTACCCTGAAGGCCAGGGTAGAGGAAGTGTAGACTTTCTTACCAAGCTGCTCCATGGTCTTACTGTCCTGGTCAGTGGGGAGGACCGAGGTAGATAGCAGTAATTTGGATGGCTTGTCTGCAGAGACTGAGATAGTGGCAGGATCAGCTACACGGCATTTGATCAGAAATTCTGTAGAACCTGTCAGGGCTCCTGGGATCAGGTAGTTGGGAATCAGGTTTAACTGAGGCACCATTGAAAGCATCCAGGAAAGCTGGCAATACTGTGGGGGAATTGTAGAAGGCACAGGGGTGTACATCTGTAGCAGATCACATAATCTTTTTTGTACCTCAGATATTTCAGAGGAATCCCACTTAAAAAAAAATTCCCTCATTTTAAAAATTGTTTCCCCAAAGGTGAAGTCCTCTGTTGGGGAATCAGCCTCTACAGATTTGTACTCTGGAGAAGCATATACAAGAGAAGAAGGCATCTGGGGGACATCGAAAAGGGAATCCTCAGAAAAGGAGTCTGAGGAATCCTCAGCTTCAGGTAGGATGACATCCTCAACCCGAGGCCTAGGACTGATAGGAGGAGGACCGGCCTGTGGGGATCCAGGCACGGCGGGCCTCAGGGCCATAAAGGCATTAAATAGCCTCTGTAAAAAAAAAGCCCGACAATCTGGCTGGTTTTCAGGAGAGTGGGAGGAATGCTTGGTCTTGGATTTCTTTTTCAATGAAGGCCTAGGAGGTGTATGCCCTGAGGAAGACCTAGTGTCTGAAGAAGGCCTAGGTTCAGTGGACTGAGAAGCTGTGGAAAGGCCAGTCTGGGCAGCTGTAGAAGCCCGTGTTTCCTCCTTGAAGTTGCAAAGCGACGTCTATGATCCGTCCCCAGACGTGCCTTCTGATCTAGGTTCTGTGGCATAACAAGGGGTACTCGCTATGCCTGCTTCAACAGACTCCAAGCATTCCTCCCGGCAAATGTCGGCCACAATATGGACGTGAGATGACAGCAACTTCAGGCCTGGAAACCTTGGCCTTCCACGGGCTGACCCTTCCATACCGAAAGCTAAGTGTTTAAGACGCTGATTTTCTAGACATATTCAAGGCGTGCAGGTGGCTATATAGGGTTTTAGGCATGAAGGTTTAGGCCCACACTCCCTAGGCCAACGTCAGATGTCCTAAATACCTAGCAGTGACTACAAGCTTTTGTATACTGGCTGGACGTTCAGGTAGCAAGAGATGAAAACCCAAGAGTTTGGAATACTGCAACATGAGAATAGGAGAACATCTGTGGTTCCTAATAACAATTCCATTAAGTCTTTCTCGAAGACATGGATAGGGGGAAGGTGGGAGGGAAGTTGAGGAAGAATGAAAATGGACAACACAGATGCATAGTTAAGGTGAGTACATAACTTTAATATCTGAGGTTGTCATTTTCATTTGTTCCTTAACAAATAGGACAGAGTCCCCGGCTACGATTACCTTGGGTGGCCCTCATGGAAGGATGTTCCAGAACACCACAGAACTGAATATTCTCTTCCTTAAAGCTGACATCCAATTTGTAAAGAGAAATAAAAGTATGATCATTAGCCCAAGTGGCAGCTGCACAAATGTTGTCAATGGAAGCTTTAGTCCAAAAAGCAGCTGATGTAGCCATTGACCTAGTTGAATGAGCTTTTGGTTGCCTTGGTAAAATTAGGCCTCTCAAGGAATAAACATAGGAAATAAAATCTGTTATCCATTTAGCTAGAGAAGTTTTTGAAACTGGTTTTCCCATATTGTTATTGGAAAAGGAGACAAATAATTGATCAGATTTTCTAAATTCCTTAATCCTTTGAAGGTAAAAGTGAAGTTGCCTATGGACGTTTAAGAGATGAAGGGTATATTCTCCTTTACTGTCAAAATTTGCAAAGAAAACTAGTAGGTCGCTGTCTTGATTGATATTTGATTCAGAGGCCACTTTTGGTATAAAGGAAGGATTAGTGTGTGGGGTAACACTTTCCTTATGAAAAATTAAATATGGTGGCTTCGCAGATAGTGCTTGGAGTTCTGAGACTCATCTTGCTGAAGTGACAGCCACCAAAAGGACAGTTTTTCAAGAAATAACCTTAAGATCTATTTTAGCTGAAAGCTGAAACAGTGGGTGTACTAAAGCCTGTAAAATCAAAGTCAGATCCCAAGTAGGTGTGGGATCTCAAATTGGAGGTCTAAGCAAAAATGTACCTTTTAGGAAGGTCTTACATAATGCTTCTCCTTTAGCTTTAACTAAGTTATCTCCAAGTGTGGTAGTTGGAGATGGCGGCCAGCTGCACTTTAATGGTGGAGAAACCTGCCCTGGTTTGAAAAATGGAGGCATGGAAATCTAAAAATAGATGGGAGTGGAGCAGTGAAAGGATCCAAGTTCCTCTGACAAGCCCACAAAGAAATTCTTTTCCATTTGCGCTCGTATATTTTCCTGGTTGAAGGTTTGTGGAACAGAAAAGAATATGACAAACTGGGGAGGACAGCCTGGAATATCTAGCCATCATTGGAATTGAAGAAACAATGCTGTCAGTTTGAGGTCTGTAATGTCCGGATGAATCATCCCTGTGGGATGTGACGATAGATCTGGCATGGGATCCAGTCTACAAGGCGGACATAGTAGGCAAGACCACAGAAAGGGAAACTATCAGCAGAGGCCAGTAGGGGGTAATGAGTATTACTTTTCTTCAGAAAACGCATCTGTTAAAGAGCAACTTGAGTATTAGAGGCAGGGGAGGTTAAGCATAAAGGAGATTAGCGGGCAAAACCTAGACTAGAGCACCTCTCAGTGACTGTCCTTGAGGGGGAATTTGGGCAAAGAACCTGCCTCATTTGTTGTTGAGGGGAGAGGCCAATAGGTCACAGCATAGTTAACCCCATTTGTGGAAATTAATATTTGTCACTGACGCATTTGAGAGACCACTCATGAGAAGTCAGGATGGTCCTGCTGAGATTGTCCACTAATATGCTGGATTTCCCCAGTATTTGCATTGCTACCAGAAAGCGGCTGGAGGAGATCACCCATTTCCAAACCCTCATTGTTTCTTGGCACAAAGGATAGGATTTGGTTCCACCCAGTTTAATTTACCAGACTACTGACATTTTGTCCATGTGAAAAGCAATAGTTCCTAGTGGAAGAGGGCTCTGAAGGGCCTGCAACGTTAGAAGCACTGCTCTCATCTCTAGAACATTTATATGCAAATTTATCTTTTCTTTGGCCTACATGCCTTGAACCTTCTGTCCCAAGTAATGCCCCCCCATGCCTACCCAACTGGGAGGCGTCCGTGGTCAACATGGCTTTTAGGGGAGGAAAGATAAATGGACGCCCTTGACAAATCTCTTTATTGCATCCATCACAACTGGGATTTTCTGCGAACTTCAGACAATTTTATTGGATGTTGCAGAGATTGTTGATGGAAAGAGCTTTGCACTGCTATGATCCACTGAAGAATTCTCATATGGAGATGAGCGGTGGGTACTGAAGTTACTGCAGAAGTCATCAACCCTAGGGCTTTGAGTACTACGCTTGCTAGGGGAGAAGGATACGAAAAAACCTGACATGCAATTTCAAAGTAATAACTTTGTTTTGAGTCAGAAGAGCTATGCAATTGACTATGTCTAGACGAATCCCTATCAACTCAAAGATCTGAACTGGTTGAGGTTGTGACTTTGCCAGATTTCTCGTAATCCCTAGAGACTGAGATAATTGGAGTATGTAATGTCTGGCCTTTCCAGAACATCCTTGATCGATGCGGTAAGGAGCCAGTGATCTAAATAAGGAAGCACTCTGAATCTGCGCAGTCTTAGATGAGCTGCTACCACTGTCATGCATTTCATGAACACCATGGGGGCTGTGGTTTGACTGAAGGGCAGGGCTCTGAAATGGTAATGACTGGTTTCCAGCCAGAAGCATAGACATCGGACAACTTTTTGGGAGTCTCTTGTAAAAAAAAAGGAGACCTTAATCTCAGGGATACCGACTCTAGAGAAAACCTAGGAGACAGGGCTGAGGAGATGCGACTGCAGTTGGTGTCAGATCCAAAGACTTCATATCCGAGGTCTTAGAAACCTTCTTAGGAGGCTCTGAAGAAGGTATGGATTGAAGAGCCCAAGCAAGTGAGCCATTTATGATGCTTTCCGGGCTCCTTTGATTTTTGAGAGGGGTTCGAGTCCCTGAAGGAGTGCCTGTAGAAGAAGCTGAGGCCGGAAGGAGGCCTTTTAAAATTAACATTCATTCTATCACTTATCGCTCTAGCATTAAAGGCCACACAGATATAGCAGGAGGTGTCCAGATGTGCTGGGCTCAAACAATAAGCGCACTTTCCTTTGGGCATCAGAATTGGGGATTATATGCCCACAGGAAGTGCACATCTAGTAGACTTAACAGCCATAGTTAAAAAAATAAGCTAAACCAATAGACAAGACTTTTTTTTTTTTTTTTTAGAAATCGGGAAAAAGACAAGCTCTAACTCCCAACAATGGTACTGAAAGAAATTACCTACAGGTAAAAAGAAAGAAATGGACCATCAACAATGGGAGAACAAGAATACCAAAAAAGCTCAGTAAGGAAAGATTTTTTAGGGTAGGGGAGTTCGCCTTAGTATACTAAGGAAAAAGGAATTATATAGGAAAGTATACAGGTGAAAAATAAGCTATTCACTCACTATAATCCACAAGGAGCTCGAGTAATTGCTATCCTGATTGATCTTGAAGAGTGGCAAACAAGATGTGAAGTAATACAGTGATCAGGGGCACTATGGGTAAGGGAGGAGCTTGAGAGTCGGATCCTAGAATCTAAAGAAAGTGTCCGAGTCAGATCTGAGGATCAGATCCAGACCCATTTGTTGAGAAACAAATGAAAATGACAACATCAGATCAAGAGATACATATGTTACCAATATTTATAACTTTTAAATGCTCAGATTTTGCTAGATTTCACATCTGGGAAAATGTGTGAAATTGGTGATAAATATTTACTTTAACAATGGCTACAGTTCTTTCACAAGATGAGTGGTAAACTTGTTGAGTCTATGACAGATTGCCAAGAAAGCTGCAGTTTCAGATGTTTTATATCTTGCTGCACACAAGTGTATTTCCTGGTGTTATGCAACTGACAGATTTGTAGGATACGATGAAAGCCATTTGAGAGTTTGCTCCCAAGCGCTTTGAGGGGCCAGATCAAATTCTAGAGGTTAAAGACAAAGATGCAGAGATCACTGAAAACTAAAACAGTAAAATATTCAGTTTGAATAAGTCAAAAATATTTTGGATACTGATCTGTTAACTTTTAAAGGACAAGGGCACCTGCGACAGAAAGCCTTGCATGCAGCAGCAAAGCAAGTTGGGTAAAAGAAAAATGGCATTATGCCTTTGGTTTCTTAACTGAAAATTATGAGATTTGTCTACTACATACAAGCTAGCTAATCATACGTTCTTCATATTGATCACTGCTGCAGTAGCCTTAGCTAGATGGGGTATATCCTGCCAAGGATATGACAGCCAGCTTCCAAAGTTTCAAGGCACTTTCCATACACCCAAATTGTCAAGGCAGCTCAAGCTGCACTGATTAAAAGACAGGTTTGGGTGCCAAGCCCTTCAGAGCTTTACTGCACCAGACAGTAACCTCCTCTGAGGCTTTCAGGGATCGATGGTTGGCTTGTACTTTCCTGATGTGGGTCTATAAGAAAATGGAATGGTTTCTCAAAAGGGAACTTATATTTTTACTTTCTGCTACAGGGACGTTATTTTAAAGCTGGTAGTGTTGTGTTTTAACAGACTGCCTCAAGACTAATGTAGTTTTAAACAGAGCACTCCCTGTTCCTGTCACTTTAAGTAGTGTCATCTAACTGATAAACTATTTTCTGTGGAGAAATTGTGTTACTTAAAGGTTTTCTAGTTGGTGCCAACAACATAACCAGTAACCAGTACCCAATTTGGGGCTAGTTGTTCTCTTGTTTTACATTTGTGTGAGTTACATTACTACGGCCTTTCTTGTTTCTCCATCTAGGTTCATTTATTGGCTATTTCAGCACGTCTGCCCATGGATTTTCCTCTTTCAAGGCAGTCCATGACAAAATGTTCTTGAAAACAATTTTACTTAAGAGGCCTCCAAGTAAACCAGTGGCCTCTCCTTGGGATTTTAATTTTGTGTTAAAGAAACTAACACTTGCTCTATGCGAACCAGATAATCTGTCCAACTTGAGGTCCTTAACATATAGAAAACAGGCTTTTTGATAAGGACTGGATTCTAGAAGTAGTCCAGAAGTTGCTACTTTACCCTTTGTATATATTTTTACAAAGCACTATAAAGTGGATTCCTTCTGTAGGTCTAGCTCATGCTTTACTAGGACCATTCTCCAGGGGCTCCTGGACTCTTCAACCTCCCAAATATAGTTAGCTATGGTAATCTATCCATATAAAGTCTACTGCAGCAGTGATCAATATGAAAAAACATCGTCCAGTTGTGTAAGCTGAACTTACCATAACAGCAGATGTTTGAATGACGAGTTATGCAGTAGATGCTCCCTCCCTCCACCACCCTTGTTTTATTGGTGTGTTGTTCAAGCCAGTGTGTGGACATTTATTTTGTGTTATTCCTAGCCTTATCCTTTTAGGGATTAGCCTCCCCTTTCTGCTGGCAGGAATGCTCTGAAGGGATTCAAGCCCAAACTTGTCTTTTATTCAGCTCAGCTCAAACCAGACAGTTGGGGCACATGGAAGGTGCCTCGAAGCTTTGGAAGCAGCCCTGCTGTTATATCCTTGTCAGGATACACCCCATTAAAGCTAAGGCTACTGCAGCAGTGATCACTTGAACATCTCCTGTTATGTCAAGTTCAGCTTACACAACTGTACTTTCTTCTTTCACCACAATGAGTTAAATAATGTTTAATAGTGGAGAATTAAGTTGCAAATACCTATGCAGAGTGGGGAGGCCTCTCTTACCTGTAGACTATGGTTAATAAATCAAAGATCTGAATATAGTTTTAGATTAAACAACCAAGTGATTACTCTAGAAAGCCCGTTGCTTAGGGCAAAATGCAAGCAACACTGAACTGAACTCCCTACTCGGGTAGTCAATGCCACTGGTTATTTTTTTTAAATATAATTGCCATGCAGGCATTATCCCACAATATGTCCAGCATTAGAATTTTACTCAGATGAAAACTGCTTAGATGTTAAAAGGAGAGAAAGAGGTGCTACTTCAAATATTATTAAATTACTCGAAGCATTACCGAAGTTGATTAATCAGAGTGAGTGAGGGTAGTTAACGAGGTACCTAGTAATTTATTTAAATGTAAGAGACAAATATGTATAATGGCCTAGGTAAAATGATTTTACAGAATATTTTTGTTGAATTAATATCTTCAAAAGTTATGAAAATTATTAAAGTTATTCAACTTAACTTTGTTGTACAGAATTTGTATTACGTTTGGTACAAGGATGGACTTACTTGGGCCTTAATTTTCATTGAAGAGTTTGAATTTGATAATGAGAAGTGAAAATCTAAGACATGGTCTAATGAAAATCTAAGACATGACTCTCCAATCTCCCTATCTGCCACTCCCACCCCCCCTTGATTATCTTCATTAGTCAACCCTCTCTTAAGGTGCCATCTTTAATCAAACTCTCTACTACCTGACTCACATTAACTTCATCCTGTAGCTGTTGTACCTTCCCTACCCCTCTGTTCATTGTGCCTGCACAGCAAGTAAGTTACTTTGCATTACTGTTAGCTGCTGATTTATTTGGTTATTACTGTTAACTACTGAGGTATTTGATGGTGCTAAGCTGTAACTGCTGTTCAGAACTCCCATATGTTTTGAGAGCTAGCTAATGTTCTAACTTAAAAACTGCTTGTTTTTTTATCTTGTTTTATGACGGTAGAGCTTTGATTGTTGAATATCTGGCAGGCATCCTGCTGACTGTTTTGCGGAGGTCATTCATGTTCTGATTGCATTTGTAAGCATTCCTATGGCATGCTACTGTACTTAGAAGACTTACAGGCTAGACTTTATAATTGCTTTTATAGAAGGCTAAGTGAATGCAGTTCATGTTACTGTTAGTTCATACTGAATAACATAGCTCTAGAATTATTGCCCTAAAGCAGCCATACTTTGCTTTGTGCATTATATCCTGTTTGTATTCACTGAAGTATACAGCTGTTATCACTGGACTTAGAGGCTGTATGTTACTGCTCTTAGTCTGTGGTTTTACAGTGCTGATACTGTATGCACTATAATCAATTTTAATTATAATTATGCAATATAATTAATTTTACTCGCCAGTTCTATTCCTTGCATGCTCTCCACTTCACATTCTTGTAACCTTTGCACTAATTCTGCCTTATTTACCTTTATTTTTCAGTTTGCACTGGTTTCTTTCCTGAGTGACCCCCACCTGGGATTCACTGCATAAAGTAATTTCTACCTTCTCCACTGAAGCTCGCTATCTTAACTAAGTAAAACCTCTGGGAAGCAAGAACCTGACTCCCTCCAGCTTTTCAACTGTAATAGGTGAACTACAATTTAGTTTTTGTAAACTGTTGAGGCTTAATGGTGTATGCACAACAACAGTGAAGGGATCTAGCCAACTGTCACTAGATTGGGCTATACTACTTTGAATCAGCCTTACACTCACAGTGTTCCAGTCCCAAGCATTTACTTTTTAATTTGGTAAAGTAATTTTGTTCCTTCCTTATTGACTACACTTGCTAGTTTACCCCTAGGATACAATTAAACTTAGCCTGAAAATTGGTGTAAAATTAAAAAAGAACAAAACGAATTAAAGTACAGCCAACAACACTGCTTACATACAATCATACAAACCAAAAGCCCAAGGTAACTCTCAGAGTCAGTGTTAGCATTGCTGCGCTCGGCTCGCTCTGCTCCCCTCCCTGCCCTCACTAGTGCTAAATTTAAACTAGACTTTGCCATTCCCTTTCCACTCCCCTCCTGCTAAGTACCAATCAGCACCTCACACATCATTGAGCAACCCTGCCCCCTTAACCTATGTCCTTCTCTCTCATTCTTCCACACCCTGTTAGCACAGTCAGCCATCAAATTTGGCTCGTCTCCTATCAAAATGCAAACAAGCAAAAAAACACTAATTACCCAAATGCCTATACTGTTTCTATTTTACCATCTCACTGCTTATGAACAAACACTTGACTATGGTATTCACTACCCAAATGGTCAGACAGACACGACTTCACACAACACCAAACACTTTACCTTCCCCTGCACACCGAATATACCACCCTCTATAAAATGCCACCCCTGTACAGCCACAAAACATAATCCTAAAGACAATGACTATATAAAGCTTATAAACAAACTCCTAAAGCTCAGAATATCCTGTCACTATAACCTTATAACACATGGAGACATTCATCCCAACCCTGGCCCACCCACACCCAATAACCTCCACTCCCATACCACAACTCCCACAGTCAAGCTACCCATGAATACTCCCTAGTTCCCTCCTAGCATTTCACCTAAATATTAGAAGTATTAACAATAAGATTCCCAACCTACACGCCCTCCTAGCAACCCACTCCCCAGACATTATGTGACTTACGGAAACCAGGCTAAAGCCCAGTACTACTGACCATGAGATACTACCTCCAGGATACAATATTCACCGGTTAGACCGTACTACAAAGAAAGGAGGTGAGATAGCAGTCCTTTACAAAAATACTCTAACCGTTAAGAGAGATACCATTCAACCTCCCCAATTCAGTAACGCGGAACTCCTCATAACCAAGCTACAAATTAACCAAAACAAACACTTGAACATCGTCTGTGCATACATTCCACCAGGCAACAACCTAAATACCCTAGATCATCTCCTTTACTGGTTTATCCACTACCTATCCCCAAGAAACCATAGTTCTTGGTGATTTTAACACCGACTGGTACCCCTGCTCTTCCGACCCCCCCCCCCTCACTCATATAAACTTATCTGGGTTTAAACAGACCATAACCTCTCCCACTAGGATAAATAAACCAACCAACAAGGAAAGTATTCTAGACTGGATCCTAGTTAATAACCAACCCCAACTGTACACAGCTGGTACTCTCCCTGATGACCTCAGCGACCATTGTCTAACCTATATCATAAAACATAAGGCAGGAAAACCCTCACCAGCCCAAATATAAAACATTTAGAAACAGGAAAAACTTTGATGCTGCTATATTCCAAAATGAATTAAAAGCAGTTGACTGGTCAAAACTAAAAAAATCTAACATTACAGGAGGCCATAGATCACTTTAACACTAAATTCCTAAGTATCCTTGATTCCCATTCTCCAGCATGTACAATAAAAACTAGATCAAATACAGCACCATGGCTCTCAAAAGATACCAAAGCAAAAATCAAAACTAGAAACAGAGCCTGGGCCAGCTGGAGAATAACCAAAGCCCCACTCGATCATCTTAAATATCGTCAATTCAGGAATGATACAAAAAATCTATTTTACTGGATAAAAAAAGCTTCTACCAAAATCTCCTACAAAAACACCACAACAACCCTCAAAAGTTCTGGCAGGCTTAAATCAACTACTTTGTCCAGGTCATTCCACCACCCCAACCCCGGCTAACTACACCCATAGTTCTCCAGAGACAACAGCTAGCGCCTTTAATAACTTTTTCAATGAAACAATCCAATCCCTAGCAAATCAACTAACCCCCTCTAACTTAAACCACATGCCTAATCTACCTAATAATCACCCGAAATTTGGCTTCCAACCAATATCCACTAGTTTTATCAAAACACTTCTAAAAAATCTAAAACTTGCCACCCTCGCTGCTGACCTCCTCCCTGCAGAGTACCTGCAAATAGCTGCAGATGCCATTGCATATCCCATATCTATCCTCATCAACAGAACCTTATCCGAAAATGCTATCCCCTCCCTCTGGAAAATATCTCACATCATCCCACTCCATAAAGATGGTATCTCCTCAGACATATCCAACTATAGACCCATTGCCATTCTTTCCCCACTAGCCAAAATAATGGAGAAATGTGTACACAAGCAGCTAATGCAATACCTTTCACAGAATAACTTACTATACCACAGCACCACCTCAGCCCTCCTTTCCTTTACTACTGCCATAAACCAAAGCAGGAATGACAATAGGCTAACCTCTGCCCTCTTTCTTGACCTATCAAATGCCTTTGACATGGTCAACCATGAACTTCTCATTCTTTCACTAAAATCTATTTCCCTCAACAAGCCTGCTATCCAGTGGTTCCAGTCCTACCTGACTGATAGACAGCAGGCAATACTATGGCAGGGCAAACTCTCCAGCCAGTTACCTCTCACACTTGGTGTCCCTCAAGGGTCCATACTAGGTCCATTACTTTTCTCTACTTTTATCAACAACCTCCACACTGCTATCCCCTAAAACCACCTGCATCCAATACGCAGATGATTCCACTCATCTGCTCAGCCACCTCCCCATCCGACTTGAAAATCTTAACCCAAAATACATTTAACACTATCGAGAACAGGCTCACCGATCAACGCCTACTTCTGAACCCCAATAAAACTAAACTTCTACTCTTCTCTCCCACTAGTGGATCCACCACACTTTCATTCTCTGTCACATCTAACAATGGTACCACTATTTCCCCAGATAATCACACAAAACTGCTAGGGGTCATCATACACAATAATCTCAAATTTGACTTACAGGTCAACAAAACCATAAAGACCATCAATAAGAAGCTTGGATCACTGTATAGAAACAAGATATTTTTAACCCCACTGACTAGGACTGCAATCGCCTGATCACACCTACTCTCTACTCTCTTATATGCCTCGCCTGTACTCTCAAACCTCAACAAATCCGAACTAGGTAAGCTGTCCCATAGCTACAATCATATTGCCAGATTTGCCACTGTCTCCAACTATAGAACCCACCACTGCCAGAACCTTAAACAACTAGAGTGGCTAGAACTGCCCAGCTTAATTCAATTCAATCAACTCTTAATAGCGCACAAAATTTTGTACCACCCTGAGGATACCACCTCACTTAAAAATAATATTAAGCCATATAGCAATCTAAGATCCCTACAGTCAGCCCATAAACTACTGGTCCAAACCCACAAAGCTAATAGCTCTGCTGGTGAATCCCCGTCTGCCAACTTCATTGGTAAAACCTGGAATTCGTTGCCAAACTATATAACCCTACAATCCTCCAAAAGTCTCTTAAAAAAAAACCAAAAACCTCAAACAGTATCTCAAAGTGAATTGGGTATGCCCATGTACCAACCCTGATTATGTTATAAACTAAAAGCATATTCTGCAATTATCATAACTAGTAACTACATCACCAAGCTGCGCTTCCAATCTGATGTGTCTTACTTTTAATTCTCTGCCATGACAATTGTGAGTCCCTACTAGGGAATCACTACTAACCCATTGTATATAATCACTTTGTTTTTATAATTGTTTGCTAACTTCTGTGTAATCTATAGTTGTTCTGATGGTTGGGTTCCATCCTCCTCCACCTTGCAGTATCTATGTAAGTTTGTCTTTGTGGAGCTTTTCTCCCCGGGCCACCGCTGAAAATGGACATGTATCCAGTCGGACTATCCCAGTAAACAAATGTAAAATAACTAAATAAATGAAATGGTACAGGGACTGAGTGTTAAAATGCAAGAAATAGCGTATCACATTATACATGCAAAGATAAAAAGAACTACTTGACAAGGACAAGGGATAACTTCTGCAAAATGGCGTGTTAATGGGTTAACAATCCATTCAAGAAAAATAAAGTCTTACCTTATCTTAAAAAAATTTAATAAAGCAAAAAAACACAACAACATGGAGCTGCTGAATACCTGCAAATAAAACTTTACTGGCCAGTAAAGTTTTATTTGCAGCTATTCAGCAGTTCCATGTTATTGTGTTTTTTGCTTAAAAAATTAAGACCTCGGATTGCTGCGCTAGAAGATGTACATTCCCCAGGACCACAATGGCTTAATAATGGGGGATATTGGTTATATGAAGTACTGTTCTTATCTGACAGGACAAAGAGAAGAGTTGCATTACAAGAGCTTGACCCTTCCATGTGCAAAATATTGTTACATGCAAACAGATGTTAAGTGGGAGTCAAAGGGTATATAGGCGCAACATGTACTGCAATTTATTTACCTCCAAGGACTATTCAGACAGAATTCCATAGAATGGTGACAAAATGATAGTATTACAAAAGGATATTGCTGTATAGTGAACCACAGAACATATTTAATTATTAATGCAACTAGCTTATTTCCCCAAGGCAAACAATACTGCTTTATACTTTTTGTCATTTATGTAATTAACTTGACTGTTGCTGTTGTGCATTTTATCTAAATTTAAAAATGTGCATTTTGTAGCTTTTCTCCCTGGCCCTTCACTGAAAGTGGGCACTTACCCAAGATGGACTACATTGGTTAACAAATGGAATGAATTAATGCATATATACATAAATATGTGAGACTGCAATGCAGTCCTCTCTGAAGGTAATGCATCTTCTCCTTGATTTCATTTACTAAACCAGAAGTCAACATAATACACCTAACTACTTTAGCAGATTCAAAACAAGATCACAAACAGATACATTTTATATTACCACTCAACAGGTGGTGTACTTAGTCTGAAATAAGAACATGCAATAGTGCTACTGCATCAGTCTCCCTTGCAGTATGGTAAGCATTAATTCAACACCCACTCCTCAGAAAGACAATGGAGATTTCATGCATATTTGTAGAAAGACATTTGTTAGCTAGTATAAAGAATCAATAAAAATGTGAACAAACTTCAGCTAAGAAATGAGACCATTTTTAAAAGTGATCTTAAAATGGAAACTAGATATTGTACATTCTAGATGTGTGTCTACATCAAATGTACTTGCCGACTAAAGCCAAGAAGGAAAAACTGAGAATTTCACAACAGGTGTAATGAGGCAGATTAAAAAAAAAATAAGGAAGAGATGGAGAGGGTTAGTAAGGAGGCAGAACATCTACTGGGGAAGAAACATTTATTCTTTTGTCAGGCACTGAAGGACATGGCTCTCCTCCTCACCAAAACGTGTTGGCTATGACATTTAAACAAGAAGTGTAAAGAATCATAGCAGTTTGAAGAAAGGATGGGACACAGTACAATAACAAAAACAGAACATTTTCAAATTAACAGCTAAAAAGGCTAAATAATAAATATTTATTTACTCCATAACTAGTAAAGTGTGACTGAGCATAAGCCCATTTTTAGTGGAGGCCCAGCAAGAAAGGTTCCTAAAAAAGCAACAAATTCAATAAACATTTAAATTCAAAACGATGTAAAAAAAACACAATAGTACCTTGCTTACAGCACTTCAAGAGGGTGCATATATAACAAAGGTCAATAATAACACAAAAAGGTAATGAAATATTAAAGAAAATGTGGTAATTAAAGGAATGGAGATGACAGAAGGTATAGTTACAGTACAGTATAAGTTGAAAAACAAGGAACAAGAAAGTAAGGATTTTACATGCATGATGTTATAACGTGATAAATGAGACACGGTAAGCCAGAGAGTACAAATGAAAAAGCTAAGATCAGGGAAAGAGAAAATAATTAAATGTATAAGAATAGTACAATGATGGAAGGTATAAGCCTATAACAATGTAAAGGAAATGAATTCTTATTTTGAATGCATTAGCTATATAGATGGGTATTCAAGAGTGAGGCAAGAGGAAAAATTCAGGTAGAGGAACACATCCAAGAGGATACAACATAACCATAACAGAATGCTTTATCATGTAAATAATTAAGTTCTGTTCCAAGATATGGAGGTACGGAGTTCCATGTTTTGCCAACATTTACAGAGAAAAGTCACCAAAATGATTTGCTTTAAGTACTCTTTATGAAGTTTTGGATTCTAGATGTCTTGTAGGTATATATTTTGTAATAATGATGGAAACGGTCAGACATTAAAATTGACTTTAAATATAGATTGTGTGTTGCCTTTAACTGATAAAAGGTCAGTAAGTGTTTTAACCAGTCAATGGTTTGCAAAGCTCTGTAATGGTGAGTTCTGTTGGAGACATTTTCTGCATAATTAGCAATTTTGTTTTAAGTTTTAGCTTTTGCACCTGGGTTTTGGGAATATTAGTTAATACAGCTGAGGTGTGTAAAAGGGGTTAGTAGCAGTAATGTTTTTCCACTGCTTAGTTTTAGTGGCATTTACAAACTGAAATTCAGTTATCCACTGTTCTAAATATTGAAAGTTTTATTAAGTAATATGCTGTGACTGAGTAAGGGAGCTGGCAGAGCAGATGAAAGGGGAGTCATAGGTATAATTGACTAAATCAGCATTTGAGAATGGTATACACACATCATTCATATAAATGCTACATAGAATTATAATACAAAACTATGCAGACCGCCTATGGTAGTACGGAGAAAGTCAAAGTATGCTTGGGACCATCCCAAAGCTTGTGACTAATCAGTAGAGTAGTTTCTTTTTGGTGTTACAGCTAAGATCCCATTTGAATAATCTGTAGAGAAGGGGGATTGTATACAGTATCGAAGGTTTGAGAATAGTCTAGGAAATTTGAGGTGTCAAAAGGCCTTTATCTTTTTAATGTTTGACAGCATTCAGGAAAGATACTAAAGCAGTTTATGTAATATACACTGGGCAAAATCCATCATAACAACAAATTATTAATTAGATGCTGCAGGAGTTGCTTTTATATACATTTCTCTACTATTTTAGAGAGAGGTGATATAATGGCAGTGAGTACACATAAGATAACTGTAATGATAGCAAGTGGGGGGTGAGTTGGAAAAATCTTAGAACTGAGGCAGAAAAGAAAACTGTGGAACGGGTTAACAGCTTCAAGTATTTGGGATGGGTGTTTGAGGAGAAGGGAAGTTTGAATGAGGAGGTCAAAGCTAGAATCAGAGGGGCTGCAGCCAAATGGCACAAACTGTTAGGGTAGTGTGTGATAGAAAAATGCCAAAGAATTTGAAGTAAGGAGTACAAAACACTGGTCCGACCAGTAGTACTGTATGGGACAGAAACCTGGGAGTAAATGTAGAGCAGTTGAGGAAGCTAGAGGTGAGGGAGATGAAGTGCCTGCAACATACAGTATTATGCACACTGTGGGATAAACAAAGAAATACAAAGGATTTGGAGTGTGTTAATGTTCATTACACAGCTGTCTGCCTGATCCACAATCTCGTGCATTTTTGGACCTCTTGGTGTTTGGTGCCCTGGTTTGTGTTTGGAGTTTGTTTTTTTAAAGCATCCTGCCTCCTTGTCGTAGTTTAATAAACAAAGAAATGGAGACATTGGAGCAGAGTCCCAATTGTCGAGAAGGACAAAGAATGGACTACAGTGGTTTTGTGCACATTATCAGGAAAGCAGAATATAATCTGGTGATGATTTGGGACAGACAGACAGGATGAAGAGAAGAAGAAACAAAGGCATCCAGCACAGACACAGCTGATTTGTGTGAGAAAACACTTGTGACAATCATGCATGACTGTTGAAAAATGGAGCAGAGTGGCATTGAATCGAAAGATGACATCTGACATGACACCCTAGTCCCATGAAAAAAATAGGAAAAAGGGGACTGATGATAACGGTAGAATGCCAATGTATTTATACTAAGAAAGGTTTATTTGCTTGTTTCCTTTATGAAGACATATTACATAAAAGTTCTTCTAAGGTTTAGGAACATACAGTTTAAAGATAGACCTATCAATAAATATTGCAAATGGTTAAACTATGGCCTCAGAGGGAAGCTGAAAATATTCAGAAATTAGGTGGTCAGGGAAAAGAATGGTGGGATTAAGTAGTTTTAATTGTCTTACATTCATCTGTCACAAGCTGAATGAACCACATAGACAATGATATTATCTAAAGTACCTTTGCTGGCTTGCT
This sequence comes from Protopterus annectens, assembly GCF_019279795.1. Taxonomy (NCBI): domain Eukaryota; kingdom Metazoa; phylum Chordata; order Ceratodontiformes; family Protopteridae; genus Protopterus; species Protopterus annectens. The sequence goes on along the minus strand of NC_056736.1, from coordinate 62,873,990 downwards.
GAGTCTATGATGTTTTGGTAAATACGGTAGCAATGCTTTTTTCAGCATTCCTGAGTGAGCTGGTTGTTTTTTTTTTTGTTTTTTCTTCTTCTTCCAGGCTTTACTAATGTAGTTTTGGGATGTTCTTATGGCAGCTGATGTAAGCAAGACTGCATAATGTTTTGTTTCAGCCTTTCAACTTTGTTTATAAGTGTAGTGCATGTTTGCTTAGTTTGTACAGTCAGTGATAACTACCACTGTTTCCAAGCCTTCTCTGTACTTGAGATAATTTGCTTTATCTCAACATCCAGAAGGAAGATGAATATTTTATTTAGTACAAAACAGACCTACAGAGTATGGAATACCTAAGAAAGTGGTACTGAAGTAGCTAACTGCAATACCTAGGGGGCAATAATTTAAGGGGAAGGCAGATACATTTTTAAGTACATTATTAAGTGTCTGTTATTTTTTTAAGCGTATCCAGTTATAAATTGTTACTGGTAACCTTTAAAAGTCTCCAGATAATGAAGGTAGATAGAGTGATAGTCACTATTGGTGGTATGGTTAGATAAGAACCAACCAGGAATGTTTTGTTTTTCAGTGTTATCAGTGACTTGGCATTGTGTGTGAGACAGCAGCCTTTCTGATAAACTTTGAATTGCCTCAATGATCAGTAAGTGACACAGAAAATATGATGGCACCCATTACTTTAAAACAGTTGACATTATAAAGGAGACTAGTGACAGGAAACTCTAGGGGGTAATTTATTGCTAGTTGAATTTTGGGTGACTAATGCTACTCTGGTGCATAAAGTGATAAAGCCCCGACTACAGCCCAGATGACCAGTGTGTGACTTTTGATGGAGCTGATAAGGGAGGATTGGCATGCCCATACTGGGTGGGGGACAGGGTGCAGCAGGATTCATACAGCCAGAATCCCTTAGACAAGAATTGAAAGTGTGGTGCACATAATAGAGATGGACTTTGAACTCAACAAACTACTTGTTGGTAGTCTCAATTATACAGAACATGACTGCAAGTTCTCACAGGAAAGGTGCCATGGATCTCCAAGATGATGTGGGCAAGCTCATCCCTGCCAACCAAGGGGTGGTGTTAGGCCATACAAATATCCTGTCAGGATACCAGGAAGAGCACAAGCACACCTTCATGGCTATCTCTATATGACTGCCCCTCGAAAAGAGCCTCACTCTCGTACTGTACTGGGGTAAATCCTTAGTAAAGAGTAATGAACATGCAGATTCTGACTGAGGAAGGCTTGAGGGTCACCAAGCACAGGGGCAGAGCAAATAAAACATTTGGAGTGACTAATAAGTAGAATGTATTATCAGAGGAATATTTTATGTTTTCATTATGATGGTATAAAAAGTTTCCTGCTTTCCAGAATGAGGGGCTGTACTGGTAATATCAAAGGAAAGTCGGTTTAACTTTACTACCTTATTACAGGGCTATTTCATTTTTAAATCAGGACTACAAATTGTGTATGGTAGTACTAATAAAAAAGATTAACAAAATAACACCTTATTTAAAAGAGAATGAATGATGTAGGTTTGTGGAAGGAAGACAAGCGTGCTAACATTTTAAAACATAGAAACCAATAAAAATAACACTAGAGCAGAGGCAGTCATTATAGATATTAAACTTGGGTGGAGAGAAGGCCTTTAACAGAGTGGAATGATTTTTACCTCATACTGGTGTTGAAAGCATTTCATTTTTCAAGCAATTTAACCTACTGTAGAGAGGCAATTTATGTGGTACCTACAGTCTGAGTCGAGAATCATGCACAGCTCCAGTGGCATTGAGGAATAAAAAATCAGAGCAAGAACCAGGCAACCTGAGGTTAAGTAGTAGTTTGGGCATTTCCTGAAGCTAGCAGGAGAGGATGGGTGGGTCCCTTTTGGAAGGGGAGAGGAAATGGAGCATGACACACACTGCCACAATCTCTCAGAGTCAGGGCCGGCCTTAGCTGAAACGGCGCTCTAGGCGAAGTACTGCTCTGGCGCCGCTTAAGCTCCACCCACACTGAACACAAGGAACACCCCTATTTGAGCCACACCCACAGATGGGTCACTCCCACAAAACACTCCAGTTCTTTCCATGTTTAAATGCATGAAAATCCAAGTCATACTGTAAGACACCTTGTAGTTTAGTTGACTGCAACTGAAGGCTGAATTATCCTTAAACCTGGTTGATCTGTTGCTAGTGTAGTGTTCATCTGCAGTCATGAGACACTTTTTTGCAAAGTGCATTGATGTTTGTGTAGAAGTTTTCATTTGGTCTAGTGTAGCAGCAACTCTATTGTATGAGGAAGCCGGGAGTGTCAGAGATGTATGTAAGAGTGGTACAGGATATGTACAAGGGTAGTGTGACAGAGGTGAGGTCTGCGGTGGGAGTGATGGATGCGTTTAAGGTAGAGGTGGGGTTACATCAAGGATCAGCTCTGAGCCCTTTCTTATTTGCAATGCTGATGGACAGGTTGACAGATGAGATCAGACAGGAGTCCCCGTAGATGAGATTGTGATCTGTAGTGAGAGTAGGGAACAGGTGGAGGAGACCCTGGATAGATGGAGGTATGCTCTAGAGAGAAGAGGAATGAAGGTCAGCAGGACTAAGACAGAATATATGTGTGTGAATGAGAGGGAGGATAGAGGAATGGTGAGGATGCAAGGAGTACAGGTGGCGAAGGTGGATGAGGTTAAATACTTGGGATCAATAGTTCAGAGTAAAGGTGAGTGTGGAAGAGAGGTGAAGAATAGAGTACAGGCAGGATGGAGTGGGTGGAGAAGAGTGTCAGGAATGATTTGTGATAGATGAGTACCAGTAAGCGTGAAAAGGAAAGTCTGCAAGAGGGTAGTGAGACCAGCTATGTTATATGGGTTGGAGACAGTGGCATTGACAAAAAGGCAGGAGTCAGAGCTTGACGTGGCAGAGTTGAAGATGTTAAGATTTGCACTGGGTGTGACAAGGATGGACAGGATTAGGAATAAGTATATTAGAGGGTCAGCCCAGGTTGGAAGGATTGGAGACAATGCCAGAGAGGCAAGATTATATTGGTTTGGACATGTGCTGAGGAGGGATGCAGAGTATATTGGGAAAAAGATGCTATGGATGAAGCTGCCAGGTAACAGGAAAAAAGGAAGGCCTAAGATAAGGTTTATGGATGTGGTGAGAGAGGACATGCAGGTGGTTGGTGTGACAAAGCAAGATGCAGAGGACAGGAAGAAATGGAAACAGATGATCCACTGTGGCAACCCCTAACGGGAACAGCAGAAAGAAGAAGATATTATATATATATATATATATATATATATATATATATATATATATATATATATATATATATATATATATATACATATATATATATATATATATATATATATATATATATATATATATATACATATATATATATATATATATATATATATATATATATATATATATATATATATATATATATATATATATATATATATATATATATATATATATATATATATATATATATATATATATATATATATATATATATATATATATATATATATATATATATATATATATATATATATATATATATATATATATATATATATATATATATATATATACATATATATATATATATATATATATATATATATATATATATATATATATATATATATATATATATATATACATATATATATATATATATATATATATATACATATATATATATATATATATATATATATATATATATATATATATATATATATATATATATATATATATATATACATATATATATATATATATATATATATACATATATATATATATATATATATATATATATATATATATATATATATATATATATATATATATATATATATATATATATATACATATATATATATATATATATATATATACATATATATATATATATATATATATATATATATATATATATATATATATATATATATATATATATATATATATATATATATATATATATATATCTATATATATATATATATATATATATATATATATATATATATATACATATATATATATATATATATATATATATATACATACTCTAAAACAAAGTAATATGAATCATCATAATCCAGTCCTCTTCTGTTGCATCACATAACATAGAAATACACAAATACTACTAAATAGTTAATTCTGAGACATGAATGTATAGATAGATTTTATAACAATGTGATTAATACTTTATGAACACTGGAAATCAGTACAAGTTCATTTGAAAAAAAATAACTGTAGTACCGTGAGGGTAGCTTCCCTGTCTCCTGCTGCAGTATAATACTTAAAATTAGTATATTTTCTTCCTGGGGTACAAGGTTCAAGATTCCCAGAATAGGACAATCTTTTCAGAGAAAAAGGGCACCACTTTGGCATTCAGTCTCAGTCTGCCACCTTCCCCAAAGCTGTTTACAAGTAATTGCCTTGTGAACCTTGTGTAAGGTTGCTGCTATAATCACATATGGTGATTTAACACCCACTGTAATGCTATCTCCATATTGCTATTGATTACAGAGGAAAACACTTTATTGACTGAAAAGACATAACAAGCATAACTTCCTTGTTAGTTAGCAACACAAGTAGATAACGTATAACTAACCCTTTTCTTTCTCAGTGTAACTAAAACATGCTGTCCCAAATAAATATGTCTCCTTGCCAGATTAGCAACTAGTTTAACTACACAAGCACAGAGATATACAGTGATATAGAAACACGAGTGCATTTCATGCCAATGGTGTAGTTTACATTCATGTTATAATAATAACTTTAAATGGCCTTAAATACTGGATAATTCTCTTCTTTGTGGTGAGACTTTTCATCTTTTCTGCTAAGTGTTTACCCCAAGCAGTTGACGATAGCAAGACATACGCAATGAATACGAAAACCAAGAAAGTACATTGTTAAGTTACTAGCAGCCATTGCATTTTATTCTTGTAAGGTTGCTGCTATAATCACATATGGTGATTTAACACCCACTGTAATGCTGCTATCTCCATATTGCTATACAATGCTTGTTTTTTGAAACTTTCTTCTTTGGTCTTCCTCTGAAAGAGGCCTTCAGTGAAATGGAACAAACCCAATTAAAATCGATTAACATGATGACGACACTCATTGTGTCTCTTTCTGTTTGTTAAGCTGATCAGCCCACTATGATCTTTTTCCAGGTGTGGCTCAAAGTCATATATTTAGAATGAGTGAGAGAAATCTGTTGCCTTTTTCTTTTATGTTTGGAATGTAATTGGAATCTACTGTCAGAACAAATATTACCTTTCTGTTAATGCCTCAACTGAAAGACACCACCTCAAAAGAAGTGTGACACACAACTCTGTGAGACACTGTAGGATCAGTAATGAAATTCAGCACTAGCAAATAATTAGCTACCCTAAGCATTGACTACTTACTGTTTTTTTTAGCATCAAGGTACATAAACAATCTATTGAACCACTGACACTTACAAAATAAGGAAGAACAGAGAATGCATCCTGTTTGTGTACAAGAAAAACTCTTATTCTGCAAAATACTACTTGTGTTTTTACGATATACTTTTCAGTATTTATTCATTTATTTTTGCCTGTATTTTTAGCCCCTGTCTCATCTCCCATCCCCTAATCTCCCATTCCTTCCTTCTTTCTGTCAGATATCTTAAAGGCAAACAACAGGAGAGGGAGATAAGAACCTGGGACTGAAGCCATCGTCTGTCAAGCATTAGCATATTTTCATCTGATCCTAACTACTTCACCCTCTTGGCAGTCAAAGTCAATGGAGTGTCTGCTACAACAAATGTATTGCTCATGCACATTCTTACATACCATCAATGCTTGAATAAAGCTTGATGCCCTGGATTCCTGCCTTAAGTATGTAGTGCAACATGTCAGGCTCTCCTCTAGGTGGCACTGCTCCACTTGTATGCGAATCAGTTGGATGGATGAACGGTGAGCCAGTGTTGGCTGCTCACACCCACGCGCAATTACTAGCATCTATGGGCAGAGGTGAAATTTAAAAAAGAAATGTTGTTGTTGTTTTTCGGCTTTTCCCAGTCAGGGGTCGTCACAGCAGAACTCCGGTCCGTAAATTGTGCCCTTTTGAGGCCGGGGAGGGCGCAATTGCTAGCCTCTATGGGCGGCGGTGAAATTTAAAAAAATAAATGTTGTTGTTGTCTTTCGGCTTTTCCCGGTTAGGACTCATCATAGCAGAACTCCGGTCCGTAAATTGCGCCCTTTTGAGGCCGGCCTGTACGGCGCCCTAGGTGGTCGCCTAGTTTGCCTATGCCTAAGGCCGGCCGTGCTCAGAGTATTAGCAACACAAACTAGTCTCCTGTGGGTGGTCTTTCAAATCTCCAAACCACCACCTTGGGTAGGCTTCATGGTAAATGCACAAGAGTGTGCATTCTCAAGGGGGGAAGGCACTGCGGGCCTCTGTAGTGATGGATATAGTTTTTCACCTTGTCTAGGAAATGAGGCCAGGGCAAATTCAAATGCCCTCATAGCCAAGATGTCAACAATGACAATAACACCCTCATGGCTGTCTGGATGATTCCTCTTGGATGTCCCTTATCCTCATAGATCTGGTTGGTATCTCTCCCCAAAGAATAAGGGGTAGAACAGGCTCATGTCCATTGGGAGAGGTCTGATGGGTGGCATGTATGATAGCAAAAGAAAACTGTAAAAAAATGAATCAAGGACATTATGATCCTATGTACTGCTAAGGGCAGGTTTATCCTCTTTCTCCTTTTTTGTTCGTTTTGATGCAAATCTTTTGGCAGCCATCATAAAGTCAGATTTAAAGGGACTCCCCCATGTGTCTGTCTTTGATCAAAAAAATTTCAGAAATCACCTGTTTGCTCATGTTAAATGTAGTAATGTGCTCGGGAACTGCGTGCATTGTTTTATGGAATTTATCCTTTCACAATGATATGGATGATGGAGTTGTATATATACATTTCAGAGGTGTGGGAATGTTGAAACCTGCAAAAAAAACAATTTCCTTGAGTTGCCCCATTACACTGCATGTAACAGGCTTCTTTCGACATTGTAAGAGTCAACACTTGTGATGTATAGGAATCATACTGTGATTTGTCATAAAAACTATGAGGAGGTAAACAAAATTTTTTTTGGATAATATTTGCATTGAAACAGATACAGAGGTTTGGTTTTAATTGTTGCACAAGTATGGCACAAGATCAAACTCATAAGACGAAAACAAGGGTAGTAATGAAAAATGATTCCTTGTTACTGATGAGACAAACTGACCCGCAATTATGGTAAGCAGGCTATATCAAATACTTGGGTGGTTAAAACTTTGGAGCATCTATTGTTAAAATATATGGAAAAAAATTCTTAGATGGAAAATTCTTGGGTTGAACTTGACCATAGTGTTAAACAGTGCATTTTTTCTTTACCATTTGTATTTTCACCAGAAATTCAACAAAATTTCTTAAAAGTCAAAGTAAACTTTACTATCATTTAGAACTGCACACTTGTAAGCCTAAACAAAATTTCATGCATCAGCTCAATTCTTGAGATTACAAAAGAAAGTGAAACACATACAAGTAGAGGAATAAACATAACTAACAAATACAATACTACTCCCAATACACGCAAGAAAGAGCAGACATTTACCAACATTTGCATATGAAAAGAATACCCTCCCCTGAGTTAAGTTAACTACCCTGTTTAAAGTAAAACAAAACATACTACAGATTGAAATGCCTATGTTATTTGTCTAATATTGCACTTGACTGTGTTAAATACTGACTATGAATTTAATAAATAAACATTGCACTTACTTTGGAATATATTGAAGTATATATTGCACAAATAAATAAAAACTGACTTATGTGTCCAGATCACTAGTGCCAGTGTTCAGAGGTCTTATCATTGTAGGGTAGAAACGGTTACTGAATCTTTTAGTCCTGCAATGGTGCTGCAATATCTCCTGCCCAATGCCAGATGCTTAAACACTCCATGCGCGGGATGTGTGTTGCCCTATATTATTTTGGTGGCCTTTCGGATGCTTCATGCAGAATAAAGATGTATCAATGGAAGACTGGAACCTGTTACCTTCTCTGTAACCCTCACCACTCTTTGTAGTACATTCTTTTCCATAACTGTGCAGCTTCCAAACCACACTGTGAAGTTGCAGTTGAGGATGCTCTCTATTGCACCTCTATAGAAGGTGGAGAGATTAAGAGGAGGAAGCTCTTTTCTCAGCCTTCTTTAGAAGTGGAGGAATTGGTGTGCTTTCTTGACCAGTTGGCTGGTGTTTCCTGACCACGAGAGATCCTCTGATATGTGTACACTCAGGAACTTTTAACTCTCTCCACATTCTCACCATTGATCCTGACCACTGGGTGGTTTGTTCTCCTTTTCCTGAAGTCGATGATAATCTCTTTGGTCTTGCTTACCATTCAGGTCAAGGTTGTTCCCCTTGCATCAACTGATCAGAGATGTCACCATCTCTCTTGTAACCCTTTCATCCTCATTTGTGATGCACTCCACGACTGTGCTGTCATCAGCAAACTTGATATGGTTGGACTTGTGCTTAGTATAGCCTTGGGTCAGGATGGTGAACATTTGGCTGACAACACATCCCTGTGGAACCCCAGTGTTAATTGTGATACACTTCGATGTGTTCTTACCTGGACACACCCTCTATGGTCTCTTAATCAGGAGTCCAGGATCCAGTTACAGAGATGTTTACTGATTCCTAAATGTGTCAAGTTTTTCTACCAGCTGCATTGGTACCACCATATTAAATGCAGAGCTTAAGTCTATGAACAGCATCCTCACATGGTTGTCTCTGCCCTCTAAATGCTCAAGGAAGATGTGTAGTGCTACTGATATGGCATCAGATGTGGATCGATTAGCTTTGAACGTAATCTGCAGAGGGTAAAAATCAGGAGGTAGGGGCATGATGAAAGATGCTTTTTGAACAGCCACTCAAAATATTTCATAACAGTGGATGTCAGAGCGACTGGTCTGTAGACATTTGGGCTGGAAGAAGTGGTTTTCCTAGGTAGTGGGATGATGTTAGTTTCCATGTAGCATGAGGGTACCTTTGCCATGGCGAGAGAGGTGTTAAATATTTCCTTGAGCACTGTGCATAGTTTATCAGCACAGCCTTTTAACACCTCGCCCAGTATGCTGTCTGGGCCAGCAGCCTTCATGGGGTTCACTCTCCTCAGCTCTCTTCTTGCCTTCTTTGCGCTGAGATCCTCAGCTCCCTTCTTGCCTTCTTTGCACTGAGACTAAGTACTGCATCCTTCTCATCAGTGGATAGCTTTAGTCTCAACCGGTTTCCTTCCTCAAATCTACCACAGAACATGTTCAAACTCTCCAGGAATTTGATGCTGTCCTCAAACTGTGTTGACCTGATTTTGTAGTCAGTGATCTCCTGAATACCTTGCCACAGTCTCCTTGCATCCTTTATCTATCTTCAAAGTGGCTCTGTATCTTTCTGTCATACTCTCCCTTAGCCCCCTCCTCAGATTACCTCTTGCTATACTTATGGCTCTTTTGTCCTTAGCCCTGTAAGCTGCTTCTCTTTCTTTCAGAAGCTCATATACCTTGTACAAACAAATCTGACGAGATTTTGTATGTGATGGTGGGTGTCATAAGAAAAATTATTTTTTCAAAGGAAACAGATTAAAATGTTCCTGATCCAGAGAGAGGAATTGATATGTCCAGTTTAAAATAGTAAAATATAGAAATCAGCTATAACATGACACAGAGTGGAAAATGTTGCTCAGGTTAACAGTATGTGGTATGAACATACATGACAGCTGCCATATACCACGGTCAAAACAACACTACGCACCTTCCTGGCAAAGAAGATGATGCCTTGGGCAACTTTTTGGTCCCATAACAGCATACTGGGTATCCCCACAGGTGAAGGTTTTAAGTGGCCAAATAGGAGGACTAAAGTGATATACTGGGATCAAATTGAAGTAGATGGCAACTGGTGTAGTAGACAGCAAGTACAAGTAGTAAGGTCTGCCAAATTTTATGGGGACTGAATGAGAGGTTGCTTATCACAAGGACTACAGGACTGATGCAACTGCTGGAGCTCCCCAGCTAATTAATTTCCTTATTAAACGAAGTAAGGCATTATACCTCAGTTACAAATGATCTACCAAGTTGGGCCACTGAAGCCCTGAAGAAGCTGATCATCTACATAGAAAATAAAATTAGGATAGAATGTGTTTTGCTGGAAAATATGTGCTTATTATAACTTTGTCGGACCAAGGAAAATCAATGTGTTTTTTCTGTGTTTTCACTGGAAAAAAGCGACTTTTTCCTACTTTCCTGTTTTGCTGACTATTGCTGCTAAGCTTGTGTGGGAAAAAAGGCACATTTTTCAGCTGTACCATTTAACAAACTACTAATCCCTTGGTCAGATCTTCCAGACAAAAAGAAAGTTAACTAAGCAGGCTCTGCCATCACAGCAGGCCAGTAATATTCTCCTGCCACAGGTGGGTGACTCTGCTGTAGCCCAATCTGGCTCTTTAGGCCACCCATCATTTTCTTTGGATTCCGCCGGTGTTGTCCATACAAACACCATGGAGCAGGGTTAGCCACATCCTCTGTGGCTGTTGATGTTCCCCAGTAGGTAAGAGAGAGCTGCTGTTGCTGGTCGTGGGAGAAAGAGCAGGAAATGTGCCCCTGCTTAGCCAGAATATTGTGCCCTTCCCTGGGGAAGAAGACAACACTATGTCTGCTTGCCATAACTTTGCTGTGGTGAAAATTTCTCTTCAGGGAATTCCTTCACACCTACTACCACAAACCTTTCTCTTACTTCCTGTCCTATGTCATATGTTGTCTCAGAGGAGAACAGAAGCTGTTCCTCTTCCCATTTGGGAAAAGGATATTGTTCAAGAACATTTTAGTGCCAAAAGAGAGAGAATTCCTAGAGACCAGTTCTGGCCATTTCTTTCCAGAATCAGTTTGTGATAGTGCTGAAGTTCAAAATGCTTTCACTTCACAACATGTTACCCCTTCTTCCTCATTTTATTTTTTTCAGTAACCTAACATTAAGAAGATGCATATCATCACAATCCTATTCATCCACTGCTCCAACAGTGTTCACAAAGTGTCTTGCAGCAAATCCACATTTTTTTCCATATTTAGATGACTTGCTTATCTCTACTGAGTATTTTTCAAAGTGCCAGGGACCTTTCACTTGGGTAAGAGATCTCAAACACATGCTGGGATTCCAAGAGATCATTCAGAAGTCTTTTTTGACTCCATCATGAACAATTGCTTTTCTGGGCTGCCTGTCAGACACCACAGTACAAAGAACTTTTCTTCCACAGGAAAAAAATAGATCCATATTTAGAGCTACTCCAGGGATTTTCTGACTTGGACTTCTATCACAGGGAAAGAATACCTCAAGATTCTGGGTCTCATGGCATCCATGATTCTCATGATACCTCTTGCAAGACTCCACATGAGAAAGATACAATGGTATCTGAAGTCTCTCTGGTCCCACCATCAACAGCCAGTCTTTTCAAATTCCAGTTCTGGGATTTGTGAAAAGAGAAATCACTTGGTGAAGGCATCAAATATCCCTGAATCCAGGTCTCCCATTCTCCCCTCCTGCTCCAAAGTAGTCAGGCACTACAGATACCTTGGAAAGAGAATAAAAGTGCAAGGACTCTAGGGCAAGAAAGATGGAAAAAAGTACATAATTATAAGAGATGCTAGCTCTTATAAAGGCTTTCAACTCTCAATCATTTGTGATCCTGGACCTCTTCAAGTAGTTTCAGCCAATACCACAAGAGCATAAACACGATGCAACACCTTTTACTAGACCAACAAAAGTTTAACAATTTTTCTTTTCAAGCTGGCAAGAGCACTCAATCAGGAGTTAATCCTATTACTCCTAACAAAAGGCTCACGCCAACTCGAAAGCTTGAATAATTGCAAAATTTGTGTTGGTCCAATAAATGGTATTACATCATGTCTGTGTTCCACTGTCTGTTTCTCTTCTTAGTGGACCAACACAATGTTTATTTTTTTTTCTCCCAGACATGATCACAGTGATCACTGAGTGATGTGGAAGATAATCAATCAAGGGGGAACCAGATCTTACCCCTATACATACTAGTCATATTAGCATGGGATATAACATTACGGCACAATATCACTCTACAGGCATCTTACATTCCAGAGCAAAACTGTGTGGCAGACCAGCTGAGCAGCGCAAAGGCAGACAGTCACAAATGGAAACTGAATTCATTGGGGGGGGGGGGGGGGTCTCCCAAGATTTGATCCCTCTATGGGAAAGTAGTCCGGTAGACCTTTTTGCCTCCTCTCTAAACAATCAACTTTTAAAATTCTATTCCAGATTTAAAAGCAAAAAGGCCTGAAAGACAGATGCCTTTTCTTTTCCTTGAATAGGAATATTCCTGAATGTTTTTCTGCACTTTCCACTGAATTCCAGGGTACTTCTGATAATTCAAAAGGACTCCCCAAAGATGACTGCAGTGACACCCTTCTGGTCCAGGCAACAGCGGTTCTTCCATTTTGAAAATGGCAAGGGGCAATTATCCAAATCTTTCTCACAGACTGGATTTACTCTCACAAGATTACGGGTGTTTGATACATGCAAACAACTTCAACTGACTGCTAAAATAATATGGTCTTTATACCTTTTAGGCACCTATTTCTGAGGAGGTGTATAGCAGGTATTAATGAAGGCAAAGCCTGCTACTAGAAAATCTTACACTATCAAATGAAAATAGTTTTCTAGTTTGTGTCAATAAAGCACCTGTTCAGGGCTAGTTTTCCCCTGGTTTTACAATATTTCTGAAAATTGCTATCCAATGGCCATGTCTTACTCCTTGATCAAGGATCATCTGTCAGCTACTACAGCTTGTCTGCCCATAGATCCCCCTCTTTCAATGCAATCTCATGTGAAAATGTTTTTAAAAGGGATGTTGCATATAAAGCCTCCCAGAAAACTGGTAGGTCCTCCTTGGGATCTTACTTTTGTTAGAGAAGCTAACACTTGCTCCATTTGAACCATCTTATCTAGCTGACATGACAACCTCTTTCGCTGATTGCTTTGATCTCTGCAAAAAGATCACTTGAGTTGCAAGCTGTTATGGTGGGTCAACCTTATCTCATTTCTTCAGAGACATTGTTTCTTTGAGAAGTAATCCTTTTTTTAAGCCCTCTATGTATACTTTTACAAAGCACTACAAACAATATTCCTTTTTCAAGGTCTAGGACAGGCTATGCTTGGACCATTCTCCAGGAGTTCCTGGACCCTCACCTTCCCTCTCCCAGTTGATCTAAACTACAGTATTTTACCCATACAGCATAGGCTTCTGCAACATTTGAAGAACACAGTAAATGTTCAATGCTGTGGCAACTGCTCCCTCCCTGCATCTCCTTTAATTTTTCTCATGCATTTTTAATGCCTGGTTGTATACAGATATTTTTGCTTTTCCTCACAATATCCTCTCAGGGCTTAGCCTCTCTGTTGGCATAAAAGCTCTGAAGGACTTGGCACAAAAACCTGTCTTATTAGTCAGCTAAGCTCAAGTTGAGTAATGGCTTGGGAGTGTAGAAGGTGTCCTGAAGCTCTGGGAGTTGGCCGACTGTTATACCCTATGCAGGATACAACTCATGCAGCTTATGCTACTGCAGCAGTGATCATTCTAGCATCTACTGCTATGGTAATTTTACTGATGTGACTGTACTTTTCTCTGTTGTTGCAATTAAGTGCCCTCCCCCCCTTTTTTTTTTTTTTTGAGGAAAAAAAGGAGCCGACTGGAAGTTAAAGTCAGTCTGTTTCTGTAACTATTCTCAAGTTTCTTCACTGACATCTGACATTACAAAGCAAAAGCTTCAAATTCTTAAAGGCAGGGGGGGCAGACATAAAAAGCTGTATATTTTTCAAGACTCTGTAGGTTTATGATCCTAGTAGGCAAGAAACAGTAACAGCTACTACTACCTTGCCATGTTGGAAGGCATCATATATTATTCCATTTCATAAAGGTGAAAATTCTCATAAATAATCAACGTATCGCCCCATTGCCATTTTATCTCCCTTATCTAAAATACTCAAGTGATGCATTTCCTAACCTCACAATCTCCTCTCCCCCACACAGCACGGTTTCAGGCAACACCAGAGCACAACTGCTCTGCTCTCTTTTACCAATCTAGTCAACCAACCGAGAAATAATAACTTTGTATCCACAATATTTTAGACCTCTCCAAAGCATTTGACATAATCTCTCATTCCTTACTACTCAACACCCTTGCCTCCCTATCCTTTGCCCCATCCACTACAGCATGGTTTAAAAGCTATCTGTCTGAAAGACAACAATCTGTCCAATGGCAAGGTGTACTATCCCCCTTACTCCCAACTACCATAGGCGTACCACAAGGCTCAATATTAGGCCCACGTCTTTTCTCCATATGCATCAATAATCTCCATAACACCACACAGCATGCTTCACTTATATAATACGCAAATGATTCAACTCTTATTTGTTCGCACAATCAATCAGCACTCTACAACTCACTGAGGAATCTTTTAGCTCTGTCGAAACATGAATCACTCAAATCCAACTTACCCTAAACCCTAATAAAACTAAATTGTTACTTTTCACCCCCAATAAAACCATGCCTACCCCTCTATCCTTCACTATCTCCTCCAAAAATGGCACTATTATCTCTCCCTCTGACCACACCAAACTCCTTGGCATTGAAATAGACAAAAGCCTACTTTTCGACATTCATATTTCATAATCAATCAAAAAGGTCCATAAAAAAATGGGAACACTATATAGACACAGAAAATCCCTCACAAGGCAAGCTCGGATTACTCTTGCCCAAACTCACTTACTGTCCACTCTAATGTATGCCGCTCCTATCCTTACCCAAGTCAGAAAACTTGACTTTGCCAGACTTGAGTCATGTTCTAACAAAAATCGCCAAATTTGTGAATAACTCCACCTTCAGAACCCACCACTGCCAGGCTCTAAGGGAACTACAATGGTTAAAACTTCCCCCAACTACTAAATTACTACCAGCTAGTCATTGCCTACAATGTTGTAAGACACATAAACACCATGAAATTCAAAGGAAGACACAGAAGTAGCTTACATCCATCTTTATTCTTTCCATCCTGGTACCTCGGCTATTCGCCTTCAATGGGACATACTTTAACATTTTCAGAGTTCTTTTATATATGCATTAATTGATTAATTAAGCATAATTTGATTAATTAAACATCATAATGTCGAACATTTAACTCTTTCACCACTGAAACCTATTCCAAGAAAAGAAACATTTCCATTGTTTGACAATTTAAAATTCATTTTTTTCTTTTTTTCTCCACTTACAGAAATTTCTAAATATTAATTACAAAATATATAAATATAAATAAACTAAACACTCCAAATTTAATTATTAGATAAATTTCCTTAATACAATAAATTCTTATCATTTAAACATTGTGTATAAATGTAACAACCTGTTGATCATTTTAACTTATCAGTATTACAAAACTTCATTTTTAACATGTATTACATCAACAAATATAAGTTAAATTTCATTTTAAATTTCCAAATTCATTCCCTTAGGGAATAAAGTATGATACTCAATAATCATCCTCTGTTCTAACTTACTTAGTGCTGCTTTATAATTTCCTTTACTAAAATGGGGCCTGGCTAGAACACTAAACCTGAAACTATCATTCTCACCATTATGTGTACTACAAAAATGTGCAGCTACAGGGCTCTCAAGATTACCCCTCCTTATGTCACCCAGATGTTCCAAAATACGAATCTTAATTTGTCTAGTGGTTTGCCCAATATACCATTTTGCTGGAACACAATCACAACCTAATATGTATACAACACCTGTTGACCTACAATCAAACCTTTCAAAAGCAGTGTACCTCTTTCCATTTATTTTCACCCCGTGCATATTTTTAGTTTTACTGCAGACAGAACATCTCCCACAGCTATACATCCCTACCTTACCATCTGTTTTAACTTCAACTTTCCTATTTAAAATCTCTTTTAAATTAGGATACCTTTTATAGGAAAAAAAAAAGTGGTGTTTATGTTTCTGAAGAAATTTGAGGTTTGCTTTCTGGAGGTGTATTGTTTCTGAAAATGTTGTAAGACATCCTGAAAAATCCACAGCACTAGGCCAACTCCTCACCCACTATAATACAAATCGTCCTCTCCGCTCATCTGACAAAACTGTACTCTGCATCTCAAAGGCTAATAATACCACAGGAAAAGCTGTGTTCTCTCAAACCATAGCTAGAACCTGGAATAACCTCCCTTCTGCTCTGATTTCTGCCTCAACTCTTACCATTTTAAAAACTCACTTAAATCACACAATGGAAAAATAGCTATGCCCTTGCATCACATAATTCCTTCTGTTCATTCACTCCATAAAACTCACTGCCTACTTCAACTACTGTATAACCTTTTAAAGTCTTATGAAACTAACTGCTTATGGAGACTGTAGACTTATCGCATGAATATCTATGGTTAACTATATTTTATTCTCTGTATATATATATATATATATATATATATATATATATATATATATATATATATCTTGTTTTTCCATATTTGCTTATACAGTATTTTTTCTTACAGTTTTTCTTGTATTTTTTCATATTGTTTTTTATGTTGTTTTTTTTTTCTCAAATTTGCTTCTTCAAAATTGTTAATCATATTGTTTAATTTTGGTACTTACTATGGAGCTTTTTTCCCCGGGCCGCCACTGAAAATGGACCTGTGTCCAGCCGGACTATTCCAGTAAACAAATGTAAAATAAAATAAAACAAAAAATAAATGTTGGCTCTTCCTCAAAAAAAAAAAAAAAACAAACTTAGAATATGCTGTGTAAGATGATACCAGAGCCAGGCAGACAAAATACCTAAAAAGTGCCATGATATTTCACTAAAACCCTGCATGGTATGTGATGAGAAAGATGAGTGATATCAAAATGACACATAAGGGAAAAAAACTTGTCATACAGCTAACAGTGTAGGAATCATTCTGGATGACACTACAGAAAAAGGAGGGGTGTGTTAGGGCACAGCAGTTCTTAAAATCATCACAATCGTCCTCAAAATAACATTTACTATCTGTAATCCCAAATATTAAAAAGGGCTAATTTGAGGGTCAAGAGTTGCATCCTAACACAAATATTGGTATTGTAGTAAATGCACTCTGTCACTCCCTAGTAATTCTAGTGTCATATTACATGCCCAATACCTTCTCAGATACAGCACCATGCATCAAGAGAAAAATAGAAATCACAAAATACATCCAGTAGCAATGGTACACTTTTCTTTTTCTGTTGCACTGCTTGGTTTACAAAAAACTCAAAACAAACAAAAACCATAAAAAGGGGAAGGGGAAGGAGAGACGTCATACCCAGAATTACACTATAAGCCCGCAAATACCTTTATCAGACATATTTAAAAGAAAAATGAACTACGCAGGTGTTATCTGACATTCTAAGTAGCAGCCTATTTGTTGTGCATGCCTATAAATAAGGATGGCACCCCTATTAGCATTTGCAGCCAAATGCTAATGATTTTAACTCGCTATTAGTTCAACATTTATCTTGTGTAGGTGACATGCTCTAAGGTCTGTTTCAGTTGACAAATGAAAGCTCTGTAAATCTTGTCCTACGCACTGCAAGAATCCACACTTAAGGTAATCGACAGCAGCACTGCTTCAGCTATTTATAATTCTCACCTAGCAGCATAACCTCATTTGAGTTAATTGTCTTGTTTTACAGGAAGAGGAGGATGAACTATGCTTTGCTGTTAAGATACCCTGGTTATTCTCAAGGAAAATATGCAACTTCTAGGTATAGCTTCTTAGTTTAAACAGCTGTTTCAATGCATCAGACTCCTTGTTAAGGGGTGAGGCCAACAACGTACAGCTGCTCACTTTAGTGGTGTCTCCTTGGGAGCATTATAACATTGTGCGCCTTTCTTAAGATTTATACAACCTACAAACAAAAGCTTGCAGGAATTGAAGCAGATCTGCTTGATGTCCCAAAGCCATTATTAAATTCACCTATTCTCCTCTTACAAATGCTGACTGACTGCTGGCACTTTTTTTCATAAAAATTAACTAGCTACGTTAATGTGCAAATATATATATATATATATATATATATATATATATACATATATATATATATATATATGTGTGTGTGTGTGTGTGTGTATCTACTTAATAAACATAGAAGCTATATTTACTAACTAGAGAAAGCTCTGCATATTTGTATTGCTCAACTCGATTATCTTAATAAAATTTGAAAGGCTAGCACCACACAATTGTCATGTTTTTTCTTAAAAGAATGCTTTAGCTCACCTTTAATCCAACACCTACAATGCCACACAAAGAAAGGCAATTTTTTTCACTCGCACTGATTTCTTCCTGAAGCTGCTTTCTCTGCATTTTTCCTGCATGCTATTTTGGCTTTTTGGGTGAAATCATAGGCCATTTCCTTCATGGCATTTGTAACCTCTTCTGTGATATCATGTAGGTTGTGTGAGGTAGCTACATCTCAAAAACTTACGACCTCGAGATGGGATGTAGCCAGAACTTTATTTTGTACTTAAACCTCAATGTTGTTCCTTTACACTCACCCAGCATTTAAAACTGCATGTCTTTTAACATTCCTAAACACTTTAGTAGTATGCCCATTAATTCAGTTGTTGTCCCACATATCATTGCTATTTTTAGATAACTATTCCTACTAGTATGTTGTGTTACAAATCCACAATGCATGCAGTCATGTTAGAAAGTACCAAACATTCTGGTCTCCAAAAGTCATAATATTTCTGCAAGATGCTCAGAGGAAAAATGTATTTTACTCAATGAACAGAGTATAGATGCCCACACCCTTGCCTTGTACTAATTAGGAAGGTTGTAGAGGAGTCACATGGTTGGCACATTTTTAACAGATATTTACCACCCTTTTCAAAAACTGCTTAACCTTGATTATGATTAGAAGGGGGAGGGGGTAAAAGGGCAGACAACCAAAAATGGCCAACAAGAGGAATAAGATAGCCACAGGGCAGTAACTGACACAAATAACCAAGAGGCACACAGGTCTGAAGAGTGTCCTGGTCCTGGCTCGTGTACTGGTACTAACTAGAAAATCTCTTAACCTTCCAAATTTATTCCCCCTAGCAGCAGTTTTTTTTCCCTTCTTTTAGTACCCAGTCCATGCCCCCCCCCCCCAAAAAAAAAAATAATGTGCCCGAAACATATCAAAATTCTGTTGGGGTATATCAAGCGACCTCTGCCTTGTAAGTAAATTCAGTCTGTGGGTAAGCCTGTGGTAAATGCCCCTGACTAGATTGAAAACAAGGGAGAACCACTACTGCCTGGGCCAAAAATAGTCACTAACACATTTTTTGAGAATCCTTCTGCATATTGAGAAGAACCCTGGGTATTAGTGGAAAGGGTGAAAAGGCATGCAAGAACATTCTTATCCATGGGAGTGAGAAAACATCTGTTTTCCATGCCTGTTTACAAGGAGTCTTTGTGCAGGAATTCTTCAGTTGTCTGTTCTGAAAGGAGGCAAACTGACCATCTTGAGTTGTTCTCCACAGTTGGATCAGTTCTTGGAAGACCCCAGGATGAGATTTTCATACCCTGGGGGAAGCGTGTCTTGCTCCTGCTGAGCTAGTCAGCAATCAAGTTTTGCAGAATGTTGCATCTACATGTGATGATTTAGACGAACACATGATGGATTCTGGTTTGTCTAGGACTTTGCAGTCTGAATCTGATACTATGGGTAGGGTATCGGATAGTAGCAAAACAAATGACACTTGTTTGGATGCTTGTAAACTTGGTGGTACAGTGCATTCTGATCTGATGGTATGAAACGATAAAAGAACAACTGATTTGCAGAATTCTCCTTACAGTGTTGATGGCAAATTATATTCCCTGGGTTTGAAAATGGGAGGTGATGTTCTGGTTTCCACCAATCAGCATTCTTTAAAACTTCGGTTACAGGAACCTGTGAATATCAGGCAGGAAAGTAAGGGGATGACTGAGAGGCAGGAACAACTTCAGTCACAAGCGAATGCAGTTGGATGGTCATTCGGAGAGAAATTCCAAAGACCTGATTGATTATGTTATTTATTACTTGTCTTTTGATAACCAGGTTAGTCCAACTGGGCCAGTGGCCCATCTTCAGTGGAGACAAAAAATACAAAACATTCAAGACGCTAACAATAAGTTTCTTTTACATAATATGAATATATAATTACATAAAATTTTGCCAGTGGAAGTTAAACAAGTAAAACAACTGGTGGAACAAAATGTAGATATTGCAGTAGCAACAAAAAAGTAAACCCACAATACATCTTAATGAGTGAAAACCAATGTGGAAGAGATAAAGAAAAGGTATTTAAAATAGAAGTGCTGCATGATGGGGAGGGGAGGAAAACAGAGCCTAGTGTCAGAGAGAGAGTTATAAGAGGAGAGTGGAAGACAGGAATAATTAGTAGTTAAGTGGAAGAAAAGATAAGATTTTTTTAAGTATAGTGTTGTCACAAGCACAGCCACGGAGGTGCAGCGGTAGCGTTGTCGCCTCACAGCAAGAGGTTCTCCAGTTCAATTCTCGGCTGGATCACCTTCTTTGTGGAGTCTGCATGTCCTCTCCGCTGTCGAGAGGCATTCGAAAGACATGCGTGAATGGGTGTGCCTTCGTTGAAGGTTGAGCTGGCACCTCAGCACAATAAAACCTACTGCCAATCATTAGCGGAGCGGAGTTCCGCTGTGGTGACCCCTAACTGGGAAAAGCTGAAAGAAAAACAACAACAACAACAGTGTTGTCAGAAGCACAGCCAAGGTAATACAGCACTAGTTACTGTGAAGGTAATGTACCAAGAGTGAGCGGAGAAAATTGCTGTAGACATATGGTCAGGGGGGGAGATAGTATTAGATAGGGTGGTGAGAAGAGCAGGTGGGAGAGTTAGCAAGGTATTGTTTTAATTCTCTTTTGAAATGGAGTGAAGATTAAATAGAATATAGATAAGTTGTGAGTTGACTCCAAGTTTGAGATAAGGAGCAATGAAATAATTAACATTTCATCTGTTACAATTACCACAGAACAACGTGAGGTACTGAACTTCAGTTTATCTTTTATTACTGCTAGACTGAGGGTCGAGCTTACATGATGTTTTGCTGGATCTGAAGTTGTTTGTTTGTAATATAACTATGAGACTATTATAAAGGGGTGGGACTACCTCAATGACTTTGAAGAAGCCTAGCAATTATGTAGCTGTTAATCTGCCCCTTGTGGAGGCATTTAGTAAGACGTGTGAGGAGGATACATGGACATTTTTTAGCAGAAAATGTAAGAAAGTTTTTATAATATGAGCAAAGTACAATTTAAGACTTTATGTGAACTGGTTTCACGTGATGACATGTATATTCTTCTGGCTGACAAGGGAGTAGGGACTGTTGAAATGGACACTGCATGCTATCTGAGCAGTATGACAACTATGTTGAGTGATTCTTTTACGTAGACTAGAGATCAGGTCTGCCACATTCAGTCTATAAGATCATTAACAACGTTAACACATGTACATGACCTTTTGATGGAAAGTGTTACTGACAGATCTCCTGGCATTTTTTAGCTGAGCATCCACCAATACCGCTGATAAATGGGCTCCCCAAGGTAAACAAATCTTTAGATAATCCACCTATGCGACTAACAGTTTCAGGCAGGGGATGGGTCATAAAGCCCCTGTCTATCCATGTCAAGAAACAACTTCATCCGATTATTGATAAAGTAGAAAATGTTCTTAGAGACGCACAACATTTTTTTTAGGTAGTGTAGTCTGAATGGGTGGATACTAATTGTGTTGATGAATATTTATTAGTTACAATGGATGTAGTGTCTTTATTTACTGTTATCCCAAATGAAATAGGTATCAATTACGTAAAGCTTCTTTTGAATAAGCATTCAGTATACACCACAAATCAAGTGTATTTGATATGTTTTTTACTCCTCAATGTTATTCTTACAAGTAATGCCTTTTCTTTTGTGGATAAGTATTATATTCAGAATGTAGGCGTTGCTATGGGCACCATGTGCATGAATAGCTAAGCAAACATGGTGCTGGCATATTGGGAATCTGTGTATATTTTTAACACTAAGAATGCATATCAAAGTTTGATTTTGTATTATGGTTTTGTCAATGTCTTCTTTGTCTGGGCTAGATCGATAGATATCTTGAATACATTTGTAGATTTGCAGGGTACGACTATTTTTTTTAAATTTACTTTTAGGTATTACGCTTGTGAGACTTTTTAGATGTATGCATCACCAAGACTTTGGGCGGTACTGAAACACTGATGCATAAGAAATCATGTAAAAAGAATAATCTGTTACATGCTTGTAGTATGCATCTGAAATATTTGAACAGGAATGTTACGAAGAGTCTATTTTTAGGAATGATAGACTACACAGTAGGGTTAAGTGAGATGTATTCTTCTTTTGATGTTCTCACTAGTGAGTTTCATCAGAGTTTATTCTGATTTTGATATACTCCAAGTACAGAATGAATTTCTGTCTTGCCGACAGACGAGCAAAACCCTATCATTTGAGAAAAGATGATGATACTATAGTGAGCAAAGATGCAGCTACTGATTGTTTAAGGATGTGTTTGACATTCGAATAATGTTTGGTCTATTTGTGATATTATTAGGAAACACTAGGGGATATTTATGTCTGATGGTAAATGCAGGGATGTACTTAGTGATGAGCCTCGTTTTTCTTTTAAGAACTATACTTCAATTAAGAGAATATTGTGTTATTAGCCTTTGACGGCTGGTAGGAATAGAAAGAAATATCAGATAGAATAGGTACTGTTCTATGTAGGGGATGCAATGTTTGTGAGTACATTAGAGAAGGTGATTGTTTTATATACATCCTGGTACTGGACGATTGTTTAAATTTGACTTGTATGCAGACTGCAGTACTCAAAATGTTGTTTACCTTGTGACATGTGAAACATGTCAGAGTTACTATGTAGGGAAGACTAATCACTGTCTTAGAGACAGGGTTAGGGAGCATCTATATAACATTAATACAGGTGATATAAAGAATGTGCTAGGTAAACATTGTTGATGTGGTTAGTATGCACGTTTTTAAATTTTTGGTTCTTGAATTGTATGTTACTACTGAAACAGGTGGGGATATTAGGACCTAGACAGAGAGACTTGAAACCAAATGAATTATGTCGCTGCAAGCGACTAGAGGTAGGGGAATGGATGACTATATCCCTTTAAGACTTGCCCTGAAGTCACGAGGTTTAAAGCAGTAGTTTAATACTATTTAAATGTGAATGGATTAATTTTCAAGTAGATCTGATGAAGCATCTTGTCTGGGTGCGAAATCGCTCACGTCTTATTTTGCTTTAATTTTCTACTTTATGCAGATTTTAATGTTTGCTTATTGCATGCTCATTAAAGTGGTCTGCTTTGCTGGCTCTTTTTTGATTTTACTGGTTTACGCTTATCCTTGCTGAGCCAGCTTTTTGCTTCTGGTTTGGTCTGTTTATTTTTGATTCAAAAACTGAGACTGAATAAGATTCTGAACAGATGCGGAAGAATCCTAACAGGTGGCATGAGAATCTGCAAAGATTGAGCAATCCTCAAATATGAAAAAATGTGAATGTTGAAATCTGCAATGACTGGAGCTAGACAAACGTACAGTTGTGTACACTTACCATAAATGTAGATGTTCGAGTCTATTCACCGTTGCAATCATCACATTTGGGTTATCTGCCTGCAGGTAGCCCTCAGCCGGCCTGAATACCAGAGTCTTTGGATTTCTGCTTCGGATGCTGTCAGCTCTTCCCTGATGTCAGGTCGTCAGGGGTATAAAACATGCAGCAGACGCGATTACATCAGCTTTTCTTGCCCCAGATGTCAGGTGCCCCCACAATAGGAAGCAATTATATGGTATGGTACACCCCCCATCAAAAAGCAAATACACAAGAAAAAATATACCAACAAGAAGGAAAGGTAGAGCCAAGAGAAGTCAGGGGGTTGGAGGGAGGGTAACCAGGACTGCAAAAGTGAATACACTCAAACATCTACATTTATGGTAAGTGTATACAACAGTACTATGTTCTTCGTGTTTCATAGTTGCAGTCATCACATTTGGGTTGATTCCCAAAGCTAAGGAAGGGAGGAGGAAGTTAAAGAGCATTAGGGCCAGCTATTAAGCCATGCAAGACTGCAGTGGCAAATCCAGCTCTGAATTTAAAAAAGATAGGCATGTGGTTATGCTTGGTGAAGGTATGTACAAAGCTCCAGGTAGCAGCTTCTAGGATGTCCCTGGTAGGGACTACTCTGAGAAATGACACAGAGGTAGATGCAGGCCTGGGGGAATATGATCTTATCCCCTGTGGGGTAGATTTTTATATCGTGCTTGTAGCGGAAATGAATGCAATGGGCTATCCATCTGGAAATGGTTTGCTTTGAAATGGCCTTCCCCTCTGCCCCTGCAGCAAAGCCAACCAGCGGCTATTCAGATTTTCTGAGAGGCTTAGTCCTGTCCAAATAGAATCTAAGTTGTCTGTGTACGTCCAGAGAGTGCAGTATCTGTTCCCCTTTGTTTTGTGGATTAGGGAAAAAAGTAGGCAAAAGAATGGACTGATTTAGGGCCACACTAGACACCACCTTGGGCATAAAGGAAGGATTAGTCATGAGGGAAACCCTGTCCGCATGGAAGATATTTAAGGGTTCCACTGCCATGAGGGCCTGTAATTTAGACACTCTTCTTGCTGAAGTGATGGCTAGAAGGAAGGCTGTTTTCCAAGAAAGGAATTTCAACTCTGCTGTTGCACATGGCTTGGGGGGGGAGTGAGCTTTTCCAATACAAAGATAAAGTCTCAGGCTGGAGTGGGAGCTCTCCGGGGGGGTCTTAAATTTTTGGCCCCTCCAAGGAATTGTTTTAGCAAGGGGTGAGAGAAGAGCCATGGCTCAGTATTATAATGTGCTGAAATGGCAGAGGCATGAATTTTAATTGACGAGAAGGAGAGGCCGCTTGTGGAGCATTTCTGTGAAGTACTCTAGAATATGAGGTAAGCTGGGCACCGTTGTGCCCATCCCCTGAGCCTGGCTCCAGGAACAGTATCTTTTCCACTTTTCAGCATAGAATTTTCTAGTACTAGGCATCCTTGACTCCAGAATGACATCCAGCACCTGCTTACTAAGGGATGCTGGAGGAGAGCTCAAGGAATAAGCCAGGCTGCAAGGTTCAGGGTTTGAAGCTGAGGGTGCAGAATCTGGCCCGCCTGCTGGGAAAGCAGGGAAGGGGTCTGAGGCAGGTGCCATGGTTGTAGCAGTGTCATATTGCACAAGAGGGGGTAGCAGTGTTGGCGTCGCCAGTCTGGTGCAATCAGTATTGTCCTTGGCTTGTCCTGTTTGCTCTTTAGTAGAACCTTTGAGAGGAGAGGCAGAGGGGGAAAGGCATAAACAGAGAAGGCTTTCCTGGGTAAAGGACAAGGCATCCACTTTCCAAGCTTGACTGTCGGGAGTTCTTGTGCAGAATTTTTTCAATTGGTAGCTCTGAGGGGAGGCAAACAGGTCTACCTCTGGAGTCCCCCATTTGTTCCTCAAAAGGTTGAATATTTTGGGTTCTAGTTTCCATTTGTGTGGGTCCATGAGATTTCTGCTTAAGTCGTCTGCCAGTGAATTTAGTTTGCCTGGCAAGAATTGCGCTTGTAGGTGTACTTGGTAGCTCAAAGCTGTGTTCCACAGAGCCATGGCTAGTCTGCAGAGAGGGTACGAGTGGGTTCCCCCCACTTATTTATGTACCACATAACTGTGGTGTTGTCTGTCTTTACCAATAGTTGTCTTGGAAGAATACGGTCTTTGAAGGCTGTCAGAGCATTCTGTACAGCTAACATTTCTTTTTGATTGATATGCAGGTGCATCTGTCTCGGGTTCCATCTGCCCTGAATGCACTGCCCTGCCATGTGAGCCCCTCATGCATAGTCTGATGTGTCTGTTGTTAGGGTTTGGGCAGCAGGGGGTAGAGTGAAAGGGAGTCCCTTGTTGTGGTAGCAGGCCTCTGCCCACCAGAGGAACTCTGTCTTCATACAAGGAATGATAGAAATCACTGTTTCCAGGTCCTGAGAATGTTGACACCATAGGCTTTTTAGATACCATTAGAGTTTCATCATATGCAGTCTTGCATAGGAAATTAGTAGAATGCAAGAGGCCATGAACCCCAGAGCTTGTCATATTTTCCTTGCAGATAGCTGTTTTTTTTTGGCCAATAGTTTGAAGTAGGTTGTCAAATAAACTTGTTTCTCAGGAGTGAGGAATGCCATCTGGGAAGTTGTGTTCAAGCTTGCTCCCAGAAATACAATCTGTTGGCAGGGTACTAGCTGAGATTTATTTTCGTTGATGGTGTACCCCAGTGAGGTTAGAAGTTTCTTTACGAATGCCAGGTGTTGCAATAGCAAGTCCTGGCTTTCTGCCTGAAATCAGACAATCGTCCAAGTATGGGTAAATTTGAATATTTCTTTGCCTGCAAAATGAAATGGCTGGAGCTAGACACTTTGTGAACACCCTGGGCACAGTAGATAAGCCAAAGGGAAGTACAGAGAATTGAAAGTGCATGGAGCCCGCCCTGAAATGTAGATATTGTTGGCATGATCCTCTTATTGGGATGTGCAGGTAAGCTTCCTTTAAGTCTAGGGTTGCCAGCCAGGCATCCTTGGCTAGCACAGGAAGAAGCTGCTGAAGAGTTAGCATTTTGAATTTCGGAACCACCAGAAAGGTGTTGAGAATAGAGAGGTCCAGGATAGGACACCAGGAATGGTCTTTTCTGGATACCAGAAAAAGCCTTGAATAAAAACCTTGTCGCCTTTGTTCTGCTGGGACAGGGTAAATAGCCCTGATACTGAGAAGAGAGAGAACCTGCTGCTGGGCCTCCACCCATTGATTCGGGGGTAGGTCTGGCTAACCATTTGGGGTTGGTAGTGTGTGGAAGTGGAATCTGTATCCTTGGGAAACTATGTTCAAAACGCATTTGCCCTGGGTAATGAGTTCCCAGTTTTTTGCATACAGGGCAAGCTTTCTTCCTAAGGAAGCAGGTATTTGAGCAGGGCTTGGAAGGGTTAAGGTAAAGTCATTGTGTCATTTTTCCGTAGGGGATGGCTTACTACTCCCTGCTTTGAGTAGGAGCCCCCACTGCTTAGATCTGTGCGAAGCCTGAGACTGTAGACTAGGTGGTCTGCTGTTTCTGGGTTTGGACTGAGAAGGCCTAGAAGGGACTGGAAGGACCAGTTCTTTGAAGGCCAATGCCTACTGAATCTGGGAGGCTGTACTTGTAGGAAATCTCTAACAGTTTGCATAGATTTCCGGAAAAAGGGGGGGGTGGTCGCCCTCAAAAAAAAGGGGGAGGGTTCTCCAGTTTTTAAAAAAAAAAAATTCTCGGGCCGGGAAAAATTTTTTAAAAAAAAAAAAAAAAAACCCTTTCTTTGGGGGGGAAATTTTTTTTTTTTTTTAAAAAAAAAAAAAAAAAAAAAAGGGGGGGGTCCCCCCCCTTCCCGCTGGTTCCCCGGGGGGAGGAGGCATTCAAAGACATGCGTGAATGGGTGTGCCTTCGTTGAAGGTTGGGCTGGCACCTCAGCACAATAAAACCTACTGCCAATCATTAGCGGAGGAGTTCGCTGTGGTGACCCCTAACTGGGAAAAGCTGAAAGAAAAACAACAACAACAACAGTGTTGTCAGAAGCACAGCCAAGGTAATACAGCACTAGTTACTGTGAAGGTAATGTACCAAGAGTGAGCGGAGAAAATTGCTGTAGACATATGGTCAGGGGGGGAGATAGTATTAGATAGGGTGGTGAGAAGAGCAGGTGGGAGAGTTAGCAAGGTATTGTTTTAATTCTCTTTTGAAATGGAGTGAAGATTAAATAGAATATAGATAAGTTGTGAGTTGACTCCAAGTTTGAGATAAGGAGCAATGAAATAATTAACATTTCATCTGTTACAATTACCACAGAACAACGTGAGGTACTGAACTTCAGTTTATCTTTTATTACTGCTAGACTGAGGGTCGAGCTTACATGATGTTTTGCTGGATCTGAAGTTGTTTGTTTGTAATATAACTATGAGGCTATTATAAAGGGGTGGGACTACCTCAATGACTTTGAAGAAGCCTAGCAATTATGTAGCTGTTAATCTGCCCCTTGTGGAGGCATTTAGTAAGACGTGTGAGGAGGATACATGGACATTTTTTAGCAGAAAATGTAAGAAAGTTTTTATAATATGAGCAAAGTACAATTTAAGACTTTATGTGAACTGGTTTCACGTGATGACATGTATATTCTTCTGGCTGACAAGGGAGTAGGGACTGTTGAAATGGACACTGCATGCTATCTGAGCAGTATGACAACTATGTTGAGTGATTCTTTTACGTAGACTAGAGATCAGGTCTGCCACATTCAGTCTATAAGATCATTAACAACGTTAACACATGTACATGACCTTTTGATGGAAAGTGTTACTGACAGATCTCCTAGCATTTTTTAGCTGAGCATCCACCAATACCGCTGATAAATGGGCTCCCCAAGGTAAACAAATCTTTAGATAATCCACCTATGCGACTAACAGTTTCAGGCAGGGGATGGGTCATAAAGCCCCTGTCTATCCATGTCAAGAAACAACTTCATCAGATTATTGATAAAGTAGAAAATGTTCTTAGAGACGCACAACATTTTTTTTAGGTAGTCTGTCTGAATGGGTGGATACTAATTGTGTTGATGAATATTTATTAGTTACAATGGATGTAGTGTCTTTATTTACTGTTATCCCAAATGAAATAGGTATCAATTACGTAAAGCTTCTTTTGAATAAGCATTCAGTATACACCACAAATCAAGTGTATTTGATATGTTTTTTACTCCTCAATGTTATTCTTACAAGTAATGCCTTTTCTTTTGTGGATAAGTATTATATTCAGAATGTAGGCGTTGCTATGGGCACCATGTGCATGAATAGCTAAGCAAACATGGTGCTGGCATATTGGGAATCTGCGTATATTTTTAACACTAAGAATGCATATCAAAGTTTGATTTTGTATTATGGTTTTGTCAATGTCTTCTTTGTCTGGGCTAGATCGATAGATATCTTGAATACATTTGTAGATTTGCAGGGTACGACTATTTTTTTTTAAATTTACTTTTAGGTATTACGCTTGTGAGACTTTTTAGATGTATGCATCACCAAGACTTTGGGCGGTACTGAAACACTGATGCATAAGAAATCATGTAAAAAGAATAATCTGTTACATGCTTGTAGTATGCATCTGAAATATTTGAACAGGAATGTTACGAAGAGTCTATTTTTAGGAATGATAGACTACACAGTAGGGTTAAGTGAGATGTATTCTTCTTTTGATGTTCTCACTAGTGAGTTTCATCAGAGTTTATTCTGATTTTGATATACTCCAAGTACAGAATGAATTTCTGTCTTGCCGACAGACGAGCAAAACCCTATCATTTGAGAAAAGATGATGATACTATAGTGAGCAAAGATGCAGCTACTGATTGTTTAAGGATGTGTTTGACATTCGAATAATGTTTGGTCTGTTTGTGATATTATTAGGAAACACTAGGGGATATTTATGTCTGATGGTAAATGCAGGGATGTACTTAGTGATGAGCCTCGTTTTTCTTTTAAGAACTATACTTCAATTAAGAGAATATTGTGTTATTAGCCTTTGACGGCTGGTAGGAATAGAAATAAATTATCAGATAGAATAGGTACTGTTCTATGTAGGGGATGCAATGTTTGTGAGTACATTAGAGAAGGTGATTGTTTTATATACATCCTGGTACTGGACGATTGTTTAAATTTGACTTGTATGCAGACTGCAGTACTCAAAATGTTGTTTACCTTGTGACATGTGAAACATGTCAGAGTTACTATGTAGGGAAGACTAATCACTGTCTTAGAGACAGGGTTAGGGAGCATCTATATAACATTAATACAGGTGATATAAAGAATGTGCTAGGTAAACATTGTTGATGTGGTTAGTATACACGTTTTAAATTTTGGTTCTTGAATTGTATGTTACTACTGAAACAGGTGGGGATATTAGGACCTATACAGAGAGACTTGAAACCAATGAATTATGTCGCTGCAAGCTTACTAGAGGTAGGGAATGGATGACTATATCCCTTTAAGACTTGCCCTGAAGTCACGAGGTTTAAGGCAGTAGTTTAATACTATTTAAATGTGAATGGATTAATTTTCAAGTAGATCTGATGAAGCATCTTGTCTGGGTGCGAAATTGCTCACGTCTTATTTTGCTTTAATTTTCTACTTTATGCAGATTTTAATGTTTGCTTATTGCATGCTCATTAAAGTGGTCTGCTTTGCTGGCTCTTTTTTGATTTTACTGGTTTACGCTTATCCTTGCTGAGCCAGCTTTTTGCTTCTGGTTTGGTCTGTTTATTTTTGATTCAAAAACTGAGACTGAATAAGATTCTGAACAGATGCTGAAGAATCCTAACAGGTGGCATGAGAATCTGCAAAGATTGAGCAATCCTCAAATATGAAAAAATGTGAATGTTGAAATCTGCAATGACTGGAGCTAGACAAACGTACAGTTGTGTACACTTACCATAAATGTAGATGTTCGAGTCTATTCACCGTTGCAATCATCACATTTGGGTTATCTGCCTGCAGGTAGCCCTCAGCCGGCCTGAATACCAGAGTCTTTGGATTTCTGCTTTGGATGCTGTCAGCTCTTCCCTGATGTCAGGTCGTCAGGGGTATAAAACATGCAGCAGACGCCATTATATCAGCTTCAGCTTTTCTTGCCCCAGATGTCAGGTGCCCCCACAATAGGAAGCAATTATATGGTATGGTACACCCCCCATCAAAAAGCAAATACACAAGAAAAAATATACCAACAAGAAGGAAAGGTAGAGCCAAGAGAAGTCAGGGGGTTGGAGGGAGGGTAACCAGGACTGCGAAAGTGAATACACTCAAACATCTACATTTATGGTAAGTGTATACAACAGTACTATGTTCTTCGTGTTTCATAGTTGCAGTCATCACATTTGGGTTGATTCCCAAAGCTAAGGAAGGGAGGAGGAAGTTAAAGAGCATTAGGGCCAGCTATTAAGCCCTGCAAGACTGCAGTGGCAAATCCAGCTCTGAATTTAAAAAAGATAGGCATGTGGTTATGCTTGGTGAAGGTATGTACAAAGCTCCAGGTAGCAGCTTCTAGGATGTCCCTGGTAGGGACTACTCTGAGAAATGACACAGAGGTAGATGCAGGCCTGGGGGAATATGATCTTATCCCCTGTGGGGTAGATTTTTATATCGTGCTTGTAGCGGAAATGAATGCAATGGGCTATCCATCTGGAAATGGTTTGCTTTGAAATGGCCTTCCCATCTGCCCCTGCAGCAAAGCCAACTAGCGGCTATTCAGATTTTCTGAGAGGCTTAGTCCTGTCCAAATAGAATCTAAGTTGTCTGTGTACGTCCAGAGAGTGCAGTATATCTGTTCCCCTTTGTTTTGTGGATTAGGGAAAAAAGTAGGCAAAAGAATGGACTGATTTAAGGCCACACTAGACACCACCTTGGGCATAAATGAAGGATTAGTCCTGAGGGAAACCCTGTCCGCATGGAAGATATTTAAGGGTTCCACTGCCATGAGGGCCTGTAATTTAGACACTCTTCTTGCTGAAGTGATGGCTAGAAGGAAGGCTGTTTTCCAAGAAAGGAATTTCAACTCTGCTGTTGCACATGGCTTGGGGGGGGGGGGGGGGAGCTTTTCCAATACAAAGATAAAGTCTCAGGCTGGAGTGGGAGCTCTCCGGGGGGTCTTAAATTTTTGGCCCCTCCAAGGAATTGTTTTAGCAAGGGGTGAGAGAAGAGCCGTGGCTCAGTATTATAATGTGCTGAAATGGCAGAGGCGTGAATTTTAATTGACGAGAAGGAGAGGCCGCTTGTGGAGCATTTCTGTTAAGTACTCTAGAATATGAGGTAAGCTGGGCACCGTTGTGCCCATCCCCTGAGCCTGGCTCCAGGAACAGTATCTTTTCCACTTTTCAGCATAGAATTTTCTAGTACTAGGCATCCTTGACTCCAGAATGACATCCAGCACCTGCTTACTAAGGTATGCTGGAGGAGAGCTCAAGGAATAAGCCAGGCTGCAAGGTTCAGGGTTTGAAGCTGAGGGTGCAGAATCTGGCCCGCCTGCTGGGAAAGCAGGGAAGGGGTCTGAGGCAGGTGCCATGGTTGTAGCAGTGTCATACTGCACAAGAGGGGGTAGCAGTGTTGGCGTCGCCAGTCTGGTGCAATCAGTATTGTCCTTGGCTTGTCCTGTTTGCTCTTTAGTAGAACCTTTGAGAGGAGAGACAGAGGGGGAAACGCATAAACACAGAAGGCTTTCCTGGGTAAAGGACAAGGCATCCACTTTCCAAGCTTGACTGTCGGGAGTTCTTGTGCAGAATTTTTTCAATTGGTAGCTCTGAGGGGAGGCAAACAGGTCTACCTCTGGAGTCCCCCATTTGTTCCTCAAAAGGTTGAATATTTTGGGTTCTAGTTTCCATTTGTGTGGGTCCATGAGATTTCTGCTTAAGTCGTCTGCCAGTGAATTTAGTTTGCCTGGCAAGAATTGCGCTTGTTGGTGTACTTGGTAGCTCAAAGCTGTGTTCTTCCACAGAGCCATGGCTAGTCTGCAGAGAGGGTACGAGTGGGTTCCCCCCACTTATTTATGTACCACATAACTGTGGTGTTGTCTGTCTTTACCAATAGTTGTCTTGGAAGAATACGGTCTTTGAAGGCTGTCAGAGCATTCTGTACAGCTAACATTCCTTTTTGATTGATATGCAGGTGCATCTGTCTCGGGTTCCATCTGCCCTGAATGCACTGCCCTGCCATGTGAGCCCCTCATGCATAGTCTGATGTGTCTGTTGTTAGGGTTTGGGCAGCAGGCAGCAGGGGGTAGAGTGAAAGGGAGTCCCTTGTTGTGGTAGCAGGCCTCTGCCCACCAGAGGAACTCTGTCTTCATACAAGGAATGATAGAAATCACTGTTTCCAGGTCCTGAGAATGTTGACACCATAGGCTTTTTAGATACCATTAGAGTTTCATCATATGCAGTCTTGCATAAGAAATTAGTAGAATGCAAGAGGCCATGAACCCCAGAGCTTGTCATATTTTCCTTGCAGATAGCTGTTTTTTTTTTGGCCAATAGTTTGAAGTAGGTTGTCAAATAAACTTGTTTCTCAGGAGTGAGGAATGCCATCTGGGAAGTTGTGTTCAAGCTTGCTCCCAGAAATACAATCTGTTGGCAGGGTACTAGCTGAGATTTATTTTCGTTGATGGTGTACCCCAGTGAGGTTAGAAGTTTCTTTACGAATGCCAGGTGTTGCAATAGCAAGTCCTGGCTTTCTGCCTGAAATCAGACAGTCGTCCAAGTATGGGTAAATTTGAATATTTCTTTGCCTGCAAAATGAAATGGCTGGAGCTAGACACTTTGTGAACACCCTGGGCGCAGTAGATAAGCCAAAGGGAAGTACAGAGAATTGAAAGTGCATGGAGCCCGCCCTGAAATGTAGATATTGTTGGCATGATCCTCTTATTGGGATGTGCAGGTAAGCTTCCTTTGTCTAGGGTTGCCAGCCAGGCATCCTTGGCTAGCACAGGAAGAAGCTGCTGAAGAGTTAGCATTTTGAATTTCGGAACCACCAGAAAGGTGTTGAGAATAGAGAGGTCCAGGATAGGACACCAGGAATGGTCTTTTCTGGATACCAGAAAAAGCCTTGAATAAAAACCTTGTCGCCTTTGTTCTGCTGGGACAGGGTAAATAGCCCTGATACTGAGAAGAGAGAGAACCTGCTGCTGGGCCTCCACCCATTGATTCGGGGGTAGGTCTGGCTAACCATTTGGGGTTGGTAGTGTGTGGAAGTGGAATCTGTATCCTTGGGAAACTATGTTCAAAACGCATTTGCCCTGGGTAATGAGTTCCCAGTTTTTTGCATGCAGGGCAAGCTTTCTTCCTAAGGAAGCAGGTATTTGAGCAGGGCTTGGAAGGGTTAAGGTAAAGTCATTGTGTCATTTTTCCGTAGGGGATGGCTTACTACTCCCTGCTTTGGAAGTGGGAGCCCCCCACTGCTTAGATCTGTGCGAAGCCTGAGACTGTAGACTAGGTGGTCTGCTGTTTCTGGGTTTGGACTGAGAAGGCCTAGAAGGGACTGGAAAGGACCAGTTCTTTGAAGGCCAATGCCTACTGAATCTGGGAGGCTGTACTTGTAGGAAATCTCTAACAGTTTGCATAGATTTAGCTTTTTCCTCCATCCTTTTGAGGACTTCTGCTTTGTTGCCAAAAAAAGTGGTCTTGGTATAAGGGAGCATGCAGTAATTTAGCTTTAACATGATCTGGCAAGTTTTGTTCCTTAAGCCAAGCATGTCTTCTAAGTACAGACCCAGTGACAGCAGCCCTGCAAGATGCTTCTGAAGCATCAAAACCACATTCCAAAGTATGTTTACCAACTTGTTCTGCAGAATGCATTAAATCTTGCAATTCTGTGTGTTAAGCGCAATCAGCAATCAACATCAGTTTCTGTTTAAGTAGTCCCATAACACGATGCTGATACTTTAACATATGAAACTGTCAATTTAAAGCCCTAATGGCCAAAGTAGCAGAAGTGTATACCTTCTTACCCCATCTGTCCAAGGCTCTAGAATCTCTTTCAGAAGGGGTAGGATTTTTGGTAGCAGTAGCCTTAATGCTTTTTGGTCCTTGGGAAATGGTCTCTGGCTCCGCAGAAGGATTCTTGAAGAGGAACTTGTGAGAGTCAGGTACTCTGTAGTACCAGTCAGGTTTTCTGGTAGTTGGAGGTAAAGTGTCCAGGCTAAGGCTAGATTCCAAGAAAGCATCATCTACAATGTCCAGAACAGGAGGGATAGCTAAAGACCTATGTTGAGGCAGGAGTAAGGGCTCCCCAAGTCTCTTTTTGGACTCTCAGTAATCCTGGCTTTCCCAGCAGAAATGCTCCCTAAGAGTAAGCAAGGTGTCCCTGAAAGAAAAATCTTCTGGAGAGGAAGCAGAGGGAATGGAATCCTCTGCATCAGAATCCTCATAAGTAGATAAGGGCAAATTCTGGTAATCAGAAGGAGCAGAAATATTAGATTTCTGATCAGAAGAATCAGAAAGAAAATGAGTTCTAGGTTTCTTAGAGGGGGAAGGCTGGCTTCCCCTAGTTAAGGTAATAAGGTCTTCAGCCATTCTAAGCATTTGTTTTTGAGGGATATGGGCCTAAGCATGCAGTTTGGTCATCGGTTTTCTAGGCGTAGTGTGAGCTTTTGGCCTGAGGAATTCAGAGCACCTGGATGGAAACGATGGCGTTGGTTTACTATGAATGTCTGTAGGCCTGAATACACCATCAGAAGCCGGTACCTGCACAGCAGCTCCGGATTCATCCAGGTTAGAGACATCCACAGGTTCCATAGTCGAAGAAGCATCTCGGGCATACCGGACTCCGAATGGGTCTCAGTAGAGGCCTGCGGATCTGAAGTAGTGGGTATCAGGGGCTGCGAAAGCGTCTCACAGAGTACCGGAGGACTGGTGACTACCTTAATGGAAGCGTCATCGGTAGTTTTGGACCTATGCGGTCAGTCTGTGTCTTTATCCTTACGTTTTTTCAAAAGATCGGTAGATGGGTGGCTTAACAAAGCCATTTTGGAGTACTGAGATTGAGTACGAAGGTAATTGGCTGCAAAAATAGCCTAACGACAAATAGTTCGGGGGTTGAACAAAGCACAATACCAACAGCGAGGGATGTCGTGGTCTGGGCCTAAACAGGGGATGCAGTAAGAATGAAAATCTCTATGAGGTATTTGCTTTCCACAGGCAAGACAATTAACTTTTACTGACATCGGTTGGAGCAAGAAAAACGATCCCCAATGGGGTACTTATCTTTTTTGAAGACTTCCAGTCTGAAACTCGAAAA
The DNA here is from genome assembly GCF_019279795.1 of Protopterus annectens. NCBI lineage: Eukaryota > Metazoa > Chordata > Ceratodontiformes > Protopteridae > Protopterus > Protopterus annectens. The sequence continues at coordinate 62,837,918 of NC_056736.1, read as the reverse complement.
TGAAAATTTCAGGAGACTCCCGACCGGCACTTGCAAACTGCTTTGCTTTGGGCACCACACGGCAAGAAAGAATGATGTAATGGCGTCGGCTGCATGTTTTATACCCCTGACGACTAATAAGCTCCTTAGCAAATTCCAGTAAATCTTCTCTGCTCCATGGAAATAGAAAAAGGAGACTATTTCTCACTACATTCAATTTTTCCAAGGAATCTCCCTGGAAAAAAAAAGATACTCTCAGAAGGCATACTAATACCAGGTGAAGGTTCTTTATCCTAGGTGAGTGAAGAACCTTCACCTGTCCCTAAGACAGCAGTGGTTTCTACTTGCCTGCCAAGAGCATTCCTACAGCTGCAGAGGACATGGCTATTTCCTGGCCTTTCATAGGTCTATCTCTCACAACATGGGGACAGGAGGAACGATTGGTGGTCTGAATGGCTAGAACAGAGTCACCCACCACCAGCTGAGGCCCAAAACGAGTCAGCCTGGCACCCAAAGATTCACCAATAACTTTCTTCTTCTTTTGGACAAAGGAAGGTAAGAATGCAAACACCAAGATGATTGCTCTATCGGTAAACCAAGAAATACCTCAAAAGTCAAACAGCAGAGCCTGGACCAGTATGAAACAGGTAAGGTAGAGAAAGTGGTACAGAAGTAAACTACTGATAACTCCCAGAAATAACAATATCTTTCCCCAAACGCACAAACACCAAGTAAAATTTTAACAACATTCCCACACAAAATGTTCACATAAGCATATACAAAGTCCTAACATAAAACTTTTTCTACCAAAACAGCATATTTCAGATAGACAAATACATTTTCTTCATAAAAATATACACACTGGAAGTGCTTCCCCAACAGGGGACTTATCTGCCCATCCTTGGAGGATCGCATCTCACCAAAGGGGCACTCTTCAGCAGCAATAAAGCTCTAAGGTAATTTGCTCTTTAACTGTCTCTTCTTCAGCTCCTGACAATAGGAGCTCGTGGATGTTGTCCTTAACCTTGGATGTTCTGTGATGCGTTTCATGCTTTATTTTTGAAAGATAATGACTTCTCCCAAAAACGAAGTTAAGTCCCAAGACAATAATGCATTTACAAAAGCAATTACAAAGCAAAAGGGATGGCTGAAGCACAATAAACCAATATGAAACTGGTTTGGTCAGGAAACAATGATGAGCAAGACAATCTTTCTTCAGAGCATTTCAACGTACTTGGTCATTTTACCTGTTAACTATATGCACAGTACTGTAAAGCAACAAATGGAAAAGAGCCTGCATGACTGACACAAAGCAACAGTTGAGCAATGACACATCTGTGGAAACAGCATATTGTTTTAAGCTTATCTATGCTTTATCTTCCTCTGCAGCAGCATAAGAATAACTTAAGATGATAGAAACAAAAAGGGAGCCAGTGCATAAGAAACACTTTCATACAAACACATGCCATGAGCTGTATTGCACCTAATACACATCCTGTCTGATGCCCCAAAACACCCACAACAGCAAGGATGTTACTCAGTAAGCATAGAAAAATACACTGCAACAGTAACCCTTATGCATTCTCACTAAGTAGTGCTATTCTCTCTCTGGAAGAGAGACAGTGCAGATACAACATCTTCAATCCTTCACAATTTCAGCATCTTATCTATTAGTGAACAAAATAAACTTTTCTGGATTTCAACTAAAACTTTATGGCAGAGCATTTACCAACTCCTCCCATGTTGATTTTATGATTCAAAAACATCTTATCTAGTTGCCAAAAAGATTAATCGAGAGCTTATTTATCCACATAAAAGGCATGCCATTAGTCATACCACCTGTTGACAAGCACATTTTCAAATAAAAATATCAGTGATATGAAAGCAACCAAGGAATTGTAATATATTTGATATAAAACAGATAAGCAAAAACTGTTTCAGAGGTTTTGGTCCTTTCAGGACAAGTCTATATTGGGAATGTGAACAGACTCATCAGTCATATGCCAGAAATAAATCTCTAGGCTTTAAAGAAAAAAAAAAGTAAGAAAATAGTGAGCAGTAGTTGATGTCATACATGGTTTTACAATACTTAAAATTCTGAATTACAGACATGCTATTATACTACATACATCATGTGTGTGTGTGTGTGTGTGTGTGTGTGTGTGTGTGTGTGTATATATATATATATATATATATATATATATATATATATATTTTTTTTTTTTTTTTGCTGCGACTTTACAATTCTAGAGATGTTGTTGTCTTTCGGCTTTTCCTGGTTAGGAGTCGCCACAGCGGAACTCCGGTCCGCTAATGATTGGCAGTAGATTTTCGCGGTGCCGAGTTGCCAGCTCGACGCCCAACCTTCAAGGAAAGCACGCCCATTCACGCATGTCTTTTGGAATGCCACTCGACCCACGGGGAAGACATACAGACTCCACACAGAAGGCACTCCCCGCACACTAGCTGAGAATCAAACGGGAGAACCTCTTGCTGTGAGGCAACAACGCTACCGTTGCACCACCGCGGATTGACTTTACAATTCTAGAGATATCCCTAATTATTACACTCAGATGCTAATAACCCAGCTTCAGAAAGCACAAACCAACTATGAGTAAAAGGAAGGGCTTAAATAAATTACGGGTAACATGCTTATACTGGAGAGGAAAAGGGGTGAGAATTCAAGATGACTGGGGTGAAAAATGTAAGGACTTACTTCATATGATTGCAAGATATTTGTATGTGCTGCTACTGAAATAAAATGTCTTTTTCAGAGTCAGAAAAAAAACATAGAAATTCTGAGCTTCCTATCAACTAGGATAAACCTGCCAACACAACTCTGCCTCAGTATTCAGCAAGTTTAATACACACCTGCATGGCCCAATCAAAATAACTGCTTAAATTTTACAGCGTGAAGTTCCAATCTATAAATGTAGGAAAGGAGGGGTAAACCCAGAGGCTCCACAAACATAAGAAAAAGGTTCCATTGGTAATGTTGCAAATGAGACTGAGTGTTAAAATGCAGGCAATTAAGCAAATAAATTGCCTAAAACACTCTACACAAAGTCCAGTCACTATATAACATAAGAATAGAAAATAAATATCTAGTTACTGTCATAACATCTATGGGATGGCAATACCAGCATTTTATGCAAAATCTAAGCCTTCTATTTGCTACTTGGACTTTATATTTTGTCCACATTTTTGTCTAGAGGATCAGTACAAATTAATAAAAACATTTAACTGCAGCAAATAAGAGAGTACATTTGTTAAGTAAAACTTACCATAACAGTAGATGTTCTAATTATCACTACTGCAGTAGCCTTAGCTATATGGATTATATCTTGCCAAGGATACAAGAGCCAGCCAGCTTCCAAGGCTTCAGGGCACCTTCCACGCATCTTAACTGCCAGGCAGCTCGAACCGAAGTTTGTGCGCAAAGACCTTCAGAGTATTCCTGCCAACAGGGCAAAGAAAGCAGAGCCCTGAAAGGGCAATGTTAGAACTAAATAAATAAATGTCCAAACCCTGGCATAAAAAAAATTAAAAACAGGGGGGGGAGCGGCCAATGCAGCAGTGATCATTTGAACATCTACAGTTACGGGAAGTTTTGCTTACACAACTGTACTATGTTCATCATATTCATCAATATTGCAGTAGCCTTAGCTATGCGGGTAGATAACCTTGAGAGATGGAAGGAGAAAAGTTCAGGATTCCCAGGAGAATGGTCCTAGCAAAACTTGACCTAGACCTACAGAAGGAATCAAGCTTAGAATGCTTTGTTAAGCTAAGTACAGGGGACCAAACAGCAGTTTCTAGAGTACTTCTAGAATCCAACCCTTTCCAAAAAGACAAATGAAGCCAAGGCACTAACAGAGTGGGCCTTCACCATGCCTGAAATAGTTTTGTTATGCAGAATACAACTAAAGGTTACTGGCCATAGTCAACCATTTGGAAATAGTCTGTTTTGACACAGGTTGTCCTTTCTTACCTTCACAAGAAATGAACAACTGATCCAAAGATCTGAAAGATTTAGTTCTGCCAAGATAGTACCCCAGTTGTTTGTGAGCATCTGAAGTATGGAATATTCTTTCTCCGCTCACTTTTAGGTTCATGAAAAAAAAATGGGGAGATGGATAGTTTGTCATAAAAAGTAAACAGAGATACCACTTTAGGCATAAAAGGATTAGTTCTTAAAGAAAACTCTACCCCTATGGAAAAATAAATAGCGTTGACTCACGGCAAGAGCTTGCAATTCAGATATCCTTGCACAGGTCAGAGCAATCAGTAAACTGTTTTCCTTATTAAGAACCTCAAATTATCCAGATTATCTTGTTCAAAGAGAGCAGGTTATAGCTCTGCAAAAATATTAAGATTCCAAGAAGGGGCTTTTGATTTTCTTATTGGCTTTTTAAGCAAAGCCCGTTTTAACAATATTCTGACATGAGGCAGCATAGAAAGAGGAGGCTCCATGAGCAGACATGCTGAAATGGCCAATAAACGAACTTCGACAGAGAGATAGAAAAGGCCACAGGACAGTAACTTGTACAAATACTGTAGCACCAGAAAACAATTACTCACTGAATGGGTGCTGGTTACGTTGTTGGCAAACTAGAAAACATTTTTCTTTGCTAATGTACAATTTTCTAGTAGCAGATTTTCTTGCATCTATTAGTACCTGCTGCATGTCCTCAGTAAACAGCTGCCTAAAAGGCATTAAGACCCTATCATCCAGTCAACAAAAACTGACTGATGTCAGGGTGCATCAAACACCCCTGTTCTTGTGTGAGAAGATCTAAGTCTGTGACTGCCCATTTCTACAATAAGGGGGAACCACGGTTGACTGGGCCAGAAGGAAGCCGCCACAACAACTTTGGGGAATTCCTTCTGAATCTTCAGAAATATTCTGTAATAGTGGAAAGGGTGAAAAGCATACAGGAACATTTCTGTAAAAGAAAAAAAAGGCATCTATCCTTCCAGGTCTTCTTGGAACACAATCTTGCCAGCTGACTGTTCAGAGAAGAGGCAAAAAGGTCTACTTGATGAACTCCTAACAGATTGCTGAAATCTTGTAAGACTCCTAATTTAGTTTTCATTCATCAGGGTTTGCCCTGGTCCTTCTCAACTTGTCTGCCACACAAGTTTGCTCTGATGGAATGTAGGATGCCTGTAGAGTGAGATTGTGCTGTAAAGTTGTATCACAAGCTAACATGGCTTATCTGCAAAGAGGGTACGACTTGGTTCCCCCCTTGCTTGTTGATGTATCACACAACTGTGGTTATTGTCTGTAACCACTTGAAGAGGTCCTGGGAACCAAAGATTGTTTAGAGAGTTGAATGCCTTGATCATGGCACGGGATCTTCTTGACATGTACATGTTTCCATCTGTCCTTGGTATCCTACATCTCCCTGAACATTTTTATCCCTTCTGAAACTGCTTTCCAAGCAATGTCCAAAACGTCTGTGGTGACTGACTGCTTTGGAGCAGAGAGGGAGAAAGGGAACCTGGATTTAAGGATATCTGTTGTCTTACAAAAATATTTCTCTTCTGCAACCAACACTTGGAATTTAAAATATAAAGGGTGTTGATGCAGAGACAAAGAGGTTTCAGATAATACTGTGTCCTTCTCACGTGAATTCTTGCCAAGGGATATTGTGACAATCATAGATACCATAAGATCCAAAATCCTGAGCTATTTCTTTGTAATGACCAAGTTTGAGTGGAAAACCTTAGAAATAGAACCAGGTAAATATATATTTTCCTGTGGAAGAAAAGCTCTTTGAACCGAACTGAGGTGCCTGGTTGACATCCCGGGAACAAAATCATATGTGAAAGAATTAAGAAAGACTTTTGAATGTTCTCCTAGAATCCCAGTTTGTGAAAAAGATCACCCAAAAAATCCCTGATACTTTGAACAACACTCTGCAATGATAAGCAAGTTGTCTAAATATGCTATTTGAATACCCTTTAGCCTGCAATGAGCTATAACTGGAGCTAGACACTCGTTGTAGTGGATGGTCCAAAGGGTAAAAGCAGAGAACTGCTAACGTGATCTAGACACACAAAACCTTAATAAATCTCTGAAATCTGGATGAATACGGATGTGATAAGCATCATAAGTCTAGTGCTGCCAGGAAACTTGAAAGAGGGAGAACATGTTGTGAAATAACTTCATTTTGAATGTGGGCACCATCACAAACAGATTTAGGAAAGAAAGATCCAAAAAGGGTTGCCAAGAATTTTCTTTATTTGGCACTAGAAACACCCTTAAATAAAAACCCTTCCCCACCTGGGAAGGAGAAATTGGTTTTATTGCTCCTATGGAAAGCATGTGACGAAGAACTACTGGAAACAAAAGAATCTGATATGAAGGAATTCCCTCCCACAGCCATCTATAACCTTGACGAGTGATATTCAGAACCCATCTGTCTGAAACTGTTGCCAAAGGGAAAAATGGAGATTCAGACTTTCTGGGGGGAAAAAAAGGGGCCAGGGTAGAAGGGTTCACAAAGTCTCTTGAATAGTCATTCAGACTTATTGGACTGTCCTTGGTCTGGGAGGTTTGAGTTCTTTTTGGAACCTGTTTGCCATTTCCTAAACATCTGCTTACCTGTATTTTATTGAGACTATTTATTCTGTTTTTTTTTTCAAAATTGGAATAGATGAGGGGATAGAAAATCCCTTGGATAATTTGGAAAATGACGGCTGAAAAATCTAGAGAGACTCCCTGTATCAGCTTATCGCTTTCATCACACCTTTTGATCATCTGTGCAGCAGAGATGCCAAACACAATCTCTATCCGAGGGGGAATTTAAAATCTCATTTTATCATCATCTGGGAGATTCTAAGAATGTAGCCATGCAAACCTCCTCAAAATAGTATCAGTAGCCATAGCCCTGGATGTAATACAGTCATACACACAAAAACTGTATACAATGAGAAGAAAACGTTATTTAAAGTGTATTTTTCCTCATAAGAAGACAGTGCACATAAACCATTCCTTATACATTCACAAACTGCTAGAACAAACTAACATAACAGCCTGACAACTCAATTCTGAAAATCAAAGTTGCAGAAGTATACATTTTTACCCATACCCATCATTATCAGAAAGAGTAGAACTGGAATTAGTTTAGTGCTTAGTAGCAGTGGGATTGACTAAAGATATAGTTGTTGGGTCAGGTTTGGGAACAGTGTATAAAAATTTGAAAGACTGAGGAACTTTAGACATCCTATCTGACCTTTTAGGAACAGCTGGCTGACTATCAGGAAAAATACAGTGACACATACATCCTTTAAAGCAGACAGAACAGGAGAAATGGGTGAAGATTCTGGAAAATCCTTCTGTAACAACTTTTAGTATTTTCTTAGGGACTGAGAAACCTGTGTTCTAGCAGTAGTCTCAGAGAAAGACACTCCCTACAGGGAGAATCAGAAAACGAGCACTCCTCTGAGTCTGAAACAGAAATCTGAGGGGAAAACCCTGCATCCACCCCTGCAACTTCCTCTTTTGATTTAGAATCTTGAATATCTTAAAGAAAAAATAACCCCCTTTTTTCTTTTACCAGAAAATTAATTTACAAGGAGGATCAATAGCCTGAATTAAACCCCAAGCCAGACCTAGCAAACTACTCCTATCCATAGAAAATTGAGGAGTAGATACTTGTTTTGACAAAAAAAAAAAAAAAAAAAATGGGGATGTGGCTAATCACCAGGCCACAGCTGCTACACCTGAGGGATCTAGGGAAAAAGACGAATGGGTCTTAAGTAAACCATATGGCCACAATGTAGTCAACCACCTGTGGGTCAGGCAAACTGCCAGCCTGCTGTGGTGGCAAAGGCTGATTATTTTTTTTCCTTTCATGGCCAGAAAGACTGACCAAGGGACTGGTAGTCTGTTCCATAGCTGAATATAGTGTTCCTTTGCCAGGGAAGACAAGCAGCGATTGAAGGTAAACGGTGACAGTCAACAAAGGTTACTTATTTGACAGAAAAATAGAGTAAAAAGCACTTTAAAACATTATGCCTACACCACAAAAAGTAAAATTAACAATTTCGACACAGAAAAGATGTTTTCAGTTATTTTACAACCCTTTTAAACTGACAGAAAAAGTGCACAATTTAAAAGTATGTTAGTTTCACAATGGTCTGTCAAAACACAAAACTCCAAGCTTTAAAATAACTTTCTGAAGAGGAAAGTAATAAAACATCAACAAAATTAAGAAAATGGAAGCTTTTTCCCAAAAGGGACTCATCTGCCTTGCAAAAGAAAAAAGCACAAGCTATCAATACTCGAAAGCCTCACAGGAGCGCACTGTTAAGCGGCAGTAAAGCTCTGAAGGGTTTCTTGCTCAAACCTATCTTTTATCAGCTCAGCTCGAGTTGCCTGACAGCTTGGGTGTATGGAAAGTATTCTGAAGCTTTTGAGCCAGCTGTTCTATCCTTGGCACGATATTACCAACACAGCCAAGGCTAATGCAGCAGTGAGCAATATAATGCACATCAGGAGATACAGATTTTTAACTTAACTAATTTTCCTTTAAGATCTTACACTCTTGAGTTGAGAATAAAAAAAAATAAATCATGCTTGCTATTTTTCTGTACAGTGAATTATCTATCGGTGGGCAAGAAGTTTCATCCACACAATGAATTAAAGCACAGTATGTTTTTCTTTCTTTAAAATATATATAAATAAACAGGAGAACCAAATATGACAGCATTCAGGTTTAATTGACATCTGTTTAGTCGGCAATATGGTCACCCAAGCAATTGGTTAACAGATACGAAAGACCACACAATTACTAGGTTTGGGAAATATGCCCTTTCCCAGTACTGTACGATCTCAGGATTAGTATGTGCAATTAGTGTGTGTGTGTGGGGAGGGGGTTCAGAGGGATGGCACCTATGCAAAATCAAAGGGGTTTTTTTTCCTTTTTTTTTTTTCTTTTTAACATTTACTTTTGCATGCAAAGAAGTTACTTGGCACATGTAGATTTAGGTATTGACATTATGCACGTCAATAATTGGGTCTGTCTACTTCACTAAACAGACCCAAATAAATAAATGTATGCATGCATATGTAAACTACAAGCTGTTTGGCAGAATGACAAAAAATGTCCCATAAGGTAGGCTATGCTGCTGTAATCTATACTTTCTCATGTGTTACAACGGTTGCATTACAAAGGTGACCATGAAAGTATAGTCACCCAGCAGCTGTATTTCAAGCAACAGCACTACAGGTGCATTAGGAAGTCTACCTTAATGACCTATCCAATCAGACTAAGGATCACTAAACCAATGACAAAGGCTTATTAACAGATGGAAAAATACGTGAACAAAGCAAGTCAACTAGATCAACAATTTTCCTCAAAGGACACAGATGGTAAGGGTGTCAAACACGCTTCTGTTCATTCTGTGTCAACAAACAATTTGCACTTTGAAAGCTGGTAATAAATGGACCTGTACATTATCATATTTTGAAACTCTATCATAAAAATTTCTGGTACCTGTGCTTTGCTATTTAGTCCCTACCAGCATAAACAAAGTACTAGCAAATCAGTAATTTGTACTTTCCTCAAACTGCAAAGGGCAGACGTCTAAGGGACTTACTCTGCTAGAATAAGTTCATTTCTGGCTTGAGTAAGCATCTAGAAGTAATATTACACTACCCCATTATGAAACCTTCAACAGTATTAATATTTTTTTCTATGGAGTATGGGTTCGCAAAATCATTAAGGAGCATTCACATGCTCCACACATTGCTAAAAGATATTACAGGACTTCCCCATCACATTTGTGAGTCTGTAGTTTAATGAGCTTCTTCCAATCTCTGCAACAGATGAGCTAAGTGAAAGCTCAAGAGAGATACAGTTAGAACACTCGTTCTTTCATGTGCAACACCACCCTCTAGTGACCAAATCTGTTCACAAACCTGAATCAGCAGCATTACAAGCTGAAACCCAACTGTGTTGCAGATAGCAAAGATCATCTCAAAGAATAAATAAAACAATGAAGTTATATCAAATATATGTAAATAAGGGCAGTACTATTCATCCACAATGCGGAGAAAGACAGAACTGCCAAGCACCTCATACCTCCTTTTAATCAATACCACAAAGAAATATTAAAGTACCTTGAAGAAAACTCATCAATATGCTCTAATGGTAAACAGCTACTGAAATATGTATGTTGGAAAGTATTGACAAAAAAACTGGCTACAGCAGAAAGAATTTAGCAGGTATGGTAAAAAATTTAAAGATTTATGTATTATCCACTTCAGTTGTCGACTTTCAAGTGATCCATTATATGGAGCATAGTTACTTCATCAATTTTGGCTTAAGCTTGGCCCAGGACTGAACAGGGTGTACTGAACAAAAATATTAACCTGTTCAACAAATTAAAAATCAGAGTATTTTGGCCCAAAACTGCAAAAATGATCTTGTTGAAGGATATCTGTTTAAAAAAAAAAGGTAGTTGTGTATTAAAGCAACCATATTTTTAACCCTGTGTAGTTCCTGATATTCTCGCAAAACAACTGTTTACTAAACTAAAAAGGCGTGTGTGAAGTCCAATACACTTTTTGTAGCACTTTGGTTATGACAGAGGAACTGGACTAACGGCCAAAGTCCTCTTCTTTGGTAGCATCCTCCTTTACCATGCTAACTTCATGGAAAATAAGAAGCAGCAGGACAGAATAAAATTATGGCAGATTCCAAAGACGACAAGCAGGTCATTTGCAATAGCAGCATATCACCTTCTTCTTCGTTTTCTGGATGTCTTGCACGAGGCACAGCTTGTAAGCTACGGTTTCTCACACAAAAAGAAGTAAGTATGCAGAAAACCGATAAAATCTAACATCAGTGGCTTAACTGTAGAAACTAGCTGCAGTGTTTTGAACATCTGATAGGAAGCAAAGACAATTGAGGGGATTTTCAAGTAGAAAAAATGTCAGTACTGCAAAATCATTTCAACATTCTTCATTCGAGTTTTTTTTTTTTTTTTTGGATTACCCTCTCTATTGTAATTGATCCCCAAAGTGAGACTAGCATGGGGGAAATGAAAGGAAGTTAGCAGATGCAAAAGATTATGCAGCACTGCCGTTGTTTCTACTTGAAAATCCCCTCAGTTGTCTTTGCTTCCTATCGGACGTTCAGATGTATGTAAAAGGGCACAGACACTGCAGTTAGTTTCGCCAGTCAAGCCACCGCAGTCGGTGAAGAAGCAGTAGCGGAAGAAAATGGTGACCGCTTTCCCAAGCCCTCTGTTTACAACCCAGCATTCCATTAAAACTTAAAAATGTTTGACATAACTTGTAAAACACAAATTAGACAGACCTTAAAGGGTAAACCTAAACATCCATTCTTCAATTTTACGTCACTTATCGCAGCATGAAAATCTGGTTGCGATAATACGCGAGTACCAAAAAAAAAAGGGCAGAGCAGCACAGTTCTGCAACAGTTAGCTCTGGTGCAATGAAAGCCTTAGTTCTCCAGCTCAGCACCTGGCCTGAGTGTTGTGTGCGCGCTATCTGCATGTAAATCCTATGTCTGTGTAGACTTTCACATGTTGCCATGATTGTGTGTGCGAGCGTACATGTACACCTGTGTGCGTCCTACAATGGACTGGTATCTTGCTCAGCACCCATTTTACTACCTTGTACCCAATGAGCACTACATCTGACTGAGCTGCCGAAGAATGCATGCATGTTCCATGGCTAACATAGAGAACCTCTGCCACTTAAGAGTTCCAAAAACAAGATTTCCTAAAAACCAACACAAGGGAGCAAACCAAAGCCAAGAATTTTGGAACCTTGACCCGAGAGACCAAGTCATTCTGTTAACACATTTCAAAAACAGTATTTCAAAACATTAATATCAACACTGGGAGAAAAGTCATTAGCCTTAAAAGGCATAAATGTGGCATCCTGCCTTCTTAAGCCAGATCGGGATCACTAGATATTAAAAGCAGGAAAAAGGAAGATGGTCTAACTACTAACAAAGTTCTGACATACAATTTCCAAGTCCGGCACAAGACTGACAGACTACTAATAAATTCTAGAAAGATAGTGTAGATTTCTCTGATGTGCAGAACCTGCAACAAATGACCATCACTGAAGCCCATTCTCAAACGTTAAATGATATGAAGACTGGACAGGAGTTTAATTTTTTATTTGGTGCCAAATCAGTGTCACATACTGCTCAAGTGAACTAGCATCATGCATTGCAAAATGATGATTGTTAGGATTATAAAAGCAAAAAAAAAAAAAAAAACAACAAAAGAATAAAACACTGCACCTAGACTTCAGTAGGTGTATGTAAACGTACACCTTGAGAATACCTCACCAGTCATGCGAATGGTGACAAAAGCGACCAGAGAAGAACCATACCCTTAATGAAAGTCTTGCATGACTTAAAGGAAGGACACAATCTCATCCAGTCTGAAAGACTGAAAAGGCTGCTAAATGTGCTTTAATCGAGTAGCAACTAAAACCCACATCAAATATTTCAGAAAGCTGCTTTTAAGACTTGAGTCTTAAGACTATTTCTTTCACTGATCTTAATATGTCTGCCCATCTCCATTAAATCAAGCAACTCCTGTCTTAGATAATTTTCTTCTAAACTGAGGGCACAAACTTTTTTCTCTACATTTCCTGCGGGCATCCTACAGAAAGTTCCAGAGCATCTTCCTACGTCACATTCTCATCAGTTTCATCCTGTGTCATTCCTTGCTCTTTCATATGTTAAATTACTGGCCTATCATGCCACAACATTGACTGCATCAGAATTGCCACAGTTCCCTGTTTCTTTGCTTGATGTGCAACTTCAACTGAATGTTTGTACTGGTTTCCTATGGAAGTCTCCAAAGTATCTGGATATGGCAAATTGATCAGATGTTTCCTGCTCCACTGGTTTTTCCTGAATTTGAGGATCCATTGCTCTCTCCTGCTGTGATGTTATCAGAGTTAGATTTTCTACACTAAACCCTTCACTTCGCAGGTAACCCATAACCTCAGTTTCAGTTTCTTTAAATTTTCCATTACTAATCATCTTTTCTACTTTTTCTCTTTGCTTTCTTATTTTTTGTACTGCAAAATTTTCCATGTTCGGATGCCTTTGCCTGTATTTCTTTTCAGATATCTTTGGTGCTGCTCTTTTTGTATTAATTAGCATTTTCCTTAGCATAAATACTGCACCATATTAAATCTCTTTCTTTTCCATGTCCATATTTTTTCTTCAGATGTCTCTTGCTCCTCCTGTTTCTCCTTACTTTGGGGACACATTGTTCCATTATGCTGTGATACAACCTGTGTAAGACTTTCTACACAGAATCTTTCACTTCACAAGTATTCCACAACTTCAGCTTCTATTTTTTTTAACTTCTACCTTACCTAACCTTCTGTTCTACATTCCCTTTTTGTGATCTTATATTTTTTTTATTGTGAAATTTTCCATATCTGGATGCCTTTGCCACTATTTTTCTTTGAATATCTTTGTAACTGCCTTTTTTGTGTTAATTTGGCTTTCTTCTTTGCATAAATATTGCACCATATCAGATCTCCTTTTCTTTCCCATGTCAATATTTCTTTTTTATAGCTTTCAAATGTCTCTTGATTTTGTTTTTTTATATTTTCCCACTTCCTCAGTCACTGCTTTTTCCAAACACCACAAGGTTTCTTGGTCTGTATAATGTTTTTCATAAATCTGTTGTATTAATGAAAAAGAAGTTATGCCCTTACCATAACGTTCCATCTGTGCTGTCGATCTTCATTCATTCTTGACTGTTGGGTTTGGTTCCAATCCTCAGAACTGACTCAGCCATTATATCAAGCTCGCCCCAGCCAGAAACTCTCAAGCCAAGGCTACACATACTGCCCCTCTTCCCATCACCTCAGATCAAGTTTTGCCCATAAAGTAGAAAATCATGGAAGTTTTGTCTGAGCAACAACCCTACTAGAACCCCAGGACTAGTTCTGAACATCCAGGGGTCTCTTAGAGGGGGAAGGAGGGTGGGATGTCAAGAATAAATGAGGATCGACCACACAGATGAACGTTATAGTAAGAACACAACTTCTTTATCTGATGATGTCAATCTTCATTAATACTTGACTGTTGGGACAGAGTCCCTAGCTACTTTAGACCCTGGGATGCCGTAATGAAGGATATTCCTGGCATGATAGAGCTAGCAAATGCTCTTCCCCTGGAGACCATATCCAATTTGTAATGAGTGAAAAATGTACAGGGGGTAGCTCAAGTTGCAGCTGCACATATGTCATCCACAGATGCTCTGGAATGAAAGGCTACTGAAGTAGAAACAGATCTGTTAGAATGAGCCTAACTTTTGTTAATTAAGTCTAGCTTATTTTGGTCATAAATGTAAGTAATGCAATCTTGCAACAATTTTGACAGAGTGACTTCCAAAACTGGTTCACCTAGTCTAGTACCAGAAAAGGATAGAAACAATTTGTCCAATTTTCTGAATGATTTTGTTCTATCCAAATAAAAACATAATTGTCTGTGGATGTCAAACAAATGCAAGAAATATCCTCCCTTGTTTGAGAAATTTGGGAAGACAAATGTTAAATCTATGGTCTGATTAATATTAGAACCTGACACTAATATAGGTAGACAGGAGGGATTAGTTCTGAGTGATACTCTCTCTTTGTGAAAAATGACATATGGATGTTTTACACACACAGCCTGCAATTCTGAGATTCTCCTGTTAGACATGATGGCTACCACGGAGAGAGTCTTCCAAGATAAAAACTTGATATCACAGGTGGCTGCTGGCGCAAAATGATGACAGACCAAACATTGTAAGACCAATGTTAAATTCCAAGGAGCAATGGGCTCTTTGAAAGGTGGTTTTAAATGTAAAGCACCCTTAAGAAAAGTTTTGCAAAGACGGTGAGACATTAAGGAATGGTCGTCAAATCTGTTATGGGAATTTGAAATGGCAGCTAAGTGAACTCTATAGGTAGAAGTAGAGGCTCCCAATTGAAATAAGGTGATTAAGTATTGCAATACCTTACTGATCAAGGCTGAGAAAGGATCAATACCCTTTTTATCAGACCAGAAGACCAATATCTTCCATTTACTTAGATAAAGTTTTCTGGTGGATGGTTTATGAGAAGCCAGAAATATATTTTGTACTGGGGAAGATAAATGTTTCACCTGGCAATTACTGGTAGTGGGGAAACCAAGCCGTCAGCTTGAGATTTTATAGGTTGGGATGGACCAGGCCCTGTGGATGAGACAACAGGTCTGGAGTTGGATCTAGAATCCATGGATGGTGAACTAATTGAGGCCAGAGATAAGGAAACCAGACTTGACGAAGCCAATAATGTGCAATGAGAATCACTTTGCTTCTCAACTGTTGGGCTTTCTTCAAAAAATTGGGGAATTACAGGGACTGGAGGGAGGGCATAAAGAATTCTCAGGGGCCAAATGTGGAGAACAGCATCTCTCGGGGACTCCCCCAGAGGGGGGACTAGGGCAAAGTAGCTGCTGTATTTGTAGTTTATGGGAGAGGCAAACAGATCACAGCAAGGCTGACCCCATCGACGAAAGATCTTCATCGCTACATTGGGATTGAGAGACCACTTGTGAGGCAGGTGTTACTATCAGAAAGCAGTTGGAGGCAATTACCTATTGCCAAACTCCGAAGGCTTCCCAACATAAAGGGTAGGATCTGGATCCCTCTGTTTGTTGATGTACCAGACCACTTGACATAGTCTGACTGAATAACAACTGTCCCTGAAGGGAGAGCAGACTGGAATGCTTGCAACACTAAGAGCAGTGCCCTCGGTTCTAGGACATTAATATGCAAATCGGCCTCTTGAAAGTGCCTTAGACTGTCTTGCCCTGAAAATGCCCCCCACCCATGTTATCAGGGATGCATCCGTGGTCACTACAGGCTTGGGCTGAGGGGGGAAAAGGGGTGGCTCCATAATCTGTCTTCTGCCTTCATCCACCAAGATAAATCCTCCTTGCATCAGTTGGTTATGCGGATTGGGTGGGACACTGGATGAGTTAACAGTGACCAGTGTGACGCCAGGAGCCAATGAAGCAGCCTTGTGTGGTACCTCGCCAAAGGAACTAAGGTGATTGTTGCTGCCATGGATCCAAGGAGCTGTAAGACTAGACAAGGTGAAACTTTGTCTTGAGAGAGTATCACTTGAAGTTTTAACCTTGGCTTCACCAGTCTGTGAAGTGGAAGAGCAACCATGTAGGATTTTGTGTTTAGTCTTGCTCCGATGAATTCTATGTCCTGTGTGGGGGATAGTTTTGACTCTTCTTTGTTTATTCAGATGCCTAAGGACTCTGCAAGCCTAAGACTGGAATCCAAGGTGGAAAGCAGCAGATGCCTGGTGGGGGCAGTGAAGAGCCAGTTGTCTAAATATGGAAACACATGGAATCCCTGTAGTCTTAAGTGATCTGCTACCACTGCCATGCATTTGGTGAACACCCTGGGGATTGTAGGTTCATAGGTAGGTACTAAGCTACTGGCCCTAGGGCTTATACAAGCCTAGCCAAAAAGGTACCCTGGCTTTTGCCACCTAAGAAAATTATTTTCCTGTGTCCCTGTCAAGCAAAGACACAGAAGTGATCCCTGGGGTGAATTTCCTATTACCCATCTAATCATCAAGATTTTTTTGAACAGTGATAATGAGGAGCTCTGTTTGACATAGATAGGTAGTCTGTTTCAGAGTATGGGAAGTCTCTGGGACAGGAATCTATCCCTCCAGCATGTTCTGTTTATTGTGGTGATAAGGTTTAGGCCCCTAGAGCGTGTAGCTCGGAGGGATTGGGATTTCTTTAAGTGGAGCATGTCCAACAGCTCTGGGTTTGACATAGCTTTGCATGTTAGGCAGAGATCGCCTCTGAGTAGGCAATATGCGATGGAGTAAAGCTGGAGTTTTTTGAGACGGTCTGCATAGGGCATCTGTTTGAGAACAGTAATCCTCTTTGTGAGGTATTTCTGTGGCCTTTCCAGTTGTAGATGTCTTGTGAGGTACATACCAAAAGGGGTGTTGTACTCTATAATGGGTCTAATGAGTGATTAGTAGAGGGGAACAATGACCTCTTTTTCTCTGGATGAGAAACCTTTTGTGATGAGGTGTGCCAAGTAGAAGGATTTCCTGACCACTGTGGCGATGTGATTATCAAAGGGGAGAGACTACTGTCCACCTGTGTCCCAAGGTCTCATCACACTTTCGGTATTAAGTAGACTACTGCCTATGTGGTAGTTCATGGGTACAGAATTTTTACCAAAGGGGATGACAATGCACTTTTTGGCATTGAGCTTGAGGCCATGGCTTTGACACCAAGCATCCGTCTCAGTGAGGCCCTGTTGTAGGATGTCCACATAGTTAGGAGTTTCGATTATGGCTCCTAGTTTGCAGTCATCTGCGAATTTAGTTAGCCAAAGACCTTCTGTGTTAGCTTGTTCTTCATAGGTTCATACTAGGCTATCTGCCCAAGGGCATTTATAAGCCTAGCCCATAGATATGTGGCTTTCGCCACCCCTTTAGTTTGAATAAAACTATGCCTATTATTTTGCTGTGCCTCTGTCGAGCAGTGACACTGAAGTAATCCCTGGGGTATATCTGCGATCTCCCATCCATTGGTCAAGATTCCTCTTGAACAAGGCCAGCGAGGTACTCTGCCTCACATTTACCGGGATTTTGTTCCACAGCATAGGGAGTCTCTGGGTGATGAATCTGTCCCTCCAGCACGTCCTATTAATAACCGTGTCAAGGTTTAAATCTCCCGCCCTTGTGGTTCTGAGGGATCTAGATTTTTTGAGGTGAAGCATATTCATCAAATCTGGGTTTGACATGGCCTTATATGTCAGGCACAGGTCAGCTCTGAGCAAGCGGTATGAGACTGAATAGAGCTGGAGTTCTTTCAGTCGGGCAGCATAAGACATATTTTTGAGACCCTTTATCCTCTTGGTGAGGAACTTTTGGGGCCTTTCCAGCTGCTGCAAGTGTCGGGTCAGATACATTCCGAATGAGGCATTGTACTCAATCATAGGTCTAATGAGTGATGAGTACAGGGGGACGATGACCTCCCTTGATCTAGATGTGAATCCCTTCATGATCAGGTGGGCAATGTAGAAGGTTTTCCTGACTACTTTAGCAACATGAGTGTCAAACGAAAGGCTAGTGTCAACCTGGGTCCCCAGGTCCCTGATGACTTCTTCTGTGCTCAGTGGATTGCCACCTATATGGTAGCTAGGGGTAACCTTGTTTTTCCCGAAGGGTATGACTATGCATTTCTTGGCATTTAACTTTAGGCCATGGCTCTGGCACCAGTTATCCGTTTCTGTGAGGCCCTTCTGAAGGATATCTGTGTCAGAAGTGTTTTCGACTATGGCGCCCAGTTTGCAATCATCTGCAAACTTTGTCAGCCATAACCCTCCTGTGTTAGCTTGTACTTCAGAAAAGTAGATGCCGAACAAGAGTGGACCCAGGACTGAGCCCTGTGGGACACCACTTGTGACAGGATTTGAGTCTGACATGGCTCCAGCAACTCTGACCCTGTGGGTTCTGTCACTTAGCCAGTTTGCAACCCATCTTGTGATGTATGGGTTTACATTCAAGCTGATGAGTTTTTCGATAATACCTGAGTGGGGTATTGTGTCGAAGGCCTTTGTCAGGTCGAGGTAGGCTGTATGGACTGCCTTTCCCTCATCAATGGCCTTGGTGACTGTTTTGAAAAAGTCAACCAAGTTTAAAAGGCATGATCTGCCTTTGACAAAGCCAAACTGGGTTGGATCCAAAGTCTGCAAGTTCCCTATGTCTTTATTTATGAGTTCCATTATGATCCTCTCCATGGCTTTGCAGATAAGGCTTGTCAAGCTAATGGGACGGTAATTTCCAGGGTCGGTGGAGGTACCGCCCTTGTGAAGTGGGACCACAGTCGCAGTGCGCCACTCCTTGGGTACGTATCCTGAGGTGATGCTAAGATTAAACAGCTGTCCTAACTGCGGGTTTAATTCCTCATTGAGTTCGTGGAGCACACAGCCGGGGACACCGCCCGGTCCCATGGATGCTGTGTTTTTTGCCTTGGAGAGAGCAGCTCTCACCTGGGCGTTGAAGAGGTTTGGGGGGCTACAATCCTCTGGTATAGATATCTCTCCTTTTGGGAGTTTGCACTGAACCTGTCAGCCAGTATGTTGGCCATGTGTGTAGGTTCAGTAATCTTCACATCATTTTGGACTAATTCTGAGCATATCTGGGAGTTTCCTCCTAGGTTTCTAACATAGCTAAAGAAGGCCTTATGATTGTCTTTTGTGTCCTTGGCGATTTTTCTCTCAAAGTTAGCCTTGGATGATTTTATGAGAGCTCTTAGTTTTTTACTTATAATGATCAAAGGTGTCTTACCTTTCAAGGATTTTGCTCTATCTTGTAGTAGCTTCCTCCTTTTGTTGTAGAGCTTGTTTATGGCTGGGGTCCACCAGACTAATATAGTGACAAATAGACAACAGGATTTTAAAGTATATAATTATTCTTCAAAGAATATAACTGTGGAACATGCTGAATTATTTTCCAAAGGATTTAACTTTATTCCCTGTAAAAAAGGCAATATAGTAGAATCTATATTGGACCTAAAGTTATTTTCACGTAAATTGAATTTAAAAACATTTTTTCATAATAAAATTGGTAATCAAAGTCAACAACACAAGAGATTTACAAAACCTAGTTTATTCAATCCACCCATGAATGAAGAAATAGCGAAATTTGAAAAAAGAAGTGAATATGATGTAAGAATGTTTTATAAAAAATACAAGTATAATAGACATTCAAATATGACTCAAAAGGAAGAAATATTACTTAAAGACATCAGTAATGACTTGCAATTAAGAATTATGAGGCCAGATAAAGGTAATGGCATAGTCATATTAGATTATAGTGATTATAGTTCTTATATGACTAATATGCTACTAAGTGATACTTATATTCAAATAAGTAAGAACCAAGTGAATATAGCTTTTAAAAGAATAGAAGTATTACTAGATGATATGCTATACCAGGGGGAGATTACTGAAGATGAACACGAATATTTACAAAATGAACATCCAGTCATCAGTGGTATCTTTGGAATACCAAAAATACATAAAGGCCCCAATAATCTAGAATTTCGACCCATTGTCGATGGGAATAGAAGTGTAACATGTAATATAAGTCACTACTTGGATTATTTCTTCAAAGAGAGTATGAAATGTTTTACATATATAACAAAAGACTCATGGGATTTTTTGAGTAAACTAAAAGAGATAAATATGAAAAATGAATATACTTTTGTAACAATTGATGTCGTAAATCTTTTTACAACAATTCCACATGACATTGGCCTTATATGGCTTGAAGAACAATTGTTTGAGACACATTTATATGAACAAGAAAAAATCAATACCTTAATAAATCTGATGGACATCGTTTTAAAAAACAATTTCATATATTTTGAAGGAAGTTATTATCAACAAGTACATGGAGTATGTATGCAAATCTCATAATGAGTTATTGGGAATATAACTATTTGTTTCAGTCAGATTTTCGTAAACATCTTATAATGTACACTAGATATTTAGATGATATCTTCATTATTTGGGACAATGAAAAAGATATGTTAAAGACTTTTTTGGAATATATAAATACTACAGTAAGATTTTTAAAATTTACATATCATGTCCATGGGGAAAAAAATACTTTTTTGGATATAGATATAGTATATAACAAAGAAACAAATATCTTAAAAACAAAAATACATAGAAAACCCACTTTTTCTAATGCATATTTGCATTTTAATAGCTGGCACCCTGACCATCAGAAAAAAGCTATAATTAAAGGGCAGATGGTCAGGGCAGCCAGAATGGTAAGTGAAGAACAGGATTTCATAGAAGAATTAAAATACATTATGCAATTATTCATGAATAGAGGATATCCAGAACAGTTTTGTGTTAGAATATACAATGAAGTAATAAATAAGAGACAAAATGGAATTTACACCGCAATATTAAAAACTGGTCCCATAAATAAAACAACATTAGATAGTAACAGAGTAATAGAGAAAGATTGCTATAATAATGTTCCATTGTATATTATTAACTACAATGATTGTTTTAAAGAGATAGAGAGTATAATTAGAAAAAATTGGGATTTCTTTATGAATGAAAAAACCCGGAGACAGCTTTTTCAAGGCCCAATAAAATTTGTATATAAAAAGAGTCCATCTTTTAAAAACATATTAGAGAATAATGGAAATAATAATAAACATAGCAACAGAAGTAAAGGCAATTTCAAACGTGGAACATGCACTATATGTAGTTACATATATTGTTCAGATACAGAAATAATAATCAATGGTTGTAAAATTAGGATAAACGGGCATTATAATTGTCTAACATCAAATGTAGTGTATATGGCTTTGTGCCAACAATGTAAAGCCTTCTATATAGGGAAAACAAAAAGATAATTTAGAGAGCGAATTAAAGAACATCTTTTGGATATACGACATCATAAGAGTACTAATGCTTTAGCGAGACATATAATTGAGTATAATGACCATAGATTCAAATTTATGGTCATTAACCAAGTTAAATATGATTTGCAAGGGAAGATGACAATGTACCATTTAGATATGGAGGAACTGAAATGGCAAATATGTCTGAATTCTTGTAATCCACCAGGTATAAATGAATATCTGACTATTATGCCATTATTGAAATTGAATAGAGTCTATGGGAAATAGTTGTTGTGTCATAAAAATAAAATATAGATACACATTAACAATATTTATGTATTATACATGCGGTTTAACTTAGGTCAAATTATTTATCATATCAATTTTTGATTTCAATGGGTTATATGGATGGATTTTATATATAATCAGATTTAATATAACAAAATTACTTAAAGTAACATTTGTCAGCAGTGTTTACATATATGCTTAATTTATTAAATTTATTCAATTCATTATGAATTTATGTATCATATATATTATATTACATAGACGTTTAGTATATTGTTACATTTCCATACAATATAAATATATAATTAATTGAAATATTAGGTGTATTATTTTAAATACATATATCATACACACATTACATAAGATAGGTGTTTTAATATATGCATAGTATAGGTAGGGTATGTTTTTATTATTGGTGTAGTTGATTATATTAATTATATATAATTTAAGTAGTTTTTAGCATAAGTTGTTTAATTTTTTATACCAGAATGCATATATCTTTTACAACATGCATTAGGTTTATTTAATATTGTTGTTACAATGGTTTTCAATAAGTATGAAATGTGTTGTACAAGAGACATTTCCCTTTTAAGAATTCATCATTGAAAATCAATGACATCAATTAAGTAATTATTCAATATATTATATTATATAAAAACCTTGTGTTGAAGTAATAGTATGTATTCTGAGGAAGTTCGTATGGACGAAACCTAGGTCAATAAAGCAGTCTTGTAGAAGGAACGTGTGGTGGCTCCTTGCTTGAATTGGTTCTAGTGCTACAAGTAATTCCTTTTCAAATATTGGGTTTGCTTTTCATCTCCTTATTGGCATCGGCTACATCTTGCTTTTTAACAACAGGTTTGCTGTATATCTTGTCCACCAGACTGGACGCTTGCCTTTGGTACAAAGAGTCTTAGTTTTGTTTGGGATTGCCTGATCCATGCAGTCCTGTAGGTGCTGGTAGAAGGCATTTGTAAGTGATTCAGCGGTTTGAGTAATGTTTACCACTGGCTCAGGGGCCTTAAAGGAGACCACACTAGTTTTTAGAAGTGTGAAGTCGGCTTTTGAGAAGTTTTTCACTGTGGTCTCTCTTATTTCAGGTGGGGGCGGGATGAGGACCTCCAGAGAGATTAGTTTATGATCTGATCTCACCAGTGAGGGGTTTACTTCCGGTGTTGAACATTTTGATCCCATGTTTGTGATAATGAGATCAAGTATGTTTTCTCCTCTTGTGGGGATGGTGACTAGTTGTTCCATGGCATTTGAGTTTATGAACTCCAGGAACCTTTGGGCTAGAGAGTTTGGGCTTGAATAGTGTTCCCAGTCTATATTAGGGTAGTTGAAGTCACCTAATATGATGGTGTTTGGAGATACATTTATCCCCTCCAGTGTTTTCAGGAAGGCCAAGTGAGGTTCCTGGGTTTGAGAGGGTGGCCTGTAACATGCTACAAATTGCAGAGCAGTCTTGCCTATGGTTAATTGCACCTGGATGGTCTCCGATGCATCGTGCGTTGCCACCAACCTTGAGGTGTAGGTGTCCTTTATGAATATGGACACCCCCCCCTCCTTTTTTGGTGTTGTCTGGATTTTGGGGCCGGAACGCATGATATGAGGTGAAACCTGATAGTGCTGGGGTGCTCTCAGGAGCCTTGAACCAGGTTTCTGTCACAGCACAGACATCGATGTTCTCCATACTGAGAAGGGCCTCGAGTGCGTGCATCTTGAGATTGAGACTTCTGGCATTGAGCAGCATTACCCTTAGTTTTTTCCTTTTGTGTTCTAGGGTGGTAGGTTTAGAATTTGAGCCTTGCCTAAAAAGGCACTATGGGGTGGCAAGAGCCTTTGCCAATATCCGAAGCCCAGTGGTGACAGGTGCAAGCCGTCCCTTGCGAAGCAGCGTGGCTTGTCCAGCATGTCATCCCAGGCAGACAGACATTGGATCCCCTTTGAATGACACCAGAATTTAAGCCAATTATTAAAGCTGATCATCTTATCCCTGTATTGTGGCATCATTCTAGGTGAAGGTAGGATACTGCTCAAGGTCAGGGTCATACCTGCTTGGGCTACATAATCAGAGAGCTCCTCAAGGTCTCTTTTCATGTAGTCCAAGGAGGTACGTCTCAGGTCGTTGACACCAGCGTGGACAATGACTGAGTCGTACTTGTGCCTACTGTTGAGAGACCTGAGTGCTTGCGTTATGTGGCGGATTCTAGCGTCCGACAGGCAGCTTACTGTGACCTTCTCCTTACTCAGTCTGGTGAGCGGGATGTCAGTATGTCTGACTATGGAGTCACCAATGACGAGTGTGTCTGGCATTGTGTTTGGCCTTAAAGGCTGTGACTGTTTGACACTCTGACTGTGTGGTCTATGTGTTGCATGTGTTTGGTCCTGAGGTGGTAGTTGTTTGGGTGTCTGCTTTGGTGGCCTCTGCTGTTTTGGTAGATTTTTGATCAGAGCCTCCGAGTATGTCTTTGTGTGATTATGTGTATGATTTGAAGTTGTGATGGTACTATGTGTGACTGGGTATGTAGTGTGTGTGGTTTCCTTCTCCTCCTGTCTGGTCTTGCCAGTCCTGTGTTGAGAGAGCTCAGCCTCCAGTTTGGCCGTATAGTTGCATCTCTCGCATGTATTTGTGTTTTGTGGGAGAAGGAGAGGATTGTCTGTGTACATGAGGCATTGCCTCAATATTCCCAGGTTCACCAGTTGAGCAGGAGAGGACACTAGCAACTGATCCCTCGACATGCTAGAAGTAATAGATAAAAAACTTACAAAAGACTCCGAGGGATGTGGGTTCTAGGCTGGTGGGGTACTATCTATAATAAGAGTGCTTTATCAAGGTGCAAGTACTGTAGGAGCAAGTGCTAGGTTTTACAGATAGAGAATAGTCTACTTGGGAATCAAGTAGAGATGAACTTTTTAGTTATAGGATACGCTGGTTAGATCAGCAATACAGTTCGAGGAAGGTAGTTATAAGGGAAAATTTGAAGAGTGGAATTTAGGTAGCCCGAATATTTTAACCTTGTTAAACCGCCGCTGCTCTTGTGTGCAACAGTGGCAACTCCGTGCTAACGCGCGTTTAGCGTGTTTTATATCAGGGGGCTGAAAGAAGCTAGGAACTGGCCCAAAACAACCAATAGACTACAAGTTACTGGCTGAAACCTCACAAAACTGGACCAACAGGCAGCTCAATGCTTCCCACTCCCACTGGTAAGCAA
Source organism: Protopterus annectens (assembly GCF_019279795.1). Taxonomy (NCBI): domain Eukaryota; kingdom Metazoa; phylum Chordata; order Ceratodontiformes; family Protopteridae; genus Protopterus; species Protopterus annectens. The sequence continues at coordinate 62,812,969 of NC_056736.1, read as the reverse complement.
GGGAACTTCCTCTCTTCCAAATTAGGCAAAGAATCAGAGCAGTAGATACAAAACAGGAGAAGACCCACTACTGAATCCTGTGGAACTACACTTGTCACTGGTCTGAAGTCTGACTTGGAGTCTGCTACTTTCACAGTGTGGGTTCTGTCAGTAAGCCAGCTGGCAACCCATCTTGTGACATAGGGATTTATACCTAGTTTAGTGAGTTTATCTATAATTCCAGAGTGGGGGATGGTGTTGAACGCCTTGGCGAGATCTAGATAGGATGTGTGAACCATCTTACCCTCTCATCTATGGCTTTGGTGACTGCTTCATAGAAGTTTATCAGGTTTAGGAGACATGATCTGCCTTTTACAAACCTGAACGGTGTGGGGTCCAGAGTATGGAGATCTCCAATGTCTTTGTTTACGAGTTCCATGATGATATGTTCCATGGCCTTGCAGACCAGGCTCATCAGGCTAATGGGGTGGTAGTTCCCGAGGTCTGTTGTAGCTCTCCCTTTGTGGAGTGGGATAACCATTGTGGTGCGCCATTCAATGGGCACAAGGCCTGAGGTGAGGCTATGACTGAACATGGTACGTAGGTGGGGTGCCAGCTCATTCTGTAGTTCGTGTAGAAGGCAGCCTGGGATGTTGTCAGGTCCCATGGATGCTGTGTTCTTGGCTTTGGAGAGTGAGGTTTTTACCTGTGCAGCCGTGATAACAGGAACTTTGCATTCTTCCGGTACAGAGATGGGCCTTTTAGGGGGTGAGAGGGGGTAAAGCTAGCACTGGACCTATCTGCCAGGATGTTGGCAATATCAGTTGGTTCTGCACATTTAGTGCTACTGTGCTGTAACTCAGAGCAGATCTGAGTGCTGCCACTGAAATTCTTGACATAGCTATAGAATGCTTTGTGGTCGTCTTTAGAATCAGTGGCGATTTTGTTTTCGTAACTAGCTTTGGAGGATTTTATGAGGGATCTTAGCTTCTTACTGAGGCTGACCAGGAAGTTCCTCCAATCATGGGATTTTACTCTTTTTCAACAGTTTCTTTCTTCTGTTGTAGAGTTTGTTTATGGCAGAAGACCACCAGATTGGCTTCCTTTTTTTGGAAGATAGCATCTTAGTTCTGTTAGGGATAGCACGATCCATGTACTCATGTAAGTGCTTATAAAGTGCATTTGTGTAGGATTCAGCAGTCATACCTCTATTGTCCATCTGCATGGGTGTCGTGAAGTTTGCCACTTCTGTCTTAAGAAGCGTAAGTTGGCTTTGGAGACATTTTTTACGGTTGCTTTCCTACTGGGGGTGGGAGCGGGATGTGGATGTCTAGGGTGATTAGCTTGTGGTAGGATCTGACCAATGAGGAATTGATCTCTGGTGTGGAACACCGGTCGCCCATGTTGGTGATGACCAGGTCTGGGATATTGCTGCCCCTGGTGGGGGTGTGGATAAGTTGATGCAAGGTGTTGGAATTGATGAATTCCAGAAAACGGTGAGCAAAAGAGTCGGTACATGAGTAGTTTTCCCAGTGAATGGTGGGGTAGTTGAAATCACCATTTATTATGGTGTTGGGTTGTACCCTAATATTTTCCAGTGCATCAAGAAAAGAGGAGTGTGAATCCTGGGACATGGTGGGGGGTCTGTAGCAAGCCAAACCAAATGCTATGCACATGGGGGATGCAGGGCCTAACCAAACCATGAAGAAACAAAAATGGCCAGCAAGGTTTAGCAGTCGAATATGCAGCCCAAAACAAGATAGTGAATGATCAGACTTTTATTATAAATAAAAAACAGACCGGTTTCGGCAAAATGATGCCTACTTCAGTGTTGAGCAAACAATCAAAATAGACACAAAAAAAATGCAAATTTATACAGAGTGCTAACCAATAAGCCCATGAATGTGCTGTTGAAACTCATGAATAATACATGATGTATTGTGAACTGGCTAACACTATATCTAAGACCATGGCTAATATTTGTGTTACACCTGAAACAGATAGTTCCAAAGACATCACAAAAACAAAATCATATTAGACTATGGAACCATAAAGGCTATAATTATACATAATAAAATATGTACATCCATAGTCATGATTATATTAAATATAAAAATATATGTAAATGAAAGAAAAGAAACTGTAAGGGGCCCATTTCAAAAACAGACGTAGTGAATAGCTCTAGCTACTCCTTGTAATATATATATATATATATATATATATATATATATATATATATATATATATATATATATATAAAATGTGCATTAAATGATTCAGAAAATATTATACCGGATATAGTTGGTAAATAAAGTGGGAGTCTATACATCCTTCTCCATTGACTGAGTGTTAAAGATGATCATTGAGACCAGGTGGAAAAAGTGCGCCCAAAGTGATTATCCAGTACTTTTCTTTGTGGTTGAGGATACCATGCCACTCTTGTGGGTTGCTGCGATCACCCACTATTCGGTCAATAATCAAACATGAACTGTGCTTGTTGATGTTTTAATACATGTCGATATAAGGCATTAGTCTCCCTTTTGTTTTTAATGTCACTTCGATGTTCATTTATTCGTGACCCGAGTGGCCTAGAAGTCTGACCAACATAGAATGCCCCACAGTGACATGATGCCAGGTAAACAACCCAATCACTGCTACAATTCCCAAAGATTTTGCAGTCGAAGACCTTACTAGTGTTGCGACTCGAAAAGTTCTGAGACTTGGTAATCTGTTTACAAGACCCACAGTGGCCACATGGATGTGTACCCAGTAGTTCATGTCCCATTATTGTGAGCCGTTTATGAATTGCTCCACCACTACCAATATGTTTGTCATGAGATAGATGGGACCCCAATGTTTTGCCTTTTTTATATGAGAATTGACATTCCTCTCCCAGAAAAGATCCGAGTTGTTCATTGGCTAATAAGATATTCCAATGTCTGTTTATGATATCGCTAATCACGTAATAGGTCCTACCGTATGTTGTGATAAATCTGATGGTGGGTGATCTGGAATCACCAGAAGAAGTCTTATAATCTAGCAGTCTGTTCCTATTCATCTGAGAGGATCGTGTCCATGCTGTGTTGATATCTGCAAAGTTATACCCCCTACTGGCAAATCTGCGTCACAAGTCAAGACTAGCAATGTCATAATATGATTTAGTAGAGCTAAGGCGTTTCATGCGCATAAATTGTGAAACCGGGATGTTTCTGATGGTATGACGTGGGTGCATGCTTGATGCATGTAATAGAGTATTATATTGAGTGTATTTGCGAAACACTCTGGTAGCCACGGTATGGTCATGATTTCTTGAAATAGTTACATCCAAAAAATTGATAGTCTGCATATCAAAGGTAATAGAAAATTCAATTCCCCAGATGTTGCCATTGAGATATTCTACAAATTCATGCAAATATCCCACATCCGCACGCCATACCATCCAACAGTCATCCAGGTACCTACGCCAGATGTCCATTTCTACCAGGTATATATTATAAGATGCATCATAAATCATGCACTCTTCAAAAAATGCCATAAACAGGTCAGCACAAATGGGAGCAAAAGATGCTCCCATAGCTGTACCCTGTAGTTGCCAAGAGCATTGTCCTTGAAAATAAAAAAAACATTTTTGTTGAGTACATGTTCCGACATGCAAATCAATAGCGTATTGAACCCTGGTGAGTAGAAACCAGCCCTATCCAACCAATATTTAAGGGCTTGTAAGCCAGCCCAATGTGGTATACTGGTATAACAAGGCCTTGACATCCAATGTGCACATTAGCCACCCAGGCTCTAATTGTGTGTCCTCAATGATTTTCAGGAACTGTGTAGTGTCCTGTAGCCTTGCCCTGACCAAACCCAAAAGAGGTTTGAGATATTGTGTCAGGAAGGCTGACAAGGGTTCAGTCAAAGAATCAATGCCTGAAACAAATGGTCTTCCTGGAGGTTTGGTTAGGGATTTGTGAATCTTGGGTAGTAGATACATAATCTGCTTACGGGGGTCCTTAACTTAAAGTTGTATAACACATTTTTTGCTGATGATGCCCTCCTCACATGCTAGATTCAGAAAAGAATCAATTTTGTGCTTGAAATTCGGGGTTGGGTCTATGGCCATGTTCATGTAACATGCTGTATCTGATAACTGGGATAAACCCTCTTGAAGGTAATCACTCATGTTTTGTACAACTACGGCCCCACCCTTATCCGCTGGTAATACAACTATGTCTTAGTTGTTACGTAGCTGTTGGAGGGCAATGCTCTCCTGCTGTGAAAGATTATGTCTCAACATAGTATATCCATAATTTTGAAAATGTAAGCCCCTCAACACTGACTGCATAAAAATCGACACATGCTTGTTCATAGGAGGCTGGAATTCAGATTTACCAAATCTGAATTCATTAGATCTTAGAGATGTGTCATCTGCAAAAACAACTTAAGGTTAAGACTACGACAAAAATCAATAACATCTGTAACTATGTGGTATTCATTAGAAAAAAAGCCAGGTATAAAACTAAGCCCTTTATTCAAAAGAATTTGTTGATCACCAGACAAATTTACATTGGATACATTTAAAACATTTTGGTTGAGTTATTCATCTTGACTTATGTTAGAAAGTTCTGGATCAAGCCCTCCAGGGAATGCTCTAATGGATCTTTTCTTATGTTTCCTTCCTCCTCTGTGTTTGGAACCATTTCTAAAGGGATATTTTTATTCATTTTCTTTTTGTGTGGTGATCCCCTATCCCCTGAGCTGTCATAATCTGTAAGAGAGGAATCCTCTCCTCCTGAAGTGCTGTTGTTGAACCCATCCCTATTTTTGAGAATAGATCTTGGTCTTTTCTTGGGGTGACCAGAGGCAGGCCCCTGACCAACCTCTGCAAATCTGACAGAACGATTAATCTCAAAGGGACGTCCCCTTTGATAGAGTAATCTCTGTGAAATTTTTTTATCTTTCTTTCTTTGATAATTTTTTCGTGGTTTGTCAATTCTTTAGATAACTTCTTAATGTTATCCTGAAATTTTGGTAGGGACTCAAATTTTTTACAATCACAACACAATGTTTTAACCTCCTGAATGTTCACATCTACCATTCTCTCGTAGTATTGTAAGAGAACATTCACAAATAACATAGACCCAATTTGTAAAGCCTCCTTCCAATCACAATTCAACTTGTCATCCGGTCTACCTACCAGTGGTTTGGAGCCGTATTCTCAGGCCCCTTGGAGCAATATTCTTGTTAGAATATGCTCTGAATAATTTCAGATGCCATATGTTGGATCTCAAAGTTTTGAGTCCTTTGGTAAGAGAGTGGAAGGATATATCACAGTCAGATGAAATATGTTGATCCCTGTTACTTGAATTACTGCCTGGTGAGGTATTGATCCCAAACACTTCAATATCCTCCCGATCGGCACATAATCCAGATAATATACTCTCAAGGTCCATGCTGTGAGTGTCCAATGAAAGCTATAAAATGAATAATAAGAAGAGAGAATGGCAGTTGTTGGCAAGCCCAGAAAAAACTTCAATGATTGCTCCAATTAAGGTAGAGGTTGATAAGAGGCACCCCAGCCGCCTCAACAAAGTACCAAAACTAATTCACCGTCCTGAAAAATCAGGAAGGTTAATATGGGAAGAAGGTTCAACAACGTAATAATATTCCTAAATTGATAGGTTGTGATAACCTGACTAGAGGAATACTACCAGATGGATATCCAACACATATATATAAAACTGGATGAGAGGAATGCAAGTAGATATAATCAATAAATCACAAGGCTAAAGGTCAATAATATAAAGACCAAAAAAGACCCTGCTGGTAGTAGCCTAAATTATTCTGGGTGATTGACCTGATTTTCTTAGTATGATCTAAATATAGTCTTACTAATACCTTGGGATACAGTGAAATCAGATGCGCCTAGAGAAAAGGTGGTCCAACAACCAATTAGGTTTGATATATTATGTTTGATAAGATCCACATACACAGCCAAGATGTAATGACTCTTGCAAGTGGCCGTCCAGCATTGGTAAATGTATCATAAAGGCCATGTAATTAAACAAAAATACCAATAGGTGAATCATTAAGTAGGGAAGAGCTAATATCCCAACAGCTTAGCAATATTGCAATGTAGAATTTGCAATATAAAAAGTACCCCTGCATGCATGAATACTTATGGGGCCAAAACAATTCACTATGTGTATTTGCCTGAATCCAAGGCCAGGTCATATGGTTCTCCTCTATACACAATGCATCCAATAGTTCTATAACCTTCTGTTCCACAAAATACAGATTTTGCAAAAACAATAGTTTCCAAAAACAATATTATCCAGGTAAAGCACTTGCCTGAATAGTAAATCTTGAAATCCAAATATGTACCTATCAAACTTGCCCTCTAATACAATATAATGACAAAACAAATCACTTGTAAAACATCTGATCCAGAATATTCCTAAAATAGGCTCATATATAATATTAACTAACAATTTGTTAATAATATCGATCAAACTGTATCTACAAGAATAAATTGTAAATATAAAACAAGAGTGCTGAAATATCATATATTCATTAATAGTGTCCCAAATTCTTGAACATTTAAATTGTGTCTGCCTTCAGAATAAGGTCGCGCTAGTCGAAATTAAGTTTGGAGTGAGAGTCCAATGATGGTACTGGGCAATTCAAACAAAGTCCAAAAAAGTAAACATACCTATGTATAAACCTACAGATGTCCCCCTAACACACTGTCATAATAAACAGCATATGCCAAATATGTAAATAATGTTGAGGTACAAGTAGATGTCGTAAACTTGTTGAGCCAAATAGCAAAAAATAAGGCTCCTACGTAAAAACATACACTTATCCCCTTGACAACATACCCAGTGAGCAAAATAATGCCCAACTGTCATACACTGTATAGGAAAACCATATATGTTAAACACAAAGTGTATATACAAAATACTGAAGATATTACTATAAAACTTAGTCCCCAAAAGGAAAAATACTGTTCCACGCTGTAAAGTCACTCAATCCATCAGGTTGAATCCGTACAGACTGACATATAATCCAAACCAACAGTACCAGCAGGAAGATGTCACGACCAACACGTGTAGTAAACGCCTGCTTGGCTCTTGTCACAAACACGTATATGGATAATAATAAAATGTCCCGAAAGTGTAAAAAAATCACCTCGTTACCTTAAATGTGAATATCCATCAGTTTTGAGCACCAACCATTTGAATACTGCCCCTTGATGGTTAATACACTATCCGCATCAGTAGCGTGAAACGCACTCGATGTATGAAATGAGGTAATCCACTGAATCGTAGGCCCCTATCCTCGAAAACATACAATACGCCACAATCCCCAAGTAGAAATGCAAAACAATGAACCATTTACTGGAAAAAGCGTCCGTTCTTCGAACCACAATCTCAAATCCAGCTAGATATTTGCTGGATAACCCAGAAGTCTGTAGCACTATCAGGAGAGATTCCTCTATGACAAAAAATGGCGCATCAACTGCTGGTCCCACAGCACAGCTCAAGAATCCAGTCCAAACCAAATGTTATGCACGTGGGGGATGCAGGGCCTAACCAAACCATGAAGAAACAAAAATGGCCAGCAAGGTTTAGCAGTCGAATATGCAGCCCAAAACAAGATAGTGAATGATCAGACTTTTATTATAAATGAAAAACAGACCGGTTTCGGCAAAATGATGTCTTCTTCAGTGTTGAGCAAACAATCAAAATAGACACAATAAAAAATGCAAATTTATACAGAGTGCTAACCAATAAGCACATGAATGTGCTGTTGAAACTCATGAATAATGCACGACGTATTGTGAACTGGCTAACACTATATCTAACACCATGGCTAATATTTGTGTTACACCTGAAACAGATGGTTCCAAAGACATCACAAAAACAAAATCATATTAGACTATGGAACCATAAAGGCTATAATTATACATAATAAAATATGTGCATCCATAGTCATGATTATATTAAATATAAAAATATATGTAAATGAAAGAAAAGAAACTAAGGGGCCCATTTCAGAAACAGACGTAGTGAATAGCTCTAGCTACTCCTTGTAATATATATATATATATATATATATATATATATATATAAAATGTGCATTAAATGATTCAGAAAATATTATACCTGATATAGTTGGTAAATAAAGTGGGAGTCTATACATCCTTCTCCATTGACTGAGTGCTAAAGATGATCATTGAGACCAGGTGGAAAAAGTGCGCTCAAAGTGATTATCCAGTACTTTTCTTTGTGGTTGAGGATACCATGCCACCCTTGTGGGTTGCTGCGATCACCCACTATTCGGTCAATAATCATAAACATGAACTGTGCTTGTTGATGTTTTAATACATGTCGATATAAGGCATTGGTCTCCCTTTTGTTTTTAATGTCACTTCGATGTTCATTTATTCGTGACCTGAGTGGCCTAGAAGTCTGACCAACATAGAATGCCCCACAGTGACATGATGCCAGGTAAACAACCCAATCACAGTTTCCAAAGATTTTGCAGTCTAAGACCTTACTAGTGTAGCGACTCGAAAAGTTCTGAGACTTGGTAATCTGTTTACAAGACCCACAGTGGCCACATGGATGTGTACCCAGTAGTTCATGTCCCATTATTGTGAGCTGTTTATGAATTGCTCCACCACTACCAATATGTTTGTAATGAGATAGATGGGACCCCAATGTTTTGCCTTTTCTATATGAGAATTGACATTCCTCTCCCAGAAAAGATCTGAGTTGTTCATTGGCTAATAAGATATTCAAATGTCTGTTTATCATATCCCTAATCACGTAATAGTGCAGGCTTTCTCTGGCAAAGCATCATGGTCTGTCGATCATGTCATCCCAGGCAGACAGATACTGGATTCCCTTAGAATGACACCAGAAGCTTAGCCAAAGTCAATCATTTTGTCTCTGTACTGTGGTATCATTCTGGGTGATGGCAGGATGCTACTAAGGGCTAGGGTCATACCTGCCTGGGCTACAAGATCAGAGAGCTCCTCCATGTCTCTTTTCATGTAATCCAGGGAGGTACGTCTCAGGTCATTCACACCAACATGGACAATGATGGAGTCGTATTTGGACTTGTTGTGGAGTGACCTGAGTGCGTGGGTTATGTGGCACATCCTGGCACCCGACAGGCAGCTGACAGTAACTTTCTCCTTGTTTAGCCTGGTGAGTGGAACATCAGTGTGCCTGACTACAGAGTCACCTATGACTAGAGTGTTGGGTACGTTATGCCTTATGGGCTGTAGTGGAGTGGCACACTGAGTATGTGGGCTATGTGTCATTTGGGTTGTGTTGGGGGTGGAGGTTGCTTGCATTTCTGCTTTGGAGGTCTCAGTTGTTTGGGCAAATTTTTATTGAGAGCCTCCGTGAATGTACGTGTGTGTTTTGTGCTTCTGTGTGTGTGTTTTGGTGGTGTAGGTTTTGAGGGACTATGTGATGAGTGTGGTATGGTGCAAGTGTTTACCTACTCCTCTTGACTGTCTAGTCCAGTCTTCAGTGAAGACAGCTTTGCTTCCAGTTTGGCTATATAAGTGCATCTCTCACAGGTCGTAGTGTTGGGTGGTAGGAGGAGAGGGTTGTCTGTGTACATGAGGCAACTGCTGCCTTGCCCCAAGATGCCCAGATTCATCAGGTAGACAGGAGACAAACTGGGAGCTGACCTTTAGACATGCCTGAATAGGTGCTTATTAAGTAATAAAAACTGTTTTCCTCTAGACAAGTGAGGAAAGTTGAGCGCTGTAGTAATTTGTAGCTTATTTAGTGCTTACAACAAGTGCTGAACTCAAAGAAACAGATTTGAGTGCTATAACTAAAAAGTTGGCTAGTTGCAAGGGAAAATTTGTAAACCAGACTTTATGGCGCCAGGAATAGTTTAACCTTAGTTAAGCCGGGGGGGGGGGGGGGGGCTCAGGAGCTTACAAACAGTCCTGGATATAGCAAATCTGTATCTGGACTACACTTGTTACAAGAAAGGGGGGAAACAAGCTTAGAATTTTTTTCCAGTAAAGTGGAAATGGAGAAAGCTGGAACAGAAGTTAATTCAAGGTTAAGAATCTGAGTGGGTTGGCCTTCACAAAAGTTCTCTATTAGAGTGAATGAACTAATGACACTAGACCGGGAAGAGTGTCACAGACCAAATATACAGTATGGGCGGGCAACTGCAAAGCCACCAAGTATGAGAACACCACAACACTAGGGTGGGTGGGGAAACTATTACAGCTCCTAGCTGTAGTCACTAAATGAAGGTTTTAAACAGATCAAGGAGCAGGCAGAGTCTAGAGAATGCTTTTAACTGCAAACAGACTAGACTAGAACACAGAAACCTCAAAAAATCAAAAATACACAGAAAAGCTCAAATAGAGCACTCACAAACAGAAAATACAACTCAGTATGAAAAAGCAGTTCACAGTTAAGTAATTCAGTAAACATGCAATTAGAGTAATGAAACAGTATCTAGCAATGAAAAATACAGTTAAAACAGTACATAAATGCAGTGAAACAGTAAAAAAAGGCTTGAGTGTAGTGAGACCAAAAGGCAGTGCTCGAAATTGGTAATGACTGGCTCCTAGCCAGAAGCAAAGGTATTTTCTGGAGTGTTGGTCTATTTTTATGTGGTAATACGCATCCTGAAGATCTACTGAGCACATCCAATCGTCTTTCTCCAGAAAGGGAAGGATAGACTGAACCATGTCTGTTGTACAAAATTGTTCAGAACACTGAGGTTTAAGTTTGGCCTCCAGTCCCCTGGTTTTTTTGGCAATAAAAAGAATCTCGAGTAAAATCCGGATCCCATTTGGTCTGGTGGGACTGTTTGGATGACTTTTTTGAAGCAGCTTTTGAATTTCTAGTGCTGCTATATCCCTCTGACTGGGTGGAACATAGAGGATTCTTCTTTGTGGTCTGGGATAAAGACTGAAGGGGGTACGGTAGCCTCTGGTAATTATAGTATGCACCCAGGAATCCGATGTTACTGTGTGCCAGGCTGAAAGGTGCAGAGAGAATCTTCCCCTGACTGCTTCCAGCGGTAAGCAATCGGGCTGCCACTGAGAAGCGCTGTTAGGGTTGTCCAGAAAAGGAATCCTTGGATCCCTTGTTATGCGGGCCCCCTCTGCCACCGTAGGGACGTCTTCCCGAAGAGTTCCCCCCTCTGCCCCGGGAGGAATACTTGCCATGTGTCCCAAAAAGGCCCTTGGGATTTTGTGAACCACATCTTCCCACTCCTCTGATTCCTGGAGTAAGGTCGTTGAGGGGGTGGAAAAACGCACACCCACGTCAGAAAGTGTCTTTTCGTCCTCACACCTGGCTAATATGTCTCTGATTTTTGGGCCAAATAATGAAGAAGCATCAACAGCAGTGTTGATAAAGGAAGACTTGGTGTCCGCAGTCTCACATAAGTGCATCCAGGCATGGCGCTTGATGGCAATGCCTGTACCCACTGCCCTGGAAGTCCCTTCACCTGTATGTGCAATAAGCCACATGGATGAATTGGAGATCAACTCCAGGGTGGCAAGCTGGGAGGCAAACTTATCCCAGACCTCATCAGGTACTGCTCCCGCTAAGATCTCTGAAAGCTCAGTTAGCAGATCCCTTTGGAGTCACATGAAGTGTGCCAAAAATTTCAAGGAACGTATGGCAAAGGTCAATGAAGCGAAGACCTGCTTCCCGAATCTGTCCATCGTCTGGGACTCTCGCTTAGGGGGATGGACAACTGGACTCTCCTTGACAAGTTTCTTTTTTTGTGACCGTCACCACCACCATGGCATCCACTGCTAGACCCTTTGACCAATGGGGATGGTTCTCTGGCAGTGAAAGAATTTTGTCCGGTCTTCAGGAAATTGGCTCTATGGTATCAGGAACCTTCCATGCATGCTGCACAAGGAGTTTGATCAGCTCATCAGCAAGCGGGTCACCCAGGAAGTAAAAGGCCGGGCACGAGAAGCCTGTAGGAAAATAGATTCCTCAGAGGACGGGTTTGTGGGCTTCCAATCACCTCTCTGTGTCAGAATTTCCAGGATGCATCACCAGGGGGTGACAGAGGGGACCCCGCCCCCTTCATCAAAATCTGTATACTCAGTGACTGATTCTTCTAGAGAATCCAGGTGCTTCCTCTTGCATGATTTCTTATGGGATGGCTCCTCAGTGGAAAGGTCTGAGGATGACTCCAAAGATGGGGTCCCCTGTAATAGTGTATCTTACTGCTCTTGTGCCCGCTAGCACAATCTAGCAGATAGTGACAGTTGTGAAGCAGAGGATACATAAATGTGACACTTAGACGGGGATGGTGCCAACTGTGAGCCTGCTGAGGCAACAGCTCTCTCCATAATCTGGAAGGCAGGCCCATCCCAAAGAGGGATGGGAGCCCGGAACAGAGAAAGATAACCTCGGAACCGGGGTCACACCCCACTCCAATGAGCCCCCTCCCAGAGTAGGAGGCAGGAGAGTTCTTGTAACTGACAGGGCACCAGGAACCGTAGACGGCACCGTGGAAAAACACTAACTGAACCAGGGATCCAGGAGCTGGCAGCCAAATCATGGTCCCATAAGTGGGTTGGCTCCGATGGAGCTGTAGACCACACAGTCGGTTCTAGAACCAAGGTGAGATCCACCATCGGTACTGAAGTAGCTGGCACTGAGAACGTCGAAGTAGTGGGCTCCAAGAACTGCAAAGAGGTTGAAGGAGAAAAATAAGTGGGTCTGGGAAAGTAACCCTCAGCTCTGGGTGTGAGAGAGGTCCTAGGGGGAGCAGGAAGGCCTCTGGCTGCCAAGTGCTGATCCACCAATCTAACTACATCTAACTCTGAAAGGCTCCTGGTAGAATGGATGGATATCCCAGAGGGTGATTCTGGCCTTTCAAGAAATGGACTTAATTGTTGACCCAAGAAGGGGTCTGTAGATGGGGAGTATCTACCTTCGGCACTGTGGTCTGTTGACCAGTAATTTATTTTACAGGGGAGGACGTTACCAGAGTATCTGGACAGACTATTGTTGGTGCCGAGAGGGTCATTGGTACCGATGATAAGGTCGGCACTGTAGGAGTTTTGATAGCTTCAATAACAGTCGGCACCATGGGAGACATGACGGATTTCGGTGCCAGAGCAGGGGTTGGTGCAGATTTAGATATTTTAGGCCTCTGTTCCGAAGGGTAAGTCAAAACCTGAGTCTTAGTAGGCTTAGCTTCTTGTACCTTAGGGGACGAAGGTACTGAATGGCTCTTTTTCCTAGATCCTTTCTGGAAGACTTGGATGTCTCTGCCTCAGACAAAGCCTCACTAAAAGAGCATTTTAGCAGCCCCTTGAGAATAAGATTGTTTCACCTCTCTGCAAGGGTGCGAGCACTGAATCACTTGCAGAGTTCACATGGCAGTTGTATGTCCAAATGAGGGACAAACACATTTAAGATGCCCATCAGAGTTGGCCATCTTTCTGCCACAGTCCCTACATTGCTTAAAACCTGTGGTTCTCTTTTTCTGCCATCTTTCAAAAAAAAAAAAAAAAAAAAGCAAGAGGGCGGGCACACAGACACACACACAAATACTAATGCAAAAACAGAGACTACAGATTACAGCCTTTTTTTTAAATGACTGGTGGTGGTGCTGCCGTAGCGTTGTCGCCTCACGACGTTGCCCGTTCGATTCTCAGTTAGAGCATCTTCTGTGTGGCGACACGCGTGAATGGGCGTTCCTTCGTTGAAGGTTGTGCGTTAGGCCCGGCAAGCCAGCATGTGAAAATCTACTGCCAATCATTAGCGGACTGGAGTTCCGCTGTGGCGACGCCTAACTAGGAAAAGCCTAAAGATACAACAACATACCAACAATGGTACCTAGAGAAATACCACTAAGAGGGTAATGGAAAGAAAGAAGGAAAATAAAGATACCAGCGATGTTATTGAAGAATTACCAGCGGTAGAGGGAAGGGAAGGGCCTATACCAACGATGGCAAGTAGAAAACTACCCGGAAAAGGTAAAGGAGAGGTTATACAAACACTCACACCAATACACACCGCTAACAATAATTACAAAGGAGAATGATCAACAAATCAAACAAGTACAGAAAATATAAGGATATATAGGTCTATCAAAGAAAAACGTTTAGCACTTAGCTGAGAACACAGCTGACTCGTCTGATTTTCTACGCGGCGAATGAGATCGGAGGTGAAGGTAAGAGGGGCAGTATGGGTAGTCTTGGCTTGAGAGTTTCTGGCTGGTGCAAGCTTGACATAACAGCCGAGTCTGTTCTGAGGATTTTGTCCAGTCCTGGGCACCAATGTGCTTACCAAGATTGGGCACTTTTTTTTATCTTGGGACTTGCGCACCCAGCTATCTTTATTTTTTAACCTACGTCTGTCTATGACATATGCGATATAAAATACAGTTTATACATCAGTGTAGTCTTGGTGAGATTTTGTGAAAAACAGGGTCTACCTCGTGAAGGTACTCACCAAGACAGGAGTATGAACTCATTTCCAGCAATACCTCTCTCCTTTACTTGCTGACTTACCTCTCAAACTGTATGATGGTTACTCTGGTAGTGTCATTAACTGTTAAAAGAGGTCTGTTTCCTAAAAATCCTATGCTTAAGCATACTATCTTCTTTTCATATAAATTCAATAGCTAAACAATTATTTCAGCTGAAACAATGCATAATATGAGTAAACCACAGGTAACCAGTGTTGGGATTCATTCAACAAACAAATTTGTTAAATTCAACCACATTCCCTTTGCTAACAAAACTGAGTCAAAACTTTCATTATGTTAAAACTAAGTGTAATGCAGTGCCATGTGTGCACTCAAACAAAAAATATATTATTCAAAACTAGATCTAAATGTGTACAAATAGGCTATTTTCTTCTAGATTAAACATAAGTAACCTTGCTTAAAATCATCTAAAGCTTTCTACTCCTTCACCATAATGGATGTAGAGAATGCACATCATTTCCTTATAGATTCTCACTGTTCTTTTTTATTGAAAGATTGTATCATGTATATTAACCAATTAGCACAGAGAAAAAGAGTAACATGGTTGTTTAAGCCTAAAGTATTAGCAGGCAAAATGAGAATATTAATCAACGACTCCTGTAATATTAACTAATTCTGCTAGACTAACTAAAATTTCAAAGAACTATTGACATATATGCACACACAAAAAGATGAAGTTATTTACTTAATAAAAGAACTTATGAAAAATACATTAAAACAATTATCAAAGAAGTTGAGTCTAGGGTTAAAGGCCATATTTGATTCAAACTAGTAAAGAGTAGTACAATAAGGAAAGGCAGAAGAACAATTAGCATTATCAGTTAATATAGTATCGAACCCAGCCACTGGGGATGCACAAGCCAGTGCATTTCTTTGTGCCGGTCCCAAGCCCGGATAAATGGGGAGGGTTGCGTCAGGAAGGGCATCCGGCGTAAAACTTCGCCAAAAACATTTCATGCTGATACCAAGAAACATTTTTATACCGGATCGGTCGAGGCCCGGGTTAACAACGACCGCCACCTGTACTGTTAGCCTACAAGGTGCTGGCAGAAATTGGGTTACTGTTGGCCGAAGCAGGAGTAGAGGCAGAAGACATGGCCGAAGGCAGGAAGAGAGGAGAAAGGCTAGGACTGTGGTAGTAAGGGTGGGAACTTTGAATGTTGGCAGTATGATTGGTACAGGGAGAGAGCTAGCTGATATGATGGACAGAAGGAAGGATGGTATATTGTGTGTGCAAGAGACCAGATGGAAGGGGAGTAAGGCTAGGTGCATCGGAGGTGGGTTCAAATTGTTTTATCATGGTGTGGATGAGAGGAGAAATGGCGTAGGAGTTATTCTGAAGGAAAAGTATGTTGAGAGTGTTTTGGAGGTGAAAAGAGTGTCGGATTGAGTGATGTTTATGAAGCTGGAAATTGATGGGGTAATGATGAATGTTGTTAGTGCATATGCTCCACAAGTTGGGTGTGCAATGGATGAGAAAGAAAAATTTTGGAGTGAATTGGATGAAGTGGTGATGACTGTACCCAAGGGTGAGAGTGTGGTGATTGGAGCAGATTTCAATGGGCATGTTGGTGAAGGGAACAGAGGGGATGAGGAAGTGATGGGTAGGTATGGTGTTAAACATAGGAATGCAGAAGGTCAGATGGTAGTGGATTTTGTGAAAAGGATGGACATGACTGTGGTGAATATGTATTTTAACAAGAGGGAGGAGCATGGGGTGACATACAAGAGTGGAGTAAGATGCACACAGGTGGATTATATCTTATGTAGGAGGGCCAGTTTGAAGGAGATTGGAGACTGCAAAGTGGTGACTGGAGAAAGTGTAGTTAGGCAGCATAGGATAGTGGTTTGTAGGATGACGTTGGTTATCAAGAGGAGGAGGAGTGTGAGGGCAGCACCAAGGATCAAGTGGTGGAAATTGAAAAAGGGTAATTGTGAGATGGAGTTCAGGGATGAGTTAAGGCAGGCACTGGGTGGCAGTGAAGAGTTACCAAATAGCTGGGTAAGTACAGCAGAGCTAGTAAGGGAGACGGCTAGAAAGGTGCTTGGTATCACATCTGGACAGAGGAAGGACGACAAGGAGACATGGTGGTGGAATGAGGAAGTACAGGACAGTATACAGAGAAAGAGATTGGCAAAGAAAAAATGAGATTGTCAGAGAGATGAAGAAAGTAGACAGGAGTATAAGGAGATGAGGTGCATAGCAAAGAGAGAGGTGGTGAAGGCTAAGGATAAGGCATATGAAGAGTTGTATGAAAGGTTGGACACTAAGGAGGGAGAAAAGGACCTGTACCGATTGGCTAGACAGAGGGACCGAGCTAGGAAAGATGTGCAGCAGGTAAAGGTGATAAAGGATAATGAGGGAAACATACTCACAAGTGAGAAGAGTGTGTTGAGGAGATGGAAAGAGTACTTTGAGGGGTTGATGAATGAAGAGAATGAGAGGGAGAGAAGGTTGGATGATGTAGGGATAGTGAATCATGAAGTACAATGGATTAGCAACGAGGAAGGAAGGACAGCTATAAAGAGAATGAAGAATGGAAAGGCTGTTGGCCCAGATGACATACCTGTGGAAGCACGGAGGTGTTTAAGTGAAATGGCAGTGGAGTTTTTAACCAGATTGTTTAATGAAATCTTGGAAAGTGAGAGGATGCCTGAGGAATGGAGAAAAAGTGTTTTGGTACCGATTTTTAAGAATAAGGGTGATGTGCAGAGCTGTAGTAACTACAGAGGGATTAAACTGATCAGTCACAGCATGAAGTTATGGGAAAGAGTAGTGGAAGCAAGGTTAAGAAGGGACATGATTAGTGATCAGCAGTATGGTTGCATGCCAGGAAAGAGCACTACAGATCTGATCTTTGCTCTGAGAGTGTTGGTGGAGAAGTACAGAGAATGTCGGAAGGAGTTGCATTGTGTTTTTGTAGACTTAGAGAAAGCATATGACAGGGTGCCTAGAGAGTAGTTGTGGTATTATATGAGGAAGTCAGGAGTGTCAGAGAAGTACGTAAAAGTGGTACAGGATATGTACAAGGGTAGTGTGACAGCTGTGAGGTCTCCGGTGGGAGTGACGGATGCGTTTAAGGTGAAGGTGGGGTTACATCAAGGATCAGCTCTGAGCCCTTTCTTATTTGCAATGGTGATGGACAGGTTGACAGACGAGATCAGACAGGAGTCCCCGTGGACTATGATGTTTGCAGATGACATTGTGATCTGTAGTGAGAGTAGGGAACAGGTGGAGGAGACCCTGGAGAGATGGAGATATGCTCTAGGGAGAAGAGGAATGAAGGTCAGCAGGACTAAGACAGAATATATGTGTGTGAATGAGAGGGAGGATAGAGGAATGGTGAGAATGCAAGGAGTAGAGGTGGCGAAGGTGGATGAGTTTAAATACTTGGGGTCAATAGTTCAGAGTAACAGTGAGTGTGGAAGAGAGGTGAAGAAGAGAGTACAGGCAGGATGGAGTGGGTGGAGAAGAGTGTCAGGAGTGATTTGTGACAGACGAGTACCTGTAAGAGTGAAAGGGAAGGTCTACAAGAGGGTAGTGAGACCAGCTATGTTATACAGGTTGGAGACAGTGGCACTGACAAAAAGGCAGGAGTTTGAGCTGGATGTGGCAGAATTAAAGATGTTAAGATTTGCACTGGGTGTGACGAGGGAGGACAGGATTAGGAATAAGTATATTAGAGGGTCAGCCCGGGTTGGAAGGTTTGGAGACAAAGCCAGAGAGGCAAGATTACGTTGGTTTGGACATGTGCTGAGGAGGGATGAGTATATTGAGAAAAAGATGCTAAGGATGAAGCTACCAGGTAACAGGAAAAGAGGAAGGCCTAAGATAAGGTTTATGGATGGTGAGAGAGGACATGCAGGTGGTTGGTGTGACAGAGCAAGATGCAGAAGACAGGAAGAAATGTAAACAGGTGATCTGCCGTGGCGACCCCTAACTGGAACAGCCGAAAGATGATGATGATGATGAATTAATATAGTATCCAAGGGGTTATTAAATACTTATGATAAAAATGTGGTGAAGTCAGACATGCAATCCAGATGCGATTTGTTACTACAGAATTTAAGTATGAATAAAAAGGCTTTTTGGATATTTATAGGTCATATTTTGTGAAATGTTGCAATTTTAAAGAATTTAAATGTAGCCAGTTTTGAGCTATAAACACAAACATTTTAAGTATAGGGAAATATCTTCTATGCAGTAGGAAGGGGAAATATTTTCAATTGCCAAATTAATACTTATAATGTTATTTCTAGTTGTTGAGACCACATTTTTGAACAGGTTTGTAGGACCAAAATTTATGCAGAATATCTGCTTTCTCTCTAGCACAGATATCACGAGTGAAACAGTAATTAATAAAGAAATGTGCTTTTTGTACAGACATGAGATGCACACTTACGATCACGAGTTCTGTATAAAATATTTTTTAAGGGACATATTTTTTGCTACACATTATAGATGGCTTCATAAGGTTACTGCAACTGGCCTGCACA
Organism: Protopterus annectens; assembly: GCF_019279795.1. NCBI lineage: Eukaryota > Metazoa > Chordata > Ceratodontiformes > Protopteridae > Protopterus > Protopterus annectens. The sequence continues at coordinate 62,793,976 of NC_056736.1, read as the reverse complement.
TCCAACATTGACCAGAAGGCTGAGCATACAAGAGTTCTTAAATTTTTAGCACACTGTTAACGTGTAAGCACTGGATAAATCCTTCTCTTGTAAAAGAGCATCTACAACTTCTAGGATAAAGTTTACATTTTTTTTGTCTTAAAGAAAATGCCAAGAATCTTTCCCAAAAGAACTCAGTTCTATCCAAAACGGCTTTAAAACAGTACAAAAATACAAGGTTTCAGTTTTCGAACCACTTGCCACACTGATAGGGCTAAATAGTGGTGTAATCAAATCTTTAATTTATTTTAGGTTGTCTTAAAATGTGGTGTGGAAACAGAAAAATACAACAGCTCATAGTCGACGTCTTCAGTTAAAATATAAAATCAAAACATTCTTGTATGCCATATTTAATTCAAGTCTATTCACTAAACTTTAAGCATTCAAACTGGTCGACTTCCTTGTAAAAAGCTTCATGTCTATTTAAAGTAATTATGGCAGAATATTGTTTAGTTGGAATACATGAGATACCCCTTGCAAACTCATCCAATTGTGCATTTATGATGGACTTATTTTTTATAAGAAATCCCATATTTTCTTACATATTTTGAACCACAGTATATCCTGTCTATAGCCTTGTAAAGTAATTTGCCCAGTCATTCCAAATATCAGAGATCCAAATATTATAAAAATCCTTTGTAAAGAGAATTTTTATAATGCTGATGTAACAAACTTTTACAGAACCTTATCCTCAGTGTCATCAACACGTAATGTGAGGATGTGTCCACAGACTTCAAGCACCACCACCGCTCATGCACAGAGGCGAGTCCATTTAATAATATGTTCATACCCCATCATCTCTCCACAGTGATGTCACACAGGGCTACAGTAAGTTTAATCTGGAGGTGGCTTTGTAAAACGTTAATGATGCTTTTTACTACAAAATGCTCTAAATATGTAAGGAAAGACATGGTGTACAGAAGTCATTATGTGCCACAATTCAAGTATGAATGGCAGCAGAATGCTACTTTGTAGTTTGTGGTTTATAATGGACACAGTTTAAGAATATTTTCAGGGCTAGAAATTAATTTGATACCTTAGTAGTAGTAGTAGTGTTAGAAAAGGCTTCACTGCACTAAAAGAAATGAATGTCACAACACTTTCCTTCATATTTCAAAAATCAAGAAGAATAAAATGTACAATGAGGAGTGCTTTCAAGCTTTATAAAGAATGCAAATTTAAGAACATACATCTCCACAAATAACTGCTAACAGGTGGCATTCCTGTCTTGCACCATGCCATACCCCATGATTCATAAGTAGCTCTTGTGAAGCACAACACAACATGACTGGGTAGTTAAAATGTTGTTTCGCGTAAAGGGGGTAAACATGGATAATTATCAATTAATAATATTATTATATCATTTGGGTGCAATACTACTTAGTTTTTATCTTGCCACATTCCATGAAAGACAGTTTCAAAAACACCAGCTTATGTCACAACTACTCATTTATGAATCCACTTTATGGCCACAGTAGTGCAGCGGTTAGCACTGTCACCTCAGAGCAAGAGGTTCTCCGGTTCGATTCTCGGCTGTGGTGTCTTCTGTGCATAGTCTGCATGTCCTCCTTGCGGTTGTCCAAGTTTTCTCATGGTCCTCCGGTTTCCTCCCACATTCCAAGGACATGCAGTAGGTGGACTGAACACACTAAAGTGGCCGTAGGTGCTAGTGTGTGTGCAAGTGAGTGGTACAGATTAACTACAGCAGCAGGGCTAGCCACCTGGCAGTGTAAATCTTGGTATGAGATGACTGTCACTGTTGAAGTGACACCCCAATCTCATGTGCAAAATGCGAAAAAGGGGTTAAGAATGGATGGCTGAATGGATTGTGTTTCATAACCTCCATAACAAGAGCACTAGCTGTTGATGCATGCACAGAAAAATCCATTCAAGTTTAGCTTCTGCAATTTTAATGCATACTGGTTGTCACAGTCCGGCCTTTGATGTTTCAGAAGCAGAGATGACATTTAGTTTCCTCATCTCACTCTAATGTAAAATATAAACAAATAGGCAGTTCAAACAAAAGTTTAATAAGCACCATTTTTTAATTGATCATTAAGTAGCATATTTTATCAGTCCTGTAACCATTGAATTCTGAGAAATGTGCATCACAAAATTATGTTTTAGTAGTTAATACCATACTATAAATAGATAATGTACATGTTAAGTTTATTGGTTAAAAAGAATAAAACATTTCTTGGCTAGGTATGCTCTGTACTGTACTACTTGCTTAACAATCCAAAGCTGCTTAAGGCCATTCTAATTACATTATCAGATATCTAATCAATACATAAAGTATAATTCCAGTCAAAAGGATTAATATTCATGGATGCATCCTGCAGTGAACCAGACGTCCAGCTCTCAGCATTGTTCCATGCCAAAAACTATACTTAATAGTACAGTAGTTATTAAACAATACCTTGTACGATCAATAAATATAACAGTAGTACATTTGTGTCTGCAGCAATGTCAAGCTAAAACATTTAAGCAATACAACTCTGCAGGAATATGAGCAATGAAAGATGTTTATCTTGTATAAAATACACCTGCTACTTGAGCTAAAAAGCATACTGTAAATTATGACAAAACAAATATATGAAAACCAGGGAGAGCCACATGGTGAGTCCCACCAAGATAAAAAAAAGAAAACATGTCCCAAATATGCCATCAAAGATTCATAGGGCAACATTTCCATGGTTGTTGCTTTCTCTTCTCAGTGGAACACACAGTAAGCAAATCGTATTCTTTTCTTGCCCCAGAGGATATAATGAATTGCACAGCAAATGTTTTGTTTACCTGCTCACACTGAGCAAGAAGTGATTCTGTTTTTAATAATCTAAAAGAAAGCCACTTGTGATAACAAATACATGCCATGAAATACTTACATAAATTAGCCTGGCATGCATAAGTATCCCTAATAAATATTAATGAAACAGTATGTTGTTAGCTTAAGTCTTATTCAGTAGTAAGCAATTCATTATGAAATTCAGAAAAAATACTGCTCCCTGCACCTGTTAAATATCAGTATTTTAGGGCTGGGGAGGAAGGATGCATTACCTGACTGGATTGCTGGTCAAAGACACACGAAGAGATTCAAGGCAACTAAGAAGTCTGTCATCTGCTACACCACCTTTCAGTTCATGGATAAATTCTTGTGGCAAAATCTGTCGGCTACTCTTCAAATGTCCCTATAATGAAAGAAAAAACAGCAATTCTAAGATACAGAAGAATTGCATCTCAGGCTGTTTTAACAGATAACCTATCACAAATACTATCAATATGTATGAGACAAAATTATCTCCTGCTGTTGTGGAAGGAAAGGATTTAATTACTGCATCATGTTGCAATCTTATAAAGTTAGGAGAAAGACAAGTTATTTTATGTAGATTTAATCAGGTTCTGCCTTTCAGCAGCTTTTTTACCATGGGCAATGCATTTGCAATTTACACTAATGCACCAGACAGACAAATGAAAAAAAAACATTTAAATACACATACTTTATTGAAAAACATAATTAAAAGGAATGCATCATATACGATGCCAAAATCTTACATTATGCAGTATGAGATTAGTAAAGTACATTATACAGTTTTAGATTAATAAAGTTATCACGAACGTCTAGGACACTGACACAAAAGATACTTGGCAACTGAACATTTTTATAAACTAAATGCTTTGTTTAGTTTAAAAAAAAAACAAATAAACGCGTTGCCTGTTCCTATACTACATTTCTTGAAATTTTTTGATAGCCACAAGCTCTCATCTTGTGAAATGTTAATTTGTTGCTTTTAATGCATCAACCTCCAAGTGCTAAGCTCCATGGCTGGCAGAATTTATAGTAATATTCTTCCGGACCAAACACTGACAAGCAGAAGACAACCAAATAAGTAAAACTGCAAACATTTACCTATCTGCTTTCTGTTGGGGCTAATCTCACTAGGCCTAAACCAATTTCAAAAGCAGACATAAGTGGCATTTATACACACAAGAGGAAATTTAGCTAGCTTACTTGGGAAGTCCTTTGCTCCAAAGTGCCATGGGACCTTTAACATTAACGTAAGCTATTATTAATTCAGGTACCATATGAAAAGCATCATTCGGAAGTACACTCATTCTATAATACAATGTCAACAGAGGAAAGTGAATCCAAGCATCTGGTACAGAAAGAACACATGATCAGTTTTGCAAGCACTGAGACCAGAAGTGTTACTTGCTGAAGTAATGTCAATAAACTGAGTAAATACATGGGTTATCACTAGCACAAAACATGGACCGTTTATAAGCTGCAGTCAGAACAGTAAACTGAAAATTGAAAATTTAAAATATGTCAGACAGAAAAACCACAACCATCTATCTTTCTCTATGGCCACACCTCTGCCACAATCTACAGAAACAGATAATAGCAGTCAAACAGTTCTCTGAATGCTGTTACAAAGTTAACTGAAAAAGCTAAGTTAGTCAAAGTAAATTTGCAAACAAAAAATGACACGATTGATCAGTGCACTGTTACCAACTGCAGCTAACACAAAGCACTATAAAGGCAGGAATCTCAGCTTTTAATTTCTTGTTTAACCTTCAAAATTCAGTTTGGAATTACCAATCTGAGGGCATAATTACAATTTGATGAAGTATGATAGGTTATTTTTGTTATTCATGTTTTTTGTTTGGTTGACTGGTGAAGTCCATCTAGAAATGGAGACTCTAGGAGACAGGTGTCAGTATAAACAATGCAATACACAATCATAAGTGTTTTGCTGCAGCCCTCAGCTCTAAAAGTTTATATATTCAATAGAAGAGATGCAAAGCAGTCCTCGTAAGTCTCATCACTTGCAATTTTTCCTTTACCTTATACTATTAGTCAGTCATTGCTGTAGCTCTTGTATTTTCTGTATTCTAAGCCTTTTAACTACATCCACATTGCACTGTTTATTTCTACATATGATTCTTCTTTTTATTGAGGAGCTTTTCTCGTTGGGCATCGGCTAAAATGTGGTACTTTATCCAGTCAGCCTTTCCCAATTAACAAAAGCAGTAAGTAATTAAAATAGAATTCCCTGTACATTTCTGAGCAATAAGGACATATTGTAAAGTGCAAGTGTGTGCAGACAGCAGATATGCAATATAAAATCGTGAGAAAATAATGCACATATATTAGCTGTACACATTTGTGCATTCAGATGACTAAAGAATCTATGCACTAGACTACAGTACTGCACACAGAAATAGTGCGATATTACACATATGGAAGAAACTACTACAGACCCAGGCAATTACAGACCCATAAGTCTTGCCAGCCTCATATGCAAAACTACAGAAAGACTTATTGTGGAATTTATCAATCAGGACATTGGAAACCTTCAAACACCAGAACCTTCACCAATTCAATTCGTCAAAGGCAGGTCATGTGTACTTAGTCTTGTGGATTGTTTTGGACAGGTGTCAGCAAAGCAATGAATGAAGGCAAATCAGTACACACCTGCATACCTCAACCTATCCAAAGATTTTGACAATTCCCCACAAAGGCATAGTAGAAAAGCTAACTAAACTGTGAATAAACCCTGTGTCACCATCCGGATTGCAAACTGCTCACAGATGGGATGGAGGAATTCAAACTAGGGGAAGTTATCTCCACAAGACCAGTCACCGGTGAAGTCCTCCACGGTTCTGTGCTGGAACCTCTCATTTGGCCTTCCACTTTCCTGAAGTAAAAAACAATACCAAAGGGCTCTGCATGCCTTAAGTTTGGAGATGACTACATGTTAGTAGGAGTCACTGAATCCCCAAATGAGTTAGCCATCCTGCAGGAAGTTTTGTCCCAAATAACTGGTGAATATCATGGACTCCAACTAAATGCTATAAAATCCATTAGTGTATCCTTTGTGGATTCATATTTCCCAGGGACCTACCACATTAACATTATTCCTCTAAGAGCTGACCCAGTTGTTTGGGATTTGGAAACTTATTTGGACAGTGACCTAATTTTGGCTAACATGTGTCCATGGTTATAAGAAAGTCCTTCTATATTGCACAGCTTATAAACCAAAGGATTGGGTCTTGATCTAGGGATGTCAGTGTCCCTCTTCACTCAGCCATCATCAGGCCAATCATTGAGCATAATGCTCCCTTTGGCATGTATTTGTCCAGACACATGCAACAACTGGAACACCTTCAGAGATACCTTACTGAAAGGCCAAAGCCTAAACGACGTCTTACATGGACCAATTCAAAGCCCCCTGGCAGCGACCTAGGTCTGGTATACAAATCATCTTCTGACCCAATACTGATGGATTTACTGCACACAGTCAAGTCAAATGGCATCAAATACTCGGGGTCTAGTGGGCTACATCTTCTGCCACAACAAAATGGTTTGGAGGGACAGGTATATCTTGCAAAGGATACAGCTTCTCTGAAACAAACTCTCAATCCATATAAAAAAGAAGTTATGTACTCACCATAACGTTCCATGTGAGTTGTTCATCTCGCCTTCATTCTTACTGATGGATTTGGAGCCGATCCTTGGCTCCAACTTGGCCAACTACAAAGCTCGAGGTCTTCAATCAGCTCGAAGCCAACTCCCTATCCCATAATGCACCTTGTGTTACCTCAAATTTTCTTTGCTGCCTCAAAAAATACCATATGCCATTTTACACCTCCTTAGTTAAGGAAATCATAGAAACCCAGCCACTGGGGATGCACAAGCCAGTGCATTTCTTTGTGCCGGTCCCAAGCCCGGATAAATGGGGAGGGTTCCGTCAGGAAGGGCATCCGGCATAAAACTTCTGCCAAATTACTTATGCGGAGAACATTTCATATTTCCATACCGGATCGGACGAGGCCCAGGTTAACAATGACCGCCACCAGTACTGTTAGCCAAAAGGGTGCTGACCGAAGGAGAAGAGGAGGGGGAAGGCATGCCCAAAGGCAGGAAGAGAGGAGGAACGTTAGGAGTGTAGTAGTGAAGGTAGGAACTTTCAACGTTGGCAATATGACTGGTATAGGGAGAGAGCTAGCTGATATGATGGAGAGAAGGAAGGTTGATATATTGTGCGTGCAAGAGACCAGATGGAAGGGACGTAAGGCGAGGTGTATAGGAGGCAGGTTCAAATTGTTCTGTCATGGTGTGGATGGCAGGAGAAATGGGGTTGGGGTTATCCTATAGGAACAGTATGCAAGAGTGTTTTGGAGGTGAAGAGTGTGTCTGATAGAGTGATGTTTATGAAGCTTGAAATTGATGGTGTAATGATGAATGTTGTTAGTGCATATGCTCCACAAGTTGGGTGTGCGATGGATGAGAAAGAACATTTTTGGAGTGAGCTGGATGAAGTGGTGGTGAGTGTACCCAAAGGTGAGAGACTAATGATTGGAGCGGACTTCAATGGGCATGTTGGTGAAGTGAATTGAACAGAGGAGATGAGGAAGTGATGGGTAGGTATGGTGTTAAGGAGAGGAATGCAGAAGGTCAGATGATTGTGGATTTTGCGAAAAGGATGGACATGGCTGTGGTGAATATGTATTTTAAGAAGAGGGAGGAGCATAGGGTGACGTACAAGAGTGGAGGAAGATGCACACAGGTGGATTATATCCTATGTAGGAGGGCCAGTCTGAAGGAGACTGGAGACTGTAAAGTGGTGACAGGGGAAAGTGCAGTTAAGCAGCATAGAATGGTGGTCTGTAGGATGACGTTGGTGATCAAGAAGAGGAGGAGTGTGAAAGCAGTGCCAAGGATTAAATGGTGGAAGTTAAAAAAGGGTGACTGTGAGGTGGAGTTCAGGGAAGAGTTAAGACAGGCACTGGGAGGCAGTGAAAAGTTACCAAATAGCTGGGTAACTACAGCAGAGCTAGTAAGGGAGACTGCTAGAAAGGTGCTTGGTGTGACATCTGGACAGAGGAAGGAGGACAAGGAGACTTGGTGGTGGAATGAGGAAGCACAAGAGAGTATACAGAGGAAGAGGCTGGCGAAGAAGTGGGATTGTCAAAGAGATGAAGAAAGTAGACATGAGTATAAGGAGATGAGGCGCATGGTAAAGAGAGAAGAGGCGAAGGCTAAGGATAAGTTATATGGAGAGTAGTATGAGAGAGTGGACATTAAAGAGGGAGAAAAGGACCTGTACCGATTGGCTAGACAGAGGGACAGAGCTGGAAAAGATGTGCAGCAGGTCATCATCATCATCTTTCGGCTTTTCCCGTTAGGGGTCGCCACAGCGGATCATCTCTTTCCATTTCTTCCTACCCCCTGCATCTTGCTCTGTCACACCAACCGCCTGCATGTCCTCTCTCAGCACGTCCATAAACCTCATCTTAGGCCTTCCTCTTTTCCTCTTACCTGGCAGCTCCATCCTTAGCATCTTTTTCCCAATATACCCATCATCCCTCCTCAGCACATGTCCAAACCAACGCAATCTCATCTCCCTTGCTTTGTCTCCAAACTGTCTAACATGAGCTGACCCTCTAATATACCGATTCCTAATCCTATCCATCCTAGTCACACCGAGTGCAAATCTTAACATCTTTAACTTTGCCACATCCAGCTCTGACTCCTGCCTTTTTGTCATTGCCACTGTCTCCAACCCATATAACATAGCTGGTCTCACTACCCTCTTGCAGACCTTCCCTTTCACTCTTACTGGTACCAGTCTGTCACAAATCACTCCTGACACTCTTCTCCACCCATTCCACCCTGCCTGTACTCTCTTCTTCACCTCTCTTCCACATTCACCATTACTCTGAACTGTTGATCCCAAGTACTTAAACTCGTCCACCTTTACCAACTCAACTCCCTGCATCCTCACCATTCCTCTACCCTCCCTCTCATTTACACACATATATTCTGTCTTAGCCCTGCTGACCTTCATTCTTCTGCTCTCTAGAGCATATCTCCACCTCTCCAGAGTCTCTTCAACCTGATTCCTACTCTCACTACAGATCACAATGTCATCTGCAAACATCATAGTTCACGGGGCCTCCTGTCTGATCTCATCTGTCAACCTGTCCATCACCACTGCAAATAAGAAAGGACTCAGAGCTGATCCTTGATGTAATCCCACCTCCACCTTAAACGGATCTGTCACTCCCACTGCAGTCCTCACCACTGTCACACTACACTCGTACATATCCTGTACCACTCTTAGATACTTTTCTGACACTCCTGACTTCCTCATACAATACCACAACTCCTCTCTAGGCACCCTGTCATATGCTTTCTCCAAGTCTACAAAGACACAATGCAACTCCTTCTGACCTTCTCTGTATTTCTCCAATAAAACTCTCAGAGCAAACATTGCATCTGTAGTGCTCTTTCCTGGCATGAAACCATACTGCTGATCACTAATCATCACCTCCCTTCTTAACCTAGCTTCTACTACTCTTTCCCATAACTTCAAGCTGTGACTGATTAATTTTATCCCTCTGTAGTTACTGCAGCTCTGCACATCACCCTTATTCTTAAAGATAGGTACCAAAACACTTTTTTCTGCACTCCTCAGGCATCCCCTGACTTTCCAAAATTTCATTAAACAATCTAGTTAACAATTCCACTGCCATTTCTCCTAAGCACCTCCATGCTTCCATTGGTATGTCATCTGGGCCAACAGTCTTTCCATTCTTCATCCTCTTCATAGCTGTCCTTACTTCCTCCTTGCTAATCTGTTTCACTTCCTGATTCACTATCCCCACATCATCCAACCTTCTCTCTCTCTCATTCTCTTCATTCATCAGCCTCTCAAAATACTCTTATCCATCTACTCAACACACTCTCCTCTCTTGTGAGTACCTTTCCCTCACTATCATTTATCACCCTTACTTGCTGCACATCTTTTCCCAGCTCTGTCTAGCCAATCGGTACAGGTCCTTTTCTCCCTCTTTAGTGTCGAATCTCTCATACAACTCTCCATACACGTTATCCTTAGCTTTCGCCACCTCTCTCTTTGCCATGCGTCTCATCTCCTTATACTCATGTCTACTTTCTTCATCACTTTGACAATCCCACTTCTTCTGATGTGCAGCAGGTAAGGGTGATAAAGGACAGTGAGGGAAACGTACTCACAAGTGAGGAGAGTGTGTTGAGTAGATGGAAAGAGTACTTTGAAGGGCTGATGAAAGAAGAGAATGAGAGGGAGAGAAGGTTGGATGATGTGGGGATAGTGAATCAGGAAGTGAAACAGATTAGCAAGGAGGAAGTAAGGACAGCTATGAAGAGGATGAAGAATGGAAAAGGCTGTTGGCCCAGATGACATGCCAGTGTCAGCATGGAGGTGCTTGGGAGAAATGGCATTGGAATTTTTAACCAGATTGTTTAATGAAATTTTAGAAAGTCAGAGGATGCCGAAGAAGTGGAGAAAAAGTGTTTTGGTACCTATCTTTAAGAATATGGGTGATGTGCAGAGCTGCAGTAACTACAGAGGGATAAAACTGATCAGTCACAGCTTGAAGTTATGGGAAAGAGTAGTGGAAGCTAGGTTAAGGAGGTGATGATTAGTGATCAGCTGTATGGTTTCATGCCAGGAAAGAGCACTACAGATGCAATATTTGCTCTGAGAGTGCTGTTGGAGAAATACAGAGACGGTCAGAAGGACTTGCATTGTGTCTTTGTGGACTTAGAGAAAGCATATGACAGGGTGCCTAGAGAGGAGTTGTGGTATTGTATGAGGAAGTCGGGAGTGGCAGAGAAGTATGTAAGAGTGGTACAGGATATGTACTAAGGTAGTGTGACATTGGTGAGGACTGCGGTGGGAGTGACAGCTACGTTTAGGGTTTAGGTAGGATTACATCAAGGATCAGCTCTGAGCCCTTTCTTATTTGCAGTGGTGATGGACAGGTTGACAGACGAGATCAGACAGGAGGCCTCGTGGACTATGATGTTTGCAGATGACATTGTGATATGTAGTGAGAGTTGGGACCAGGTGGAGGAGACCCTGGAGAGGTGGAGATGTGCTTTAGAGAGGAGAGGAATGAAGGTCAGCAGGGCTAAAACAGAATATATGTGTGTAAATGAGAGGGAGGGTAGAGGAATGGAGAGGATGCAGAGAGTACAGTTGGTAAAAGTGGATGAGTTTAAGTTCTTGGGATCAACAGTTCAGAGTAATGGTGAGTGTGGAAGAGAGGTGAAGAAGAGAGTACAGGCAGGGTGGAATGGGTGAAGAAAAGTGTCAGGAGTGATTTGTGACAGATGGGTACCAGTAAGAGTGAAAGGGAAGGTCTACAAGAGGGTAGTGAGACCAGCTATGTTATATGTGTTGGAGACAGTGGCATTGACAAAAAGGCAAGAGTCAGAGTTGGATGTGGCAGAGTTAAAGATGTTAAGATTTGCACTGGGTGTGACTAGGATGGACAGGATTAGGCATCAGTATATTAGAGGGTCAGCTTAGGTTGGACAGTTTGGAGACCAAGCAAGAGAGGCGAGATTGCATTGGTTTGGACATGTGCTGAGGAGGGATGCTGGGTATATTGGGAAAAGGATGGTAAGGATGGAGCTACCAGGTAAGAGGAAAAGAGGAAGGCCTAAGATAAGGTTTATGGATGTGGTGAGAGAGGACATGCAGGTGGTTGATGTGAAAGAGCATGATGCAGAGGACAGGAAGAAATGGAAACAGATGATCCGCTGTGGCGACCCCTAACGGGAACAGCCAAAAGAAAAAATAGTAGTTAAGGAAATCATAGAGAGGACCATCAAGACCATGATAAAACATAATTCTCGGTCCTCGAGAAAGCCTGGAGGGGGTAGGTGTGTGGGGCGTAAGAATGAAGGCGAGATGAACAACTCATATGTAACGTTATACTTAACTTCTTTATTTATTTGACATTTGTTGACTGGGATAGTCCGACTGGGACAGAGCCCTTTTTCAGCGGAGGCCCAGGGAGAAAAGCTCCGGTATACAGTAGAATAATACAAATATTCAAAAAGTCTGCTCTTTACACAATACTCAATAGAAGAATGCAAAAATAGAACACAAATTTTGCTAAATACACAAATAGAGTAATGATTGTTAATTGCATATAAATAGGGAGGCAAGTGAGAGTTTTAACACAGATACAGTTAGACAGCAGCTTTAAAGTTTTATGTGAAGTTGTTCTATCTCACCGTTCATTCTTACTGATGGGTAGCGTCCCAAGCACCATCATTCTCGGGTGGCGCACAGGAGTATATTCCTCAGGACAGTGGAACAAATGGAAGCTCTGTCCTTGAAGGCCCTATCGACCTTGTAATGAGTGATAAAAGTATGAGGTTTTGACCAAGTGGCTGCTGCACAAATAGTATCTATTGGTAGCCTGGCAGTAAAGGCTGAAGAAGTGAAAACAGCTCTGGTTGAATAGGCTTTTATTTTGTGTTGCAGTTATGTACTGGCTGATTAATAAGTAAAGGTGATGCAATCTGAAAGCTATTTTGACAGATTGTTTTTTGCCACAGTGGTGCCTTTTCTGGACTCTGAAAAGGAAACAGAGCTGTTCAGATTTTCTTAATTCTTTGGTTCTATTCAGGCAGAATCTAAGTTGTCTGTGAACATCAAGTTTGTGCAACATATACTCCAAGTTATTGGTATGATTGGGGAAAAAAAACGGCAATTCTATCATTTGGTTAAGATTAGCCTCGGTACAAACTTTAGGTAAGAATGATGGATTAATTCATAGGGAAACTCAGTATGAAAAATCAAATACGGTGGTTTAATAGATAAGGCTTGTAACTCCAAAACTATTCGAGCGTATGTGATGGCTCCTAAGAAAATGGTTTTCCAAGACAAATATTTCAATTCGCATGAAGAAGCTGGTTCAAACGGTGGAAGAATGATGTGTGAAAGCATAAAATTCAAATTCCAAGGTGTATAAAGGGATTTAACAGGTGGTCTAAGGTAAAAATTCCCCATGAAAAAAGCTTGTGTGACATTACATTTAATCCCTCACTACCAAGGTGAAAATTAGAGATCACCGCAAGCTACACACAGATGGTGGCTGCAGTCACTCCCTTGCTGAAAAGCACAGTCAAAAATTCCAGGATGGAGGAAATCGGGGCTAGGTAAGGGTCAATGTTATTCTGAGAAGCCCATATAGAAAAACTCTTCCATTTGCTGAGGTACAATTTCCTAGTAGACTATTTATGAGAAGATACTAAAATATGTTGTTTCAGTTGAGAGGTTATGGAACCTGGCTATGTCGGGAATTGGAGCAGCCAAGCTGTCAATTTCAGGGACTGAAGAGAGGGATGAAGAGCCCCCGAAGAGTGTATCAAGAGATCTGGAACTGGGTCCAGAATCCAAGGTTCTTCCAAAAGATGAGGTAGAAGAGAGGTGAACCAAATCTGACAAGGTCAGTAGGGAGCTAATAAAATGATGGTCCTTCCTAGGGCTTTGGCTTTCTGTAATACTTTGGGTATCAGGGGTATTGGTGGGAAGGCATAAAGGAGACCCGGGGCAATCATGTACGAGGGTGTCCCTTAGGGCATCTCCCGGAGGGGGGATTATGGCACAGTATCTTCTATATTTTGTATTCATGGGGGATGCAAAGAGATCGCAGCAAGGCGGGCCCCATCTGCGGAATATTCTTTCTGCTATCTCTTCCTTGAGGGACCACTCGTGAGGCAACAAAACTGCCCTGTTCAGTTTAGTCTGCTATCACGTTGGATTTCCCCGGGATGTGCATTGCTATAAGAAAGTGTTGGGTGGCAATAGCCCACTGCCATACTCTTAGGGCCTCTTGACAAAGGGGGTAAGCCTGGTTCTGCCTTGTTTGTTTATGTACCAGACCACAGACATGTTGTCCGTCTGAATTGCAATTGTCCCCAGAGGAAGAGAGTCCTGAAAGTACTGCAAAGCCAAGAGTACTGCTCTCATCTCCAGGACATTGATATGCGGATGTGTCTAGTTCGTTCCACATGCCTTGGGCTGTTCTTCCCTGAAAATGCCCACTCACCCAATCAGGGAAGCATCTGTGGTCACAGTGACTGATGCTGAGGGTAGGATAAAGGGATGACCTATTGTTAGTTGACGAGAGGTCAACCACCACCAAAGATCCTATTTGCAGGAGTTTGTTAGAACAATCAGATGTGACATTGGAAGTTCTTGATAGGACCATTGCGTTAACAGGAGCCATTGCAGAATCCGCATGTGCATACAACCCAAGGGAATCGCTATGATTGCAGCCGCCATCATCCCCAACAATTTTAGCACATCTGAGGTTGGTACCTTGTCTTTCGATAGGAGGTTTAGAATTTGCTATTGAAGTACAGATACTCTTTCTGAAAGTAGTTTTAAAGTGGTGGTGTCCAAATCTGCTCCTATAGAAACAATATGTTGCAATGGTGACAAGGCAGATTCTTCTGAGTTTATGGTAATCCCCAATTGGCTGCAAAGGTTCAATGTGGTGTCCCTGGCTTGTATGAGATGATGCCTGGTGGTGGCAGTGAGGATCCAATCATCTAAGTACAGAAACACCTTGAATCCCAAACACCTCAGGTGAGTCGTGATCACCGTCATGCATTTGGTGAACACTCTGAGGACTGTAGTGAGACCAAAGGGCAGGGCTCAGAACTGGAAGTGACTGGCTCCTAGCCGAAAGCACTGATGATCCCTGGATGGTCTGGCCATTTTTATATGGTAGTACGCATCCTGGAGATCTATCGAGCACATCCAATTGTCTTTCCCTAAAAAGGGAAGTATTGACTGTATCGTGACCATCCGTAACTACTTCTTGACAGATCTGTTTAGCCTGCTGAGGTCCAACATGCGTCTCCAGTCCCCTGTTTTCTTCAGACCTAAAAAGAATCTTGAGTAAGTTCCGGATCCTACCTGGTCTGCAGCAACTGGTTGGATGACTTTTTTCTAGCAAGCTTTGAACCTCTATGGTTGCTTGTTCCCTGTAACTGGGTGGAACATCTGGGATTTTTGCTATCAAGGGTGGTGGAGCAGCAAAGGGAATATCCTCTGGATATGATGCTTTGAACCCAGCTGTCTTGTCATTTTTAGCCAGGCATCTGGGTACAAAGATAAGCGACCCCAGACTGCCTCCAGAGTTGGACAGTTGGGCCTCCTTTCAGGAGCGCTGGTAGGGGTTTCTCAAAGAACTGATCTCTGTCACCATGACTCTGCAGACCCCTCTGCCGTGAGGGTGGCGTCTTCCATTATTACCCCCTTCCCTGCCCCTGGAGGGGGGTTCACTACATATGTCTTGAAAAGCTCCTTGGGCTTTTCGGAACCACATCTTTCCTCCCTTCTGACCTTTGGGGTACGGGTCTAGTAGGGGTGGAAAAACAGACTCCAACGGCAGACAGAGTTTTTCCTTCCTGCTCACACTTGGTAAGAGTTTCCTTTACTTTGGGCCCGAAAAGAGACGAGCCATGAAAAGGGGTGTTCACAAAGGATGACTTAAAGGGGTCTGCAAAGGAACATAAGTGCATCCAGGAGTGTCTCCTAAGAGCAATTCCTGTACCCGCTGCCCTATTCATTCCATAAGATGCATACGAGATCAGACACATGAAAGAGTTTACCACGGAATTAAGAGCAGCAAGCTGGGAAGCAACCCTCTCTGACACTCCCTCAACTACTGCACCTTGTAGAGCATCTCCAAGCTCTTTTAGGAGATTTCTTTGCAGTCTCATAAAATGTATGAGGTAGTTCAGTGATCACATGGCAAAAGTCGCTGAACTAAACGTGCACTTTCCGTATCTATTCATGATCCTAGAATCTCTGTTAGGAGGCTGGACAGATGAAGTTTCCGACATCTCCTTTTTAGTGGCTGCCGCCGCCACCACCATGGCATTAACAGGCACTCCCTTCATGATAAAGGTCTTGACTTGGGGAGAAGTAATAAATTTATTAGGCCTCCTAGGGACAGGCTCCATGGTGTCCGGAGACTCCCACGCCTTCGTGACACCAGCTCCATAAGCTCAATGAAGGGCGGAGACACCCAAGAAGTAGATGGCTGAGACCCAAAAGCCTTCAGGAGAACTGACTCATCATCAGTATGGCTGATGAGCTACCAGCCACCCCTCTGCTTAAGGATTTGCAAGATATCTGCAAAGGAGAGATCCTCGTGGGGGACCGTGGGCACCCCTCTGACTCATCCAAGTCAGTGTCTGAGGTGACAGATTCCTGTTGAGAGTCCAGATGCTTCCTTTTGCATAACCTCTTCCTGGAAACCTCATCAGTGGAAGCTTCTGGTGAGGTCTTGGAAGAGCAGGGTCTGCCCAGTGGGGCTTCCTGAGGCTCAGGGTCTCTACGCTTCAAGGGGATCTGTGAGGCAGAAGTAGACACATGCGCTTTAGGGAATGAGGTAGTTGGTCCTGAAGTTGTGGATGTCCGACATTACTCTCCTCATAGCATCAAAGGCACCCCTGCTCCGATCAAAGGAAACCCTGGACCCAAAGAAACAGATGATTCCCTTGGCACTGGAACAGTGGACTCTGATCGAGAGGTAGGTGCCGAACTCATCCGCGCTGAGGCCCCAAGAGGCAAAGTTAGAACCAAAAGATTGGTTCGACTATCCTCCCTGGACCCGACCGGTGAGTGTTGGCTCCTAGACCCCTCGATAGGCACAGAGAGTGTCCAAGTAGTTGACACCAATGGCCCTGGAACAGGCTTCAGCTCCGAAGGTTCGACGATCATCGGCTCCAACTCCTCCGGCTCCGAAGGACCGTGTTTGGCTTGGAGGAGGAACAGAAATAGATGGAGGAACAGCTGTCGGTTCTGAAGCCACTTGGGTCGGAACCGATAATTTAGCAAGTGCCAGTGTCTGTAACAACTTCTGCACCACACGATCCACATCCAAATCTGATAGACTTCTCGAGGACCGAGATGAGGGGATCGATGATGTCACCGATTGCAAAATTGGTGATATAAACACCGCAGAGACCAGTTCCAGGACTGGAGACTGGCTCAGAAAAGTTACGACACTTGGATCCAAGGGCCGTGGAGCCGGCGTCAATAAATTTTCAGCTGGGCTTTGGAGCAGAAAGTTTTGGCTTCGTGGATGTCGATTTTGAAGATTTGGTGGATTTAGAAGACTTTGATGTTTTATCTTGATCGTCCTTGTCCAAAGTTTCCTGAAAAGAGGATTTTAGTAATCCTCTGTCAATCAATTTTCTCTTCCTTTCCTGTAGAATGCGTCTACTGATAGAATGACAGACAGAGCAGCTCTCCTGTAGGTGCAAAGCACCCAAGCAATAAACACAAACAACATGACAGTCAGTCACGGACATTTTCTGTCCACGCTTTGGGCATTTTTTGAACCCAGATTTGTTTGTTTTTTTTCTTTTTCTTGGTCAGCCATAGCAAATACTGATAGACAACCAACAAATGTAAGTAAGGCCTGCAAATGGCCTAGAGAGACTATAAGAAAGAAAAAAAATATGTTCTGTAAACAAAACTGTCCTAAACACGGACTTCCAAATATTAAACTAGCCATCTAAATAAAACGGGCTCTACAAATCCAAACAACACATGCACACACTAGAAATAACCTATTCAAAATATTATACTAAGGTAAATGTTTCAAATGCTAATGTTTAAAGTTTAACTCTAAATTCTAAAGTTTTAGACACACCTATTATATAAGCACACAATAATGTGGGAAAGGGAGATAATAAAGGCCTATTAAAATGACGACCAAAAAGCCTTGTAAATTAAACCTTCAAGATAGCAGAAATAGTTCTGCGAAAGCCTACAAAAGTCCTAAATGGGAAGAAGCTTATTAAACTACAATTTCAAAGTCTTTAAGAGAAAATTAGAAAAGAAAGGAAATTCTACTGGCCCGAGCTGTTAAGTATCTTACAATCTATTGCAGTGGCAAACTAGATTTGAGGTAACACAAGGTACATTATGGGATAGGGAGTTGGCCTTGGGCTGACTGAAGACCTCGAGCTTTGTAGTTGGCCAAGTCGGAGCAGAAGATCGGCTCTGAACCCATCAGTAAGAATGAATGGCGAGATAAGAACAACTTCACATCAAAGTTTATCCCTGTCCATACTTAAGTGCAACTTTGATACAGGGACAGGAAACAGAAGGTTTACCCCAGGACTGCCGTCTGTACTAGTAAGGAACATGAAAATGTTGCAGTAGATAATTACAACTGTGCTTTCTTACCTGTTTAGTAGTTGATCAAGCCATTTTTAAAGCTCTCAGCCCTGTAAATTGAGAACAAAAATCTTGAACTTATAATGATACTCATATAAGGGGAGTGAAACTGGCAGGAAGGTGTTCTTCTGGTAGACAAATTGACAATGTCAGCAGCAGTGCTTAAAGTTGACCCTAGTGAAAACATTCAGTTTAATGAATAACAACTAATGTACAGTGACAAGCAATGAATTATGTCTGTATCTCAAGCAATATAAAATAAATGGAGTATGGGTAGCTTAACAATGACAAATATGTCTCAATGAAGACCTACTCTTACCTTAAGCAAATGTCTTCTTCAGGGAAACACTGGATACTACCCAACATCTAGATACTACCCAAAGCAGTGAAGGAGTGGAGCTATCACTTACCTGATGTTGTGTGTGGAACATTCCCAATTTCAATCTCTTTGTACTGTGTTCTGTAGCAAGCACAACCAGGACATTAAACTCTTAGTTCTGGGATACTTTCTGCATTCTGTACTTCAAACTGTCCCACTTCATGGACATAGAAGTAACTTAAGTATTCAGAAAAATCTCCACCTTTTGGCCCAATTGCCATGGTTAAATGAATACATTAAGGGTTTGTTGAAAGCCCAGAGAATTTAAGTACTGTAATGGTAGGGTGGCTTAATGGCTAAGGTGTTTGCCTTATAACCACAAGGTGCAGGGTTCGAGTCTCACAAGGGATAATTGGCTAGGCTTAAAATGGCTCGCAAGGGCAGCTTAGTATTAAACTATGAACCTACTGTTTATACTAATCTTTTAAGCATTTTATTTAAATTATTTTTAAACAGACTATATTCATTAATATTTTGAGAATAGGGACGGTTTCCTTTTTACATTATTTAAATAAATTTTGGAAAGCTTTTAACAGCTTTGATGAAGCACCATTAAAGAATGAAAGCACTTTGCTGTTAAATATAGACCAAGTTTCCTTCATACATTGTCTGTCTGAAGGTTTTCCCATTTTCCAAATAAATATCAAGTAGCATCTCCCCAGCCCCACATATGCACATATATGGTACTGTTTCAGCATTCAAACAAGCACACAAGTCAAAGCTTAGTTTAAAACATAGAAATTTACATCCAGACGTCCACACAAGGCCACAACAAGTTTGGCTTTAAAGAAAATAAGACTAGAGACTAGATGGTATAATTGCAAAAATCCCTTCTTAGCTGGGTCTGTAATACAGAGAGAAAAGGACCCAACTGTAACTCAGATGACCTTACATCAATTAGTGAACTAGGGAAGGAGTATCTCGAAATGGAGGGTAAGAGTGAGAAGCTGACATTCATGTGCCCAGGTTCAGGAGGAGAGTTCAGGATTAATCCACTGCAAAACCTTGGGGAAAATGGGTGAACAGCATGCAGTGAATCATCTGGGGACCTTTGCTCCGCTCAGTTAAGCCACCTGCATGTATGATATCCCTCACAGTATGAATGCAGAAGTTTGCTCTAAATGCAAAGCTCAATTATTTAAGAGTGAGAACACAAGCAGTCATCTGTGGAGGGGTTTGACACTTGCCACCCATGTATACTCAGAAAAAAGGTACCCAAGAGGTATCAAAACTGTATCATCCAGGCAGATAGTTGTAGTGTTTTCAGGTTGGCACGTATCAACCACCACTTGTCTTGTGTGAGTAAATTAAGCCTGTGATGAAGCTTGTGGTAATTGCCCTTGGCCTGAAGAACTACTGTGGCCTGGGCCAAAATGAAGTCGTCACCACAATCTCTGGAGAATCCTTCTGAATCTTTTGAAGTACAGTACAGCTGTGTAAAATCTTACAACAGTAGATGTCCTTCTCTTTACTGTTGTAATATTCTTCACCTAAGGGATCTCCTGCCAAGGACAGCCCAACGTCTGGCCAGTATACCAAAGAGTTCAACTCTTATAGGCCCCGTACATCACACACATGTTTCCTGCACAAGATATAGGGCATAAGTGACAGACGCAAACACTCAGAACTTAAAAAGCCCCAGGAGGTACAGAATGCCTTCTGGAAGGAGGAGGAATATATGCATCCAGAAGAAAAAATAAAAAAAAAAAAAAAAAAAGGAAGAAAGGGATCCTCACTCAGAAGAGAAATGGGACACAGGGCGTGCGTCAGGACAGAGGGGGGAAGAAAGGAGGAAGCAAATTCTGCAACATGGAAGAGGACATCTACTGTTATGGTTAAGATATTACACAACTGTACTATATCCTTCCATATCACTGTTGCAATATTCTTCACCTAAGAGAGAATACAAGAGCTCAAGAAGAAACCTGGCAAGAGGAAAGCAAAGAGGAATCCTCCACAAATCCATGTAGAATAGCCCTGGCAAAACCTGCTCTGGCCCTGGAAATAACATCCAACGTGCAATGTTTAGCAAAAATCTGAACAGAGGACCAAGTAGCGGCCTCAAGGATAAAATTGGTATCCAGACCCTTGAAAAAGGCACCAAAGGAGGCCACTGCCCTAGCATAATGTGCCTTTACAAACAAGGAGACATTTGCTATGAAAAGATTAGCAGAAGGAAATGGCCTAAGAAATCCAGAAGGATATGGTTTGCTTAGAAACAGCCAAGCCCAAAGTTCTGGGATGAAAAGAAACAAAAAGCTTCTCAGATTTGTGAATACCTTTAGTTTTGTCTAAAAATATTATCTGAGCTGACTATGCAAATCAAAGGTGTGAAGAACTTTTCACTGGCAGACTGTGGAGAAGGAAAAAAGATAAGAAGAAAGCTGAATAAACTGATTAAGGGACATCTCATTTACTTCTTTGGGCATAAAAGAAGAATTAGTACAAAGCGCCACCTTGTTTCTATGAAAAATTAAAAAATGAGGAATAGCCATGAGAACCTGATGATCTCTTGGCTGAAGTAAAAACCAAACGAAGAACAGTCTTCCAAGTACAATATTGTAAGGAATCTGAAAAAGCAGGCTCAAAAGGAGCCTGTGTCAATTTTTCAAGCACAAAACTGAATTGCTGGACTTCAGACTATAGGCCAGAGTAGGATGCAAGGGCAGATGAGCAGAATTTGACAGATGAGCTTTAACTGAAGAATATGGCAACCCAGCATGTACAGATCACACAAATGAGAGAACCAGGGGAACCACCAGTGAAAGGGGATCCTGATGGCAATAGAGACACCAGGCAGAAAATCTTTTCCATTTGGACAAATATGATTTTCTGGTAGTGGGTTCCCTGGCCTTCTGCAGAACCCAAGGCAAGCCCTCTGAACAGGGATCAGAACCTCATCACCCACAGTGTCATTTGATGAGTGGACAAGTGAGAATGGATGAGACCCCTTGCCTTGTGCGAGAAGATCCATCCAGTGAGGTAACTTGTGATTCACCTGGCCATGTGAGAAAGAAGGGGAAAACAATGTTGTCTGGGCCAAAAGGGAGTCCAGCAAAATTTTGGGAGAGTCCTGACTGATCTTGTTCAGAACTCTGAAAACAGAGGAAGTGGGGGTGGGGAGGCCTCCACTTTCCAAGTCAGAGGACTTTGGACTGTGACGAAAGGAGATACTGCCAGCACAGCTAGCTGGAATTCTGTAAATAATTGTGTGTCATTGGTGAATATCGAAATGATTTATACAAGATGCGTGTGTTGCAAATGTATGTCATGTGTATATCAAACCTCTCTGTACAGATGTTTGCTTTGAAAAGGTATTTATAAAAGTGCTGTGTTTAAAATGTATCCACAATGTACCATACTGGAAGAGAACAGAAATGTACATGCACTATTGTAACTATTTAAATGTATATATTTTAACAGTGGAAACTGGGATACAGGAGGTTAACCTCAGTCTAGTAAACTTTAGAAAAATATCTGAAATTAAATTACTCTAAGACGCAATGAAAAGGCTACCTCTCAAGTTTTCAATGGAGCTAGAAAGACAGTCTGTGCTAGAAAGCTTTCTGTATTGCTCTTGGAGTGAACTAATTGCTACTTTTGCAGCATGAAGGAATACAATTGTTGTGACTTCCAGCATCGGTCAAACATCTAAGGAAAAGCCCTTGTCTCTATATTTTTACAAATATAAAAGTAGAACAAACAACTGATAAATACAAAAAGTGATCGTATGACTCTTTTTTTGTATTTATTAGTTGTATATTTTTACAGGCAGATGCTAAATGCTGCCAGCTTCTAGCAATGGGGGTTCTGGCCTGGGAACTAGAAGTCAGATGACAAGTGATGTTATTATGCAAGCTACCCCAGCAGTAATATTTTAGATATTAATTTGAGAAGTCGCTTAGTGAGACAAAGCATACTGTATTCGGTCTTGGACCTAACAAAAAACATTCACCACAACATCTGCCTTGCTTTAATGAAGTTTCCAGGGAACAGTACAACTCTCTTAGATACAGTCAGGAATATAGCAAAGCTTAGTTTAGATGTTTTTCTTTATTTGTGAGCCTGTACAGCAATGTTATTTTAAATATTTCCTGTGGTTTTGAACTCTGATGTCACTGTGAATATTGTCTTGTTCTTTTATGATACATTATTAAATATATTTAAACCTTTCATTGTGGCTAATCTTTGCAGAGATGGTTAAGTTTTGATAGTACTTGCATATTTATTTGGTGACACTGTGTGGGCAACTCCTAACACCCTTGCTTTTGGTCAAACTACAATTTGTGCTAATATTAATGTTACACAGTAAAATTAGACACCCTTTAAGGGCCTTAAATTAGCTGATAATGGGGTTCTAGTGGCAATGATAACTACCATATAGTATGGGTAGAAGGGGGCTTATCTAGTAAACCTGTGCCAGCCTTTTCCAGGTAGGAGTGTGTGTGCGTGTGTGTAACAAACCTCAAAGAGTTTGTGTGTCAGCTACTTGAGCAGGGACATGAAACATTGGTTGGATAGAGAGGGTGCTGGCGGCCTTGGCTTGGTCATTCAGCTGAGATCTCAACTCCATAGCTGTGCCAGTTAGAAGTCTTACTGGGGATCTGGATGAAGTGGTTAAAAACAGTCCTGGACGGACTGTGCTCTAAAGGGAAACTGCACTTGATGCAGAGCTGCAACTGGAAATAATGTGTGTGCACTTGTTATCCTCTCACTGAACGTCCCCCCACTGTTGCCAGTGGTGAGGATTGAAGCTCCTTGATTACTGGTCCAGTGGTGGGTCTCACAGGGACTCGAATAGAAAAGAGGAAGTTGCCTGCTCACAGGGGAGGTAAAAACTACCTGAGGAATACTCCAACCAATGGACAATGTCCAGGAACACAACCTTGCAAAGCTTCCATTCATGAGCTTGTGTTCTGGACCTGTTCAGGGAGTCTGCTATAAGATTATGAATAAGAATAAGATTATGCTCTGAGGGAATGCAAACCATCTCAAGAGTCACTTGATACCAGATAGCTAGAACCCACACTTAAAGAGCTAGTCTGCAAAGACAGGACCTCATGCTCTCCTGTTTCCTGACATACCACATCACTGTGGTATTGTCTGTGAAAACTTTGAGGGGCCCGGGATGAAAGAGGGAATGAAAAGCTTGCAGAGCCAGAAACAGAGGCTCATCTCTTTTATGCTGATATGGTGTGATCACTGATGAGGGGGGCCAAACATCCTGGCTCTTTAGGAGGCCAAAGGAGGCACCCCACTCCATCTGAGCCATCTGAGGTATCTGTAAAAAGTTCCTGAGTGAGAAATGGAGATTGACAAGCAAGCTTTAGATTCAGAGGGAGTTGATGAATCCAACTTTGAAGCTCAAGCTTGAAACAAGGAAGAGGAGGAAACAGGAACTCCAGGGGGTGGCAATGTTGAAGCCACACCAATTTAGGGTACCACTAAAATTTCCTCATATGAAGCCTAACAAGAGATATATGAATGATGGAAACAGTAAATCCCAGGACCAGGAGAAATTCCCTGGCCTTGACAGACAGAGAAAGAGGGAACTGGAAAAAGGCCATCAGAGACAGAGTATTGGGGGAAAGAAGAGATGCCAGCAATGGAATTGTCTGAAGCCTGCATCAAAGGAAAACATGATACTAGAAAAGCATCAGAGCCAATTTCTGGAGGATTACAGTGAACCCCAGACTTTGTAATAGGCAAGTGGTAAACTGGAGATCCTGTAGTAGACTGCTTGGAGAAGGAGCTTGAATAAGTAGGTCACCTAGAAAGGGAAAAATCTGTACATAACTGTACAAACTGTCACAGCAGGTCAGCCCAGAGGTGAATCCAAGAACACACAGGAGAGTATTGAACTGGTTTATTAAATCACTTGTAAGGATTGATCAATTTTGATAAAAACTTCTTCAGAATCAGTGTACAACACCAAATACTATCCTTAAATACCTTCTCCCTAAATCACATATCCAATAAAACCTCACCATTAATTAATACACTGAAATTCAATACCTCATAGTTTAAAAAGAAAAACACATTTGTAAATATAAACATATATACCATATGATACTGGGAAAGCATCAGAGTCAATTTCTGGAGGATTACAGTGAACCCCAGACTGTGTAATAGGCAAGTGGTAAACTGGAGATCCTGTAGCAGACTGCTGGTAGAAGGATATATCCATATATAAATCCTTCTGCCTTTAAGTCCCTTCTCTACTCTTATCTCTCCTCCACCTGGGCATGCTCCTGCTCCCACACCTCCTAAACTTCCCCTACACCTTTCTTGCAATCAATCTCCACACCTCTTAAGCTCTAGCTTCCTCCTTTCTGTTCTTCTCCAGCTTCTCTCCTTAAATTGTTTAACTAAGAAGAAAAAAAAATGTATGTGCTATCTCTGTTGACTGTTTTTCACTAAAACTTCTTGCTTTAAAAATCGTAACAACTGCTGATACATTTTGTATGTAGTTGAAGCATTTTCTCCTAGAACTGTATATACTTGGAGCTTTCTGTCCGACAATTGTATTAACTGCCAAAATATTTTTTGTATGTACTTGGAGCTTTTCTCCCCGGGCCTCCATTGAAAAAGGGCTCAATATTGGCCCAATGGACTTTCCTGGTTAACAAACTACAAATAAATAAAATAAATATACATATATACACGCATTCCCAGGCTAATACACATATGCAAAAATAATGCAATATTTCAAATTATACAATATAAGATTTGAGCTTTAAAATGCTAGAAATAGACAGACCCTCATTCAAACCGGGGGGGTTGTGGCATTCAAGCTAATCTGTCAGCATAATTATTTTTCCTCCAGGATGTCTTCCCATGCCCCCCCCCCCCCCGAGGTCCTTTACCACACTCTAACACAAGGAAAACAACACAATGGTCACTATATTCCATGACATGTTTGGCTAAAGCATTCCTATGTTCCCCTTAGTGATATCCAAGCCATGTTCATAAATACACTCTCTTAATTTTCTATTGGTTTTTCCAACATAGAAATGCTCACATTTCTGACACTTGGCCAAATAAATCACCCCTAAAGAATTACAATTGCTATAAGCCTTGGACCAGATATTAATGTGGTTGACCCATAAACATGGTCCCCCTCCACGATTACCTTACATTGTGTATAACAACCACACTTGTAAGTTCCCCATATTTTGTTACTATAAACTGGGCCACAATCAAAAGTTTCATGTTCTAAGTAATTCTTCAGGGTCTTACCCCTTCTGTATACCACCCGGGGTGTTTCTCCCAGTATGTTTGGCCACTTCCTTGAAATGTGAAAAAATATGCCAATTTTTATACAGAATATTTTTGATCTTAAACGACTCTGTGCAAAATTCAGTAATCAAGGCCCCTTGGACATCCTGGGTTCCTTTGGACCTTCCCATAACTATATCCCCTACTGAGGTGATGGAAGAATGGATAAGGGGGACTCTCACCTTTCTCCCTTCTCTTTTTGATATTTTCATACACCTCAGTAACCATTTCCTTATGGTAACCCCTGCAGAGGAACATGTTACCCAATTTGTCACATTCCTTTAAAAATTCATCCCAGGTGGTTAACTATGCAGGCCAGACAAATATGCTAGCCCTTCACTATACCAAACTTCTTATGTGAGGGAAGATTGCTCTCATAATGCAAGATGCTATTACTATATGTGGGTTTAAGATAAATAGTGCTGACCCATCTTTTCCCTTTCTGGTCTTTAGATATACAGACATCTATATAATTAATAGAAAGAAAGTCATAAACATAGGTGAATTTTAGGAAAAAGGTGGTGCAGTTCATATAATCAGTAAAACCCCTTGTTTCCTCTACTGTTATGTCCTATACGATAAAAATATCGTCCAGGAATCAAAGATACAATTTCCAAGGTTTCACTTCTAAATGTTTGAATAAAATGCGTCTTTCCCATTGCAATATATATAAGTATATAACTGAATTTTTTTTTTTAATGAAAGAACTCTATCCTTCCAAGTATTTTAATAAACCAGTTCAATACTCTCCTGCGTGGTCTTGGCTACACCTCTGGGCTGACCTGCTGTGAAAGTTTGTACAGTCTGGTCTGTTCTTGTTTTGTGGTTACCAAAAATCTATACATCTCTAAGCCTGCTAAAAGCAATGACAGGAATTAGGCATTTGGTGAATACAGTACAATTGTGTACACTTACCATAAATGTAGATGTTCGAGTGTATTCACTGTTGCAGTCATCACACTCGGGTTTTCTGCCTGCAGGTAGCCCTCAGTCGGCCTGAATACCAGAGTCTTGGGATTTCTGCATCGGATGCTGTTGCCTCGTCCATGACGTCAGGAGTATAAAACACGCAGCCAATGCCATTACATTAGTTATTCTTGCCCCAGATGTCAGGAGCCCCCAAAATAGGAAGCAATTACATGGTGTGGAACACCTCCAGTAAAAAGTAAATGCCATAGCCATAAGATATGGCCAAAAGGAGGATAGGTAGAAAACATAAGAGAGTCAGGGGGCTGGAGGGAGGGTAACCAGAAAGTACAGTTTTGTACCTACCATAAATGTAGATGTCCGATAGGCATGCATCTGCAGTCCTTACAAATGGGTTGTCCTGTCGTCAGGCAGCCCTTCGGTCGGCCGGATTCCAAAGTCTGGGTCTGGCCTCGGCTGGTGTAGCACTTCACCCGACGTCATAGCTGCAGTTATTCGGGTATAAAGGCATCAGCCGACGCCATTTTCCTCAGTGTTTCTTGCCCCAGATGCCAGGTGCCCTCTAGGAAGGCTAAATTTGGATAAATGCAAATGGTTCCAAATAGTAGAGAGCAAACCAAAAAATAAGCATGTATGTACATATATACAAACAAATGCACCATAATAGATTCCCCCAGCCAGCTACAAGATGGGCAAATACCGTAGGAGTACCACAGAGGGGAAGGTGGGTGGGTAATCCTGACTGCAGATGCATGCCTATCGGACATCTACATTTATGGTAGGTACAAAACTGTACTATGTCCTTCAAGGATGCATCTGCAGTCCTTACAAATGGGTAGAATACCATAGCCAAACTGGGGGAGGAGGAGAAAAAAGATTATGGTGTAGTTAAGATCCCTTGCAAAACAGCAGTGGCAAAACCTGCTCGGGATCTGGAGTATAAAGGTAAATTATAATGCTTGGCAAATGTATGCACGGAGCTCCAAGTAGCAGCCTCTAAAATGTCTTTGGTAGCCACTCCTCGTAGAAAAGCTGTGGTAGTGGCTGTAGCCCTTGTAGAGTGAGGCCTGATGTTTTCTGGAGTTTTCTTCCCATGGTAGGAGTAACAAAATCTAATGCAATTTCCTATCCACTTAGAGATTGTCTGTTTTGAAATTGCTTTTCCTTCCATTCCTGTTGCATATGCTACCAGTAGCTGGTCAGTTTTTCCTATTGCCCTTGGTCCTGTCCAGGTAGTAGCGTAATTGTCTATGTACATCCAAGGTATGTAAAAGTCTTTCTCCCCTGTTCTGTGGGTTGGGGTAGAATGTAGGTAGGTGGATAGCTTGATTTAAAGATACCCTGGATACCACCTTTGGCATAAAAGTAGGGTTTGTTCTCATGGACACTCTGTCTTGATGGAAGATCAGGAAGGGCTGTACTGCCATTAATGCCTGTAGCTCAGATACCCTTCTTGCTGAAGTGATTGCAAGCAGGAAAGCAGTTTTCCATGATAGGTATTGTAATTCTGCTGTTGCTGCTGGTTCGAAAGGAGGGAGTGTCAACTTTTCTAGCACAAAGTTCAAGTCCCATGCTGGCAATGGTGGCTTCCTAGGTGGTTTTACATTTTTAATTCCTCTCAGAAACTGCCTGAGCAGAGGATGTGAGAAGACTGGAGGATCCAAGTTGTATTCTGCTGAAATAGCTGATGCATGAATCTTAATGGAAGAATAGGACAGGCCGTTGTGGAAGAGCTCTGCCAAGTATTCCAGGATGTTGGCTATGTTTACCAGTGACACATTTTCCCCTTTTGTAGTACTCCAAATGTGATATCTTTTCCATTTTGCTGAATAATTTTTTCTTGTTGAGGGTCTGCGAGCCTGCAAGATAATGTCTTTAACCCTCTGGGATAAAATTGGGTTATTAGGTGTTAAGCAATGTTCCAGGCAGTCAGCTGCAGTGTTTTCAGGTTTGGATGCAGGGTGTTGTAGTTGTTCTGTGTTAACAGTAAGGGAACTAGGGGCAGAGACCATATTTGTTCCCGAGACATGCTCCTCAGTAATGGGTACCAATGTTGCCTTGGCCAGTCTGGAGCTATCAGGATGATCCTTGGACGGTCCTCTTTGATCTTCAATAGCACCTTGTGCATCAAAGGAAGTGGTGGGAATGCATATGCTGTCAGGTTTTTCCAACTGAAAGATAGGGAGTCCACTTTCCAAGCAAGTGGGTGGTACGTCCTTGTGCAGAATTTCTTCAGTTGGTGATTGTGTGGGGATGCAAATAAGTCTATTTCTGGTAGTCCCCATTTTCTTGTAATGGTTTTGAAGATGTCGGATGCAGCATCCATTCGTGGGCATCCGTGGTAGTTCTGCTTAGTATGTCTGCTAGAATGTTTTCTTTTCCTGGCACAAAATTGCTTGTAACTGAATGTTGAAGCTCAGGGCCACATTCCAGAGGTCCATTGCCATCCGGCATAGAGGGTACGAATGTGTGCCTCCCTGTTTGTTGATGTACCACATAACTGTGGTGTTGTCTGTCCTTATCAACAGTGGACCTTGTCGAAGAAATGGTCTGAAGGTCTGAATTGCCAGTTTTACTGCCAGCATTTCCTTTTGATTTATGTGTAGGTGCAGCTGGTCTTGAGTCCATAAGCCTTGTATGCACTTGTTCAGCATGTGTGCCCCCCAACCGAGGTCTGAGGCGTCCGTTGTGATGGTCTGGCTTGGTTGAGTGTTGTGGAAGGGCAGTCCTTTGTTTGATTGACAGGCCTGAGCCCACCATTGGAATTCTTGCTTCAGGCATGGGATTATTGGAATTTGGGTCTCTAGGCTGTGCTTGTGCTGAGACCATAAATTCCTTAGGTACCACTGTAACTTTCTCATATGCAGCCTGGCATGTGGAACCAATATTATGCAGGATGCCATGAAACCCAAGGCTTGCAGGACTTTTCTTGCTGTTAGCTGGTTCTGTTTTGTTAATGCCAAGAAGTAGAGAGGTAGTTGCTCCTGTTTTTCTACTGTTAGGAATGCCATTTGTTTTGATGTGTCCAGCTCTGCACCCAAAAAGGTTATCCTTTGGGATGGTATCAGTCTTGACTTTTTTATATTGACTGTGTATCCCAGGGCTTGCAGTAGATGAATGACCCTTTTTAGGTCTTCTGCTAGCTTGTTTTTGTTGTCCGCTTGCAACAGGCAGTCGTCCAGGTAAGGGTAGATTTGGATTCCCTGAAGCCTGCAATGAGCAATTACTGATGCCAGGCATTTCGTGAACACTCTGGGCGCAGTAGATAAGCCAAAGGGCAATGCTGAGAATTGATAATGCTCTGATCCTGCAAGAAATCTGAGGTATCTTCTGCAATTTGGTCATATGGGGACGTGCGGGTATGCCTCCTTGAGATCCAGAGTCACCAGCCAAGACTCCTTGCCCAACATGGGAAGAAGTTGGTGTAGGGTCAGCATTTTGAATTTTGGGACAATGTGTGTGTTTAAAGCGGACAGGTCGAGAATAGGTCTCCATTGGTTTTCTTTTCTTGGTACCAGGAAGAGCCTGGAGTAAAATCCTTGTCCTTGCTCCGTAGATGGTACCTTTTCTACAGCTCTCATCCTTAGTAAGTGAGTTATTTGTTTTAGAGCTTCTGTCTTTTGATTTGGAGGTAGGTTTGGCATTCCTCTTTTCCTTGGTAGAGTATGGAAGTGAAACCTGTAACCTTGGTCTATTGTCTGCGAAATCCACTTGTCTCTTGTGATGTAATGCCAGTTCACTGAAAATAAGGCTAGTCTCCCGCCTGAGGGTGCTTCTAGTTGTTCCCTGGTAGGCGGTGCCAGAGCCAAGTCACTGTGATTGTCCTGTAGTAGTGGTGGTGGCTGTATCTGTGGCTGTACCTCGCTGGTTGTTAGCCTGCCACTGACGACCCCTGTAGGCACCTCTGGATTGACCTCTGCCTCTTGAGCGCCTATTCCTGCCTCTCTGAGCTCTGGAGGTGTCTGGAAAAGACCAATTCTTGGAGGGCCAATTCCTGCTAAACCTTGGAGGTTGGACCTGTAAGAAATCTTTGACTGTCTGGACAGATTTTGCTTTCTCTTCCATCTTCTTCAGCACCTGTTGTGCAGGAGAACCAAACAAATTGATCTTGTCCATGGGAGCATCGAGTAGCTTTGATTTGACATGGTCTGGTAAGGCCTGTTCTTTTAACCATGCATGTCTTCTGATCACTGTGCCAGTCATGGCTGATCTAAAGGAAGCCTCCAGTGCATCAAAGCCGCATTTTAAGGAATGATTACTGACCTGCTGAATGTTATGTACCATATCCTGAACAGATTTTTTGTCTAATGGTTCATCTGAGGACAGCTGTTTAGTTAACTGGCCTAACATAAATTCTTGATACTGGATCATGTGGAATTGACAGTTCAAGGCCCTAGCTGAAAGAGTAGCAGAAGTGTAAACTTTTTTACCCCATCTCTCTAAGGCCCTGGATTC
Organism: Protopterus annectens; assembly: GCF_019279795.1. Taxonomy (NCBI): domain Eukaryota; kingdom Metazoa; phylum Chordata; order Ceratodontiformes; family Protopteridae; genus Protopterus; species Protopterus annectens. The sequence continues at coordinate 62,762,842 of NC_056736.1, read as the reverse complement.
CCTTTCAGAGGGGAGGGGGTTTTTGGCAGAGGTAGCTGCTACCGCCTTAGGTCCCTGGGAGATAGTTTCGGGATCTGCAAAAGGAGCCTTATAGAAATGATAGTGTGTGTCCGGGACCCTGTAGTACCTATCGGGCTTAGCAGGGGCCGGAGGAAGTGAATCAGGAGCAGTACAGGCATCATTAAATGCATCATCCACAACAGTAAGAACTGGAGGGATGGCTAAAGGCCTATGCTGTGGTAAATGCAGAAAGGTTCTAAGCCTTTTTCTAGAGTCTGAAAAATCCTGGCCCTGCCACTGAAATTGTTCCCTCATAGCATGCAAGGTTTCCCCAAATGAAAATTCCTCAGGCGGAGAGGCAGAAGGAATGGACTCTTCAGCATCAGTCTTCATAAGGGGAGAAAGGGCCCTCTGGAGGGTTTGAATTATCTGAATCATCAGAGGAGTCATCTGTAGAAACTGGCTCAGGGGGCTCTGCTCTAGGTCTCTTCTCTGGAGGTGGGTGAGAGGCCCTGTCTGGGAGAGGTTGGGATCCCCGGATTAAAGAAATGAGATCCTCTGCTAGACTAAGCATTTGTGAACTAGAGCTAGGCCTGTGAGAGGGGGTCTTAGCAGGTACAATTTTGGTAGATTTAGCTGCTTTAGCCCTGGCAAAGGCCTTAATCGACATGGCTGCAGGTGGCCTAGCAGCTCCACGTGCAGGGGTTGAAATATCCAAGGGGATAGTATCAGATAAATCCTGGGAGCCTGCAAGAGCAGGTGGGATTTCAGAAGCCGATTCCACGAGGTTGGCTGAGGCCTCGGTAGAAGGTAAGCTTTCGGGTGAAGGAAGAACCGCGAGCTCTGTTTCAGCCAAAACAGAGACACTCGTGGTTGGCTTAACCGCGGTTTCGGCCGAAACCACGGACCGCGAGTGTCGGTCCTTTTCCTTGCGCTTTTTGGATATTTGCGTAGTCGGAGGATCCGACGGCATAATGTAAGCAAAAGCGGAGCCGAAAAACTTCTCAGCAAATTCCGACCGACGTCTAAGCGTCCGTCGGTTAAAAGAAGAACAGGCTAGACAAGCTGCTACGTTGTGGTCTGGGCCTAAACAAGGTAAGCAGTAAGAGTGGAAATCTTTATGAGGTATTTGTTTCCCACAAGTTAAACAGTTATTCACTTTTTCTGACATCGGCTGAGGCAAGAAAGAGTCCCCAACGGGGTACTTAGCTTTTTAGAAGTCTTCGGTAGTAGTAGAAGTATTCGGTAGTAGTAATCTCTGGTTCTGACCGACCGGCACTTGCGAACAGCTTCTGCTTCGGGCGCCACGCGGCAAGAAAGACCGAGGAAAATGGCATCGGCTGATGCCTTTATACCTGAATAACTGCAGCTATGACGTCGGGTGAAGTGCGACACCAGCCGAGGCCAGACCCAGACTTTGGAATCCGGCCGACCGAAGGGCTGCCTGACGACAGGACAACCCATTTGTAAGGACTGCAGATGCATCCTTGAAGGACATCTGCAACAGTGACTACACTCGAACATCTACATTTATGGCAAGTGTACACCACTGTACTATGTTCTTCGTGTTTCACTGTTGCAGTCATCACACCTGGGTTGATTCCCAAAGCTGAGGAAGGGTGGAGGCAGTCGAGAAATAGTAGGGCTGGCTAGCAGGCCTTGTAAGACTGCTGTGGCAAATCCAGGTCTGGATTTAGAAGAGACAGGTAAGTGGTAATGCTTGGTAAAGGTGTGTACAGAACTCTAGGTTGCAGCTTCCAGGATGTCCATGGTAGGGACTCCATTAAGACATGCTGTAGAGGTTGAGGTAGCCCTAGTGGAAAGAGTTCTGATCCCCTGTGGGGTAGGTTTTCCAGGGTGCTCATAGCAGAAATGGTTTGCTTTGAAATGGCCTTGCCCTCTGCCCCTGTAGCAAAGCTGACTAGCAGCTGGTCAGATTTTCTGAAAGGCTTAGTCCTATCAAGGTAGAACCTGAGCTGTCCGTGCACGTCCAAGGAGTGCACAATCCTTTCCCCTTTTTTCTGAGGATTAGGGAAAAGGTTGGTAAATGGATGGATTGGTTTAGAGCCACATTGGATACCACCTTGGGATAAAAGAAGGATTAGTTCGAGGGAAACCCTGTCAGCATGGAAAATAATGAAGGGTTCCACAGCCATTAGTGCCTGTAACTCAGACTCTCTTCTTGCTGAAGTGATGGCTAGAAGTAAGGCTGTTTTCCAAGAGAGGAATTTTAACTGTGCTGTAGCAGCAGGCTCAAAAGAGGAAAGCGTGAGCTTCTCTAGTACAAAGTTAAGGTCCCAGGCAGGGGTGGGCACTCTTCTCGGGGGTCTTAAATTGTTAGCTCCTCTCAGGAACTGTATGACCAGAGAGTGAGAAAAGAGAGGAGGCTCAGTATTATAATGAGCTATGATGGCCGAGGTATGAATCTCAATAGAAGAAAAGGATAGGCCTTTGTAGAGCGGCTCTGCTACGTAATCTAAGATTTGAGGTAAGGTGGATACGGCTGTGTCCTTTCCTTGAGACTAGCTCAAAGAACAGTATCTTTTCCATTTTTCTGAATAGGATTTCCTAGTACTAGGCCATCTGGCCTCAAGGATGACATCCAGCACCTGTTTGCTGAGGGGTGCTGGTAGAGTATTCAGGGAATAAAACAGGCTGCAAGATTCAGAGTTTGCAGCTGAGGATGCAAAATCTGTCCCTCCTACTGGGACAGCAGGGTCTGATGTAGGTGCCAGGGTGGCACTGCTGCCAGAGTGCGTAGGAGTTGGCACCAGTGCAATAAGGACTGTCCTTGGTTTGCCCTGTTTGATCTTGAGTAGTACTTTTGAGAGGAGGGGCAGAGGGAGAAAGGCATAAATTGAGAGGTTTTCCCATGTAAAGGACAGGGCATCCACTTTCCATGCTTGGCTGTGGAGATTTCTGGTGCAAAATTTGCTCAATTGATGGCTTTGGGGGGGAGGTAAAGAGATCCACCTCTGGTGTCCCCCCACCTGTGGGTTAGAAGTTTGAATGAGTTGGGTTCCAGTTTCCACTCGTGTGGGTTCAGTAGATTTCTGCGCAAGTCATCTGCCAGAGAATTTTGTTTGCCTGGCAGGAATTGAGCTTGCAGGTGCACTTGGTTGCTCAAGGCTGTGAGGGCCATAGCTAACCTGCAGAGTGGGTAGGAATGAGTCCCCCCCCCCCCTGCTTATTTATGTGCCACATAACTGTGGTGTTGTCTGTCTTTGTCAAGATTTGTCCTGGAAGGATAAGGTTTTTGAAGGCTGTCAGAGCATTCTGTACAGCTAACATTTCTTTTTGATTGATATGAAGGTGAATTTGTCCTGGGCTCCATTTGCCTTGAATGCATTTGCCAGCCATGTGAGCCCCCCATGCACAGTCTGATGCATCTGTTGTCAGGGTTTGGGTGGCAAGGGGTTGAGTGAAAGGGAGTCCCTTGTTGTGTTTGCAAGCCTCTGCCCACCAAAGGAACTCTGCCCTTAGACAAGGAATGATAGGAATAATTGTTTCCAGGTCCTGTGAATGTTGGCACCAGATAATTTTTAAGTATCACTGAAGTTTCTTCATATGCAGTCTTGCATATGGAATTAGTAGAATGCATGAGGCCATGAACCCTAGGGCTTGCAGTATTTTTCTTGCGGACACCTGGGTTCTGGTGGCCATTAGTTTGAAGTAGTTTGTCAAATAAATCTGCTTTTCTGGAGTAAGGAATGCTATCTGAAAAGTTGTGTTCAAGCTTGCTCCCAGGAATACAATATTTTGGCTGGGCACCAGATGTGATTTCTTTTTGTTGATGGTGTACCCCAGAGAAGTTAGAAGTCTCTTTACAAATGCCAGGTGCTGAAGTAGCAATTCCCGACTGTTCGCCTGAATCAGGCAATCACCCAAGTATGGATAAATTTGAATATTTCTCTGCCTGCAGTATGCAAAGGCTGGAGCCAGGCACTTTGTGAATACCCAGGGCACAGTAGATAAGCCAAAGGGAAGTGCAGAGAACTGACAGTGCATAGAGCCTGCCCTGAAACGTAGATATTTACTGCTAGATTCCCTTATGGGGATGCGCAGATAAGCCTTTTTTTAGGTCTAGGGTGACTAGCCAGGAGTCCTTGGCTAGCATAGGAAGCAGCTGTTGTAGTGTAAGCATTCTGAATATTGGGACCACCAGGGAAGGTGTTGAAAATGGACAGGTCCAGGATAAGGCGCTAAGAGGCCTCTTTTCTGGGCACCAGGAACAGTCTGGAGTAGAAACCTTGTCCTCTTTGCTCTACTTGAACAGGATGAATAGCCCTGATACTGAGAAGAGAAAGTACTTGCTTTTGAGCCTCTGCCCACTGGTTTGGAGGAAGGCCTGGCAACCCGCTTAGTGTTGGCAGTGAGTGGAAGTAGAATCTGTATCCCTGGGATACAATGTTTAGGACCCATCGGTCCTGGGTAATGGACATCCATTTTTCTGCATGCAGGGTGAGTTTTCCTCCTAGAGGTACAAGTACTTGGGCATGGCTGGGAAGGATAATAGACACGTCATTGTGAGTTTTTTCCATAAGGGGGTGGCTTACCACTCCCTGTTTTTGAGGGAGTAGCACTCCATTGTTTAGATCTCTGCGTACCCTGAGACTGTAGCCTTAGTGGTCTGTTGCCCCTGGGTTTGGGCCGAGAAGACCTAGTAGGGACTGGAAAGGACCTGTTTTTAGAAGGCCAATGCCTACTGAATCTAGGTGGCTGTACCTGTAAGAAATCTTTAACAGTTTGCATAGATTTAGCTTTTTCCTCCATCTTTTTAAGAACCTCTTCTGCTTTTGTGCCAAATAAACATTGCTGGTTTAATGGAGTATCTAGTAATTTTGCTTTGACATGGTCTGGCAAGATTTGTTCCTTCAGCCAAGCATGCCTTCTCAGTACAGACCCAGTGACAGTAGCCCTGCAAGATGCTTTTAAGGCATCAAAACCACACTGCAAAGTATGTCTACTGACTTGGTTTGCAGAATGCAGTAACTCTTTTAAATCTTTATTTTCTGCAAAATCTGGAAGCAACAACATTTATTGTTTAATTAGTTCCATAATATGCTGCTGGCACTTCAACATGTGAAACTGGCAATTTAAAGCCCTGATGGCAAGAGTTGCAGAGGTATATAGCTTCTTGCCCCATCTGTCTAGATCCCTCGAATCCCTGTCCAAAGGGGTAGGATTTTTGGCTGTAGTAGCCTTAATACCTTTAGGTCCCTGGGAAATGGTCTCTGGATCTGCAGTGGGAATCTTAAAGAGAAATTTGTGAGAGTCAGGTACCCTGTATTACCTGTCAGGCTTTCTAGGATCTGGTGGTAAAGTATCAGAAGTAAGACTGGATTCCATGAAAACATCAGCTACAATATCCAGGACAGGGGGTATAGCTAGAGGCCTGTGCTGAGGCAAGTTAACAATTCTCTGAGTCTCTTCTTGGATTGTGGGTAGTCCTGGCATTCCCAGTGGAAATGCTCTCTTAAGGTATGCAAGGTTTCACCAAAAGAAAAGTCCTCTGGAGGGGAGGCAGAGGGAATGGAATCCTCTGCATCTGAATCCTCACAGGTAGATAAGGGTATGTCCTGGCAATCAGAGGGATCAGAGTCATCGGACTCATGGTCTGTTGAATCAGAAGGGAAATCAATTCTTTGTCTTTTAGAGGGGGAAGGTTGGCTTCCCCTGATTAGAATTATAAGGCCTTCAGCCATTCTAAGCAGTTGTTTATGTGGCATGGGAGCTTAAGCAAGCGCTTTTGTCATCTGTTTTCTAGGTGTAGTACGAACTCTGGGTCTAAAAAACTCAGTCGTTTTAGTCTGAAACAAAGTAGTAGGTTTAATACAAACATCGGAAGGTCGGAATACACCCTCAGCGGCTCCAGACCCATCCAAGGTAGAGACATCCGCAGGTTCCATAATCGAAGAAGCATCTCACGGCATACCAGACTCCGAATGAGTCTCAGCAGAGGCCTGTGAATCTGTAGAAGTGGGTATCAGGGGCTGCGAAGCCACCTCACTGAGTACCAGCGGACTGGCGACTAGCTTAACGGAAGTGTCATCGGTAGTTTTGGACCTATACAGTCTGTCTCTGTCTTTATCCTTATGTTTTTTGGAAGATCATTAGTTGGATGGCTTACTGAAGCCATTTCAGAATACGGAGAACGAGAGCGAAAGAATTTAGCAACAAAGATAGCCCAATGATGAATAGTTAGGGCGTTACGGCACAAAACCGACATCGAAGAACGTCATGGTCTGGGCCTAAGCAGGTGATGCAGTAAGAATGAAAATCTCTGTGAGGTATTTGCTTTCCACAGGCAAGACAATTGTTAACTTTTTCTGACATCGGTTAGAGCAAGAAAAAAGAATCCCCAATGGGGTAAGTAGCTTTAGAAGACTTCAGGTTTGAAACTCGAAAAAAGGAAAATTTCAGATAGTGGCCAACCAGCACTTGCGAACGGCTTCTGCTTTGGGCTCCCACGCGGCAAAAAAAGCTGATGTAATGGCGTCGGCTGCAAGTTTTATACCCCTGACGACCTGATGTCATGGAAGAGGTGATAGCATCCGATGCAGAAATCCAAAGACTCTGGTATTTGGGCTGACTGAGGGCTACCTGCAGGCAGATAACCCAAGTGTGATGGCTGCAACAGTGAAACACGAAGAATATCCTTGGGGCAGTAGAAAAGCAGAAACCTGAAAATCCAAGGAAGAGACAAACATAAAATTTCCTGAAGACAGGATGAATGGAGATGCAAAGGTATGCATCCTTGAGATCTAGAGACACCACAAAGGTCTGAGGAAGTAGAAAAGGAAACAATGGCTGAAGGGTTAACATCCAAAAAGAAGGAATCTTGAGAAAAGTGTTGACCAGGGTAAGATCCATAATTGGTCTCCATGTACCCTCCTTTTGAGGGACCAAATGCATTTTGGAGTGAAGTCCCTTCCCCACCCTGTGTGGGAGGCATGGTCTGAATGGTGCCTTCTTCCGAAAGGCATTGAAGAACCTCTGGGAAATGAGAAAGCTATTCCAGATAAAGTTGAGGAATGCCTGAAAAGGGAGGAAGAGACTTCCAAACCATGAAATACCCTGCCAGATAATGGAAAGAACCCAAGAAGCTCAGGTGACCCGAAGACAATTTGGAAGAGACAGGGAGACACAGTGAGAGAGAAGGGGACCTGGCCAAGAAGAGCGGAAAAACAATTATCAAACAGTACCAGGCTTGTCCTGAAAGGAAGGTTTCTCAGAAAAAGGAATTAGAACAGACTTAGCAGGAGGAACATGCCTAAAACCCTTCATACTGTTAGGAGGACGGTGAGACTGCCCACAAACAAAGGGCGACATGGAAGGACAGTTACTCTGAAACTTAGGAATATGGGAAACAAAAATGTTTCAGCTCCTGCAAGGCTTTACCCTTATCCTGGAAGTTCCAAAAAGACTTTCGTTATCCAAAGGACTAACCAAAAATTTGGCCTTGATGTCAAATCCTGAAGACATAGCAAAAATTTAAAGCCTCGTGACTGACCCAAAGGCAGCAGCCCTGTAACAGGCATCAGCTGCATCATAACTGCATTTGAATGAATAGCAAGCAACTTGTGAAGTGCAGCCCAACAGGGAAAGGGCAGAAGCCTTCACCTGCGAGTCAGGGAAGTCAGAAACCACCTTAGAAACCTGGGACAGAAGGGCCAAAACATAGCTGGGTCACTTGAGTCTGGTAGGTAATGGCCATAAAGGACAATGTGGCAGCAGTGTCAACTTTTCCATGGCCCTACTATCCTTATCAGAAGACAGCATCTTGGTAGAGAGCAACAATTTGGATGGCTTGTGTGCATGTCCCATTGAGCTGTTACCAAATAATGCGACATCTGGACAATACCCTATCATACTGATAACAATAATGTGACGTCTCCCACTATCCTAGCTCAGTAACTAAGGTACTTCAATCTTCACTACTGACTCAGTTGTGAGACTATCACTTAAATAGGAGTAATATTCCATAATTCCCCCCCTAACAGCACAATAGGAACGCACCCTATAACCTGGGACTGGACTGTACACTTCTGTCCACCCCTTAGGTAACTCCTTATTACACACTTCAGAACAATGTGTCCCAGTTTAAGACAGTACAGTTGTGTACACTTACCATAAATGTAGATGTTTGAGTGTATTCACTGTTGCAGTCATCACCTGTGGGTTATCCCTGCTATGGTAGCCCTCGGTCGGCCTGAATACCAGAGTCAATGTTTTTCTGTGTCGGCTGCGGTCACCTGCTGCCTGACATCAGGTCGTCAGTGCTCTAAAGAAAAACAGCCGACGCCATTACATCAGTTTTTCTTGCCGTAACCCATCAGAGGCCCAAGTAAATATGGTAAAGTCATCCTGGTGGCTAAAAGCCACGGTTAGAAACTTATGTCTCCCTAAAGAAAGAAGATATAATTGGGAAGGAGGGTGATTGTAACAGTGAATACACTCAAACATCTACATTTATGGTAAGTGTACACAACTGTACTATGTTCTTCGTGTTTCACTGTTGCAGTCATCACCTGTGGGAGCATTCCCAAAGCTGAGGAGAGGGGTGGTAGGATTATAGTAAGAGGCCCAGGAATGGGTCAGCATGCCCTGCACAACTGCAGAGGCAAACCCTGCCCTAGCCTTAGAAAACAGAGGTAGGTAGTAATGCTTGGTAAAGGTATGGACAGAAGTTCAGGTGACAGCTTCCAGGATGTCCCTGGTGGGAACTCCTTTGAGGAATGCTGTGGAAGTGGAGGCTGCCCTAGTGGAATGGGTTCAAATAGACAGGGGGGGTTGGTTCCCATGCAATCTGTAGCAGAAATGGATACAGTGTGATATCCATTTGGAAATGGTTTGTTTGGAAATGGGCTTCCTCTCTGCCCCTGGGGCAGAGCTGACAAGTAGTTGGTCTGTTTTTTTGAAGGGTTTTGTATGGTCCAGATAGTATCTGAGCTGTCAGTGCATGTCTAGTGAGTGCAGAATTCGTTCCCCCTTGTTTTGAGGGTTAGGAAAGAAGGTGGGTAAATGTATGGACTGGTTGAGAGTTATATTAGATACCACCTTGGGCATAAAGGAGGGATTAGTCCTCAGGGAGACCCCGTTTGCATGGAAGATGATGAAGGGCTCAATGGGCATCAGTGCCTGAAATTCTGAAACTCTTCTGGCTGAGGTGATTGCTAGGAGAAAAGCAGTCTTCCAGGAGAGGTATCTTAGTTCTGCTGAAGCAGCAGGTTAGAAGGGTGGTAAAGTTAGTTTTTCCAAAACATAATTTAGGTCCCAGGCTGGAGTTGGTGGCCTTCTGGGAGGTTTAATATTAGAAGCCACTCTGAGGAACTGTTTAATCAAAGGATGGGAGAACAGAGGCTGTTCTGTATCAATATGAGCTGAAATGGCTGAGCCGTGGATTTTAATAGAGAAGGAGAGGCCACTATTAAGTAGCTCCGCTAGGTAGTCCAGGATAAGAGGGATTGAAGGTTGTGAGGTATTGTCCCCTCTGGACTGGGTACAGGAGCAGAATCTTTTCCGTTTTCCTGCGTAAGATTTTCTGGTGTTGGGCTTTCTGGCCTCTATGATAATGTCTAGGACCTGTTTGCCTCTAGAGTATTAGCCATGTTGATAGTTTGGGAGTCTGCGAGACTGGGTGCAGCATTTCCACCCCCCCCACCTGAGTTAAGAGGTCTGAGATCAGAGGAAGCTGCCTGGCAGACTGTAAGGTCAGACTGTGCAGTAAAGGGTACCAATGTTGTCTGGGACAATCTGTAGCAATGAGGATGGCCTTTATTCTCTACATCCTTATTTTGATCAGTACCTTGGGAAAAAGAGGCAGAGGAGGGAATGCGTACACAAGGAGGGTGTTCCAGGGGAAGGTCAAGGCATCCACCTTCCACGCTAGGTGGTGATACTCCCTGGTACAGAATTTTTTCAGCTGATGGTTGACATGCGAAGCAAAGAGATCCACCTCTGGAGTCCCCCATGTCTGAGTGATTTGTAAAAAGTTTTTTCTGTGGAGCTGCCATTCGTAGGGGTTCAGTAAGTTTCTGCTTAAGTGGTCTGCCAGGGTGTTGTCGATCCCTGGTAGGTATTGAGCTAACAGGTGTAGTCCCATGGAAGAGGCTGTCGGCCAGAGGTTTATGGCTAGCCTGCACAGAGGGTAAGAGTGGGTCCCTCCCTGTTTGTTGATGTACCACATTACTGTGGTGTTGTCTGTTTTGATAAGGAGAACCCCTGGCTTGAGATGGGGCTTGAAGGATATCAGAGCCTTTTGTACTGCCATCATTTCCCTCTGGTTGATGTGTAAGGGAAGGTGCTGGGCATCCCAAAGAATGTCTGAGGCGTTGGTGGTAATGGTCTGTCCAGTTGGGCGAAGGATAAAGGAAAGACGCTTGTTCTGGGCACAGGCCCCTGCCCACCAGAGAAACTTGGCCCTTATACAGGGGATCAGAGGGCGAGAGGTCTCTAGAGGTAGAGAGTGCTGACACCAAAGGTTCTTTACGTACTACTGAAGTTTTCTCATGTGAAGCCTGGCCAGAGGAATTAGAAGGATGAAAGATGCCATGTAGCCCAAGGCTTGCAGGAACTTCCTCGCAGTGAAGTGACTTCTGGAAGCCAGCTGGGTAAAACAGACAGGCAGGAAGCTCTGCTTTTCTGGGGATAGGAAGGCCATTTGGGATGATGTGTCCAGCAGTGCTCCCAAGAAAATTATCTTCCTGGAGAGTGTTTGCCTTGATTTCTTCTCGTTGATGGTGTACCCTAAGGAGGTTATGAGGGTTTTGACAAAGAGGAGGTTCTTGAGGAGCTTTTCTTTGCAATCTGCCTCAATGAGGCAGTCGTCCAGAGAAGGGTAAATTTGTATATTTTTCTGTCTGCAAAATGCTATGGCTGGCACTAAGCATTTGGTGAATACCCTGGGAGCAGTAGATAAGCCAAAGTGTAGCGCAGAGAACTGAAAGTGTTGTGAGCCTGCTCTGAAGCGAAGGAATTTCCTGCAGGATTCCTTTATGGGGATACGGAGGTAGCCATCTTTTAGATTTAGGGTAACTAATAAGGCATTTTTGTCAGCATAGGCAGCAGCTGCTGCAAAGTTAGCATTTTGAATTTAGGGACCACCAGGAAAGGTGTTCAGAATGGATAGATCCAGGATGGGGCACCAAGTGCCCTCTCTTCTGGGAAGAAGGAATAGTCTGGAATAAAAGCCTTTGCCTGTTTGATCTGAGAGGACAAGTTCTACTGACCCTTGGGATATGAGAGTTACAACTTGTTTCAGTGCCTCTGCCCACTGATTTGGAGGCAAGTCTGGGTACCCGCTTGGAATTCGGAGTTCGTTGAAGGAGAATTTGCATCCCTGAAAAATGATCTTTAAGACCCATTGGTCCTTTGTTACAGAAAGCCAATTTTCATTGCAGAGGGAGAGCCTTCTTCCAAGTCTTTGGTGAGTGAAAAGAGGGCAAATGGGGGGGGGGAGGGAGTCATTGAGAGTTTTTGCCATATAGGGATGGCTTAGAACTCCCTGCCTTTGGAGTGGAAGTGGTCCACTGTTTGGTTCTCTGCTGTCCCTGGGATAGGAGTCTGGGTGGTCTGTCCTTATGGGCCTTACCTTGCCCCTGTCTGCAAGGTGCAGGAAAGGACCAGTGTTTTGAGGGAAAATTCCTACTGAACCTAGGAGGTTGTACCTGAAGGAAAACTTTTACTGTTTGCATAGATTTTGCTTTGTCTTCCATATTTTTAAGCACCTCTTCTGCTTTTACTCCAAACAAGCAGTCCTTATCCAAGTGTGCATCAAGTAATTTAGATTTGAAATGATCAGGGAGAGGTTGTTCCTTCAACCATGCATGTCTCCTAATGACAGATCTTGACACTGCTGCCCTGCTTGAGGCTTCTAGGGCATCACATCCACAATGTAACGAGTGTTTAGTCACTTGACACGTAGAGTGTAGTAAATCTGCTAACTCTTTCGAATTGGCACAGTCAGGAAAGGTTGCAATCTTTTGTTGTAACAGTTCCAAAGTGTGTTGTTGATATTTTAACATGTGGAACTGACAGGTGAGTGCTCTGATAGCGAAGGTTGCAGAGGTGCATATTTTTTTACCCCATTTGTTCAGAGCTCTGGAGTCCTTGCCAGAAGGAATAGGATTCTTTGCAGAACTACCCTTAGCTCCTTTTGGTCTCTGTGTAATGACATCCAGGTCTGCAGCAGGATTTCTATACAGGTATTTGTGAGAATCCAGTACTCTGTAATACCTGTCAGGTTTTCTGGGAGTAGGTGGGAGGGCATCAGGAGTTAAGCTGGATTCATGGAAGACATCATCAAACACCTCTAAGATTAGAGGAATGGCCAAGGGTCTGTGCTGGGGCAGGCCTAGAAACTCTCTTAGTCTTTTCTTAGACTGAGGGAAGTCCTGGGATTCCCAGTGGAAATGTTCCCTGAGGGTGGGAAGAGTTTCCCCAAAGGAAATATGTTCTGGTGGGAAGGCAGACAGAATGGACTCCTCTGCATCTGAATCTTTATAAGCAGTCAGAAGTTGTTGTTCCTCTTCAAAATCTGAATGATCAGACTCCTCAGAATCCTATTCTGTCAGTATTTCATGAGAAAGGTCTCTTTTCCTTTTAGAAGTTGTGGCCTGAATACCCCCGGATGAGGGTGATAAGATCCTCCGCCATTTTAAGTATTTGAGCTTGGGGTGGTTAGAGGTAGTTTTCTAGGAGAGGCCTTGCCTCTAGGCCTAACAGTATCCATTGGTCTGAAAGAAACGGTAGTCGAAGGAGAAGACATCAGTTTTTTTCTAGATTTGGTAGTGCAAAAAGCTTCCTTGGAAGCCGGTGCAGGCATCGCAGCTCCAGACCCAAACAAGGCAGAGACAACCAAAGGGTCAGAAGACCAAGAAGATTTCTGCGGCATACCGGACTCCGAAAGGGTCTCAGTAGAGGTCTGCGAAGCTATCAAATCAGGCATCAGGGGTTGCGAAGTCGCCTCACTAAATTCCGGAGGACTGACTACTTACTTAGTGGTAGAGTCATCAGAAGGCTTAGCCTTGTGTGGTCTCTCTCTATCTTTATCCTTAAGTTTTTTTCGGAATCTCTACAGATTGTTGGCTAACGGATGCCATTTCAGAATGTGAAGATGGAAGGCAAAAATAACCTGGCTACAATAACAGCTCTACGACCAATGGTTCTTACATTAAAGAGGGCACAGAACCAGCAATGGGGGACATTGGGGTCTGGGCCTAAACAAGTAATGCAGTATGAATGGAAGTCTCGGTGTGGTATTTGCTTTTCCCAGATGAGACATCTGTTAACTTTTTCGGACATCAGTTAGTGCAATAAAAAAGGATCCCCAACGGGGTACTTGGCTTTAGACGTTTTCAGCTGTAATTCAAACTCTGGTAGTGACCGACCAGCACACTTGCTAACTGCTTCTGCTATGGGCTCCACGACAAGAACGACTTATGTAATGATGTCAGCTGCCTTCCTTTATAGCAATGACAACCTGACGTCAGGCAATAAGTGTCAGCAGTCGATGCAGAAAAACATTGACTCTGGTATTTGGGTCGGCCGAGGACTACCACAGCAGGGATAACCCACAGGTGAGGACTGCAACAGTGAAACATGAAGAACATCTCTCATGCTCACACTTAAATTACATCCCACACATCCAAACACTTATGGGAAACACTGACACAGATTTCCAGCTGTCCCTTCCCCAAAATAATATGGTCATGCTGTCAGCAATCAGTGTGTCTTCATGCCCCTTTTAAAGGGGTGGTCAATAATGAAAATTAGATATTAAAACAAATGATAGCAAATGACCTAAGTAGCCAGGCTTTTGGAGTGGCCCAGGAAGTTTTCAAGGCAAGTATAAGCACTCTCACATCACTAAAGAAAACACTGATTGACCAGCTACCATGTAAGTTAACAACAATATTTAATAATGAGCAAAATGATTAAAAATATGAAACAGTAACTTCCAATAAACAAACAGAACTCAATTACCAGGAAAATGAAATCAATACTTAAGGATAGAAATCAACATTTAGAAAAACTAACTGATCTAATTGATTAGTTATAATTTTCCTCTCTGACTAAAGAACACTGTCCCTGAGCTAAACTAAATTATTACAATAGATCAAAGACAGGCTTACACTTCTTAGCAAGTCCTTTTGGGTATCCACTGGACAGTACATCTGTGAACAACTCACAACTGGCTATCAACTGACATCTATAACTGACAACGGACTTCAACAAGCTCTTTTACAGACTAGCCTATCACAAGTGTTCCAGTACTAATTTTTATTTCATATTTTGAAAATCAAAAATAGTTGTTTACTTAAGTTTCTTCTTGTCTTTCAGCTTCTGACCGTAACACATGGCAAGTGTCAACATTCCAATGACATCATCTGCAGACCAGCTGAATCTGAGACAATTTGTCTTTAGAATCTTCCGTCACAAACATGCACAGTTAGAAATGTAAAAGGACGCTGCTCAAGTCTTTAAAACATTCTGTGCAAACAGATTATAAAGCAACATCTAAGAACTTATTTATAATATCATAGCGAGTCATGCTGGCATACAATACACAGGTTAATCTAAAATTATATACAAAACCTCAGCCAGATATGCTAGTACAGTTGTGTGTCTAATTTCTTCACAGCTGGTCAGGAGAGACTGACTACAGAAAGGTTGTCAAAAGGGCATTTGTAAAGAAATTTGCAATCATCAGGTACCTTGTAGAGCCTATCTGCCATTTTTGGTGCAGAAGGCTGAGTCAGAGGCTACAGAAGCTGCAGAAAAGGTATCCAAAAGGGCAGCCAGAGCAGGAGGAGCAGACTGGAAGACTGGCTGTAGGAGTACATGGTACATTTTTTGAATATCAGCATTCTAGGACTAATCCCACAAAGTCCATGATACAGGCAGTAGTATCACCAAAGGACAGCTCTTTCAGAATGGTGTCTGAACTTAAGGAATCCTCTTCCTCTGAATTGTAGACCAAAGGGGAAGAATAGGACAAGGATTCTTGCCCAGAGTCCAGATCCTCATATGAGGAATCCAATTTTCTTGGCCTCTTGACAGGAGAAGACGACCAGGGGGTAGCAGGAACAGAGACCTCTTAAGGTGGCTTCAAGACCATCAAAGTATTAAATAAACCCTAAGTGAAATCCTGCCATTCATGCTGGGGATCCTTCAAAACAGCATGTTTTTTGTTTCTTTCTGTTAGACGTCTGCTAGAAACACCCGTAGGGGGTCAGACCCCTGACTCGACTAACTGTGGTAGGAATTTCCTCTCTCACTAAAATCTTTGGAATCCACCTCAGTCCTTCGGATATAATCATCCAAGATACAATATCAATGTCTGGTACAGATGTTTGAAAAGCCACTGAAGTACATGTGAGAATATGGATTCATACCAGCCTCCAACAGGGTCGCTGCAGAGGAATCAAAAGCAAGCACTGGATAGTCTTCAGGGCTATCATCAGCCTCTAAAAGAGATGTTTAGCGGAGGCTGGACAGCATCCAGATTGGACCGGACTATTTTGGCCTTCTTCTTGACAGACATTGTATTTATTTTATTTATTTATTTACCATTTGTTGACCAGGAAAGTCCGACTAGGTTCCACAGAGCCTGTTTTCAGTGGAGGCCTGGGGAGAAATGCTCCAGATGCATGTCTTTGGAATGTGGGAGGAAACCGGAGTACCCGGAGGAAACCCACGCGAACACAGGGAGAACATGCAAACTCCACACAGAAGGCACCCCAGCCGAGATTCGAACCAGAGAACCTCTTGCTGTGAGGCGACAACGTTAACCGCTGCACCACTGCGCCAACCTCATCAGCCTCTGGAATGAGAAGATTCTGCCACGGCACCCTGAGCCAACAACTTAAGACACTGGTTCTCAAGGTATATGGACAAAGAGGAGATACGACTACACAGGGTCTGAAACAAAAATAATACCTGGCAGATAGAACACTGCATATGATCTTGGTAAGCACCCAAACAAAAAAGATACTGGTTGTGATGGGTTTATGGGAAATATGCCTCTCACAATGACATTTTCATTTTCTGGATGACATGAACACAATACTAAACAAGAGAAAAAAACTCTTACCAGGGCACTTATCTGAAAAAAAAAAAAAGGCTTGGTAACCAACACAGCAGAAGAGAATTAAGACAGATGGACGATAATGGTGTTTGGAGTGGCAGCAAACAAGTTCTGTGTTTTGCTTCAGTATGTCACCTTTATGCCCAACCTCTTGCACTGGGAGCATGTGTGTGATAAACGGAGCCTATAAGAGCTGAAGGCTTTGGTATACTGGACGGATGTTGGGCTATCTGGCTATGTATCAATAGAAAGGAATTAAGGAACATTCTCGTCCATGGGAGTGAGAGCGTTTCTGTCTTCCAGGCCTACTTAGAAGTAAACCTGGAACATAATGCCTTTAACTGACTGTTCTGAAAGGCTCAAAAACAGATTAGTTTGAGGTGGTCCCCAAAGAAATCAATTCCTGAAGAGACGGCCAGGTACAGTCTCCATGCAAGACGACATGTCAGAACGCTGCTCAGCTTGTCTGCAGCAGTGATGGAGCTGGACGTACATTCAACTCCATAACAGCTTTCTTCTTCTTGCAGACAGAGGAAGAATTGCAGAGAAAACAATGTTCAAGATAGGAAGACCACCTCGCTAGCAGGGAGTGCATATTGAGCGAGTTGGTGAAATCTGACAAAAAATTTAGTTTCCAAGTTAAAAATTCTGGCATCTTCAAAAAGTACCAAATCCTGTACCCCATACACTAATTCTACATAAAAACGTGGACTATAACACTCAGAATTAGAATTTTATAAAGTGCTTACGGCGGTAGCGTTGTTACCTCACAGCAAGAGGTTCTCCCGTTCGATTCTCGGCTGGGCTTGGGATTGCCTTCTGTGTGGAGTCTGCATGTCCTCCCCGCAGTTGGGTAGCGTTCAAAAGACATGCATGCGTAAATGGGCGTGCCTTCGTTGAAGGTTGAACTGGCAACTCGGCATTTCGTAAAAATCTACTGCCAATCATTAGTGGACTGGAGTTCCGCTGTGGTGACCCCTTACCGGGAAAAGCCGAAAGACAAACAACTTCCGCAAAAGCACTACATCAGTAAGAATCACTAACTACATAAATATGGCAATCCCAGAAAAAAATATCTCCTATCTTAAAATTAATAGCTTTAAAGAAAAAAAGCACTTTTTCTTCACAGAGTAGTGGACTTGTCTGCCCAGCCTTAAAAGGATTGCTGGATGACCATCAATTCCACGAAGCTCACAAAACCAAAGAATTTTGGCAGTAAGAAAGCTCTAAATGCCCAACTACTTTTTAATACAACTCTACATCAGCCAATGGCAGTCTGGGCATGTGGTGCCCTAAAGCTATGAAAGCTGACCCATGTTATATCCTTGGCAAGGATATAACCCATATTACCTTAGGCTACTGCAAAAGTGATGTAAATGCTGAACATCAGGGAAGTTAGGATAGGAGAATAAGGGGGAATCCACTGAAAGAGAGCAAGAGAGAGAGACTCCCACAGCCATTTGTATCTGTGATGAATAGTTCTCAGAACTCAATTTTCTGAGAAAATTTGTTGCAGGAGATGAAAAAGAAAGCCTGGACTGTAGAATAGATTTAAAGGGTTGGGGGTGAAGGGGAATGGAGGACCTTGTAGTAGTAACAGTCATAATGCCTTTTGAAACCATCTTAGGCTCAGGGCACCTCACCCTTTCTTTTTAGAGCCCCTTAGCCATTGTCTTTTCTTTTAAATTGGCCTCAGCAGCCAAAGGGCAAAACAAGACTTCTTTGTGCAAGGGATGAAATAAAAAAATCTCAGCTTAAACACGGTTTGGAAGAAAAATCCCATAACCAAGCCAGTCTTTTCATGCATGATGCACACACCCCTATAAGCAAGCTAATCTTTTCAAGCATGATGCATACACTCCTACCCCAAGATGCAGTCAATAGACTCATAAGCACACTTGAAAAAGAATGCTTGTTCAACTGAGAGGAAGAAACTGTCAAGAAATAAATGCTTTAACCTCTGAAGGAAGGTGAACCTCTACTTTGATTCCATTCTCAAAATAAGGCAGAAAAAAGTTTTAACATATTAGCCTGGCAATACAGGATTCTGAATGGTAATGAAAACCCTAGTTATGTGCTTAACATAGCGCAGCCGCCTTTCATCCTCATCCATCTGATATGTCTGTTGGGTCCTCAAGCCATTTGCCAGACCTAACCAAGCAAATCTAGTGCTTCAGCCTCGAGTCCCTTTAAATGTTCCCTTCCCATAATCCACCTGGTTGTGAAGCTTCATCAAACTGAGTTTGCTAAACTATAGCACAGAAAATCTTACCAAGGCTCTCTGCGGAATATAGGCTCTACAGGTCCTTCAGAACTAGATACTGGAAGGGTGATTGAGGGGTGATGTTGTATCAGACAGATAAGGACTAAAGCATGTAGGATTAGACTAAGTACATAACTAATGCATCTTATTCATCTCTTACTTCTTTTCTCCCAAAGACTCTTTCCAACTGTTAGGTGAGAATCCCCAGCTACTTTTCTCTTAGGAGGCATCGTAAGAGCCCTTTAACACTGGCATTAAAGGATGCTCTAGACCTAGAAATTATGTGCAATGCTTAGCAGCTTCTTGCAAAGAAGTCCAAATAGGAGCTGCACAAATCTCATCCAAAGAAAAGTTTTTGAAAAAGGCGGAAGATGTGGCTGCAGAAATTAAAGAGTGAGCTTTTGGTCTAAACGGTAAAGGATAATTTCATAAAGTACAGTTGTGCAAAATCTTACCATAACAGTAGATGTCCTTCTCTTCACTGTGGCAGTATTTATTATTCTAGTGATCCCTTGCCAAGCTCATCCTGATGTCCAGACAGTATATGAATGCCTTTAGGTTGCTTTAAGGTACACTGTACAGCATACGTATGCTTCTTGCATAGCGATGGGCATAAGGTGATGGCTGGATGTATCATCTTCAAAACTTCTTTGTCGCCAGTCCAAACACCATCTTTTGCCTGTTAATCTGAACGCTCGATGCATTGCTGGTTCACAAAGCCATTACAAGTGCTCTGTTGGGGGTTTGTTGCCTTCCGTTTTTACTACATTGTTGCTTGTGAGGTTTCATGTCATCCAAGAAGGATAAATGCCAGTGTGAGACACAGATTCCTGAAAGACCGTCACGAACCACGTCTGTTTTGCTTTGACACTTCACACGACCGTACGTCCTGTTCTGTCAGGTCACCAAGACCCTTCATGGTATGCTTTCTTCTTTGGCGTTTTACCTTGAGAATCAATCAATGTCTTAAGCTTCTTGCTGAAGACACGATAAAGGGAACTTCCCACGCTGTGGCACAGCTGTACGTGAAGAAGGCAACCAAGAAATTTAGATTTATCTTCTGCTGTATAGCCTCTGACTAATGTCCCTCCAGAGGCAAGTGATAGCCTGGAGGTTCACCTGGCTTCATTGTAATGCGTCCAGTTCGGATGCTGGCAGAGATCTGACCTTAGCCATATCCAAGGAGACACTGCAGATGTCCGGTTTGAACATTCAGGTGGAGCTATGGCTGATAATCTCTGAGGGGTCTAGAGGTGCTCCTCAAATTTTAGTCAGAAAAGTCCCTACTACAATTACTGAATGCTGTCCATATTTTATAAGGTGGATGTCCCATTAAAGAAAAAGCAGACTAAATATATTTCCTTGGCTCCTACGGATCCACAGAGTGAATGGCAGTCTTTCACTCAGGGGTTGTTTAGTGCTTTGATGGCTTTAAAACCTCCTCAGGGAGTTTTTGTTCCAGCCCCACCTTGGTCCTCTACCCACTTAAGAGACCATCCTGTGAAGAGGAGGCAGATTCAGATGGGGAATCCTTTGCTTACTCTTCCCAGATTCCCTCTCCTTTGGATTATGATCGGAGGAACAGGAATCTACCAGTCCCGATACTCCCAGTGAAATGGAAGGACATCTTCAGAGTATGCCTCCTGCAATAAGAAATCCATCTGAACAAAGTAATCTTGCTGACTTTCGAACTCCATCTACTTGAGCAAAGAATACAAGCAAATGGGGGGTCCTTCCTGACTGCCCTGGTTCTGTGAAGAACAAACCACAATTATCTGTGCACATTTATGTTGTGAAGCAAATATTCTCCTTTTGGAGTGCCTGGGAAAGAACACCAGCAGATGTATAGGTTGGTTTAGGGTACACTGGATGCCACTTTGGAAAAAAAAATTGATGTATAAAGAGAATCAGTCTTTGTGAAAAACAGATTAGAGTCCATATATCTCAAATTCCTCATTTTATTAGTGCATCAAGGAGTAAGATTTTCCAAGAAAGGTAATGTTCAAAAAGTAGATGCTGGGCTCATAAGAGGCAACCCAAAAATGAGATCTCACAGAGGGGTGAGGGACTGGTTCTCTGACTGGTGTATGCAGCAGGAATGCACCACTAAGAAAGGCCTTACAAGATCTATGCTAGGCCAACAAATGGAAATCAAAGCCTTGATGAAAATTAGAGACTGCTGCTATTCGTTCAACAGCTGAATAGCAAGAACCTTAGGGGAAGAAAAAGAGTTCTTAAAGGAAGAGAAGAACTTGTAGAATGAATGTAGTGACAAGAGTTTATGCCACAAGCAGATGCTCAAGCAGCAACAAATGACTATTAGTTCTTGTAAATTCTATGAGCAGAAGTCTTCTGGGAGACAAAATGAATACGAACTACCAACTGAGACATTGAAGGGTTTTTGTTCATTAGTAGAAATGGAGAAGATATGTGGTTAGTTTGAGGTTGAAGAGATCCGAGTAAGATGACCCAGAGGATACAAAAGCCTGGAAGGCTCCTTGATGCGAGGCCTGAAAAGGGGGGAACAAGATTTGCCTGGGCCATTATGGAATAATGATGACAGTTGCAGCTTTGCAACTGATTGTTTTCTGTAGAAACCTGGACCATCAGAGAAAGTGGGGGATGCATAAAGGACCCTGGTTGGCCACCGTCCTACCAGAGAATTTCTTGGGGACTGCCTCTTTGGGGGAATTAGGTAAAGTAATTGCTGACATGGTTTTCACTGGGGAGGCGAAGGACAGGCAAAACAGCATGAATATCTGATTAAGAGAATGCTCATGAGGTAAGAACATGGATCTGCTGAGCCTGTCAGCAATAATGTTGACCTTAATGGGAATGTGCATTAATGTTAAGAAATGATGAGAAGCAATCGTCCATTGCCATACTCTCATAGCTTCTCTGCACAGAGGGTAGGATCCAGTTCCTCCCTTTTTGTTATGTACCAAACTAAGGTCATGTCTGTCTGGATGGGAGTCAACCCCAAAGGGAAATAGTCTTGCAGTTCCTGCAATGCTTGGAGGACTACCCTCATCTCCAGAATGCTGATGTGAAAACTGACCTCTAGATTGAACCATGTACCTTAGCCTATTTGCTATGTGACCCCCCCCCCCACCCTAAGGAGAAGGAGGCGTCTGTTGTCACTGGCTGAAGGTGGGGGCAAAAAGGGCCACCCCTGTAATAGCAGAGAGATCAACCACCACTGAAACTGACTTGCTGCAGAGGTTTATGATTCAGATGGACAACTATAGTGAGCCCTCCAGTTGTGAATACAAAAAGACCCTTGTGTGGAAAACAGCTAGGTGCACTATTAGAATAGCACATCCCATGAGGGCTAGCACTCACAAAAAAAAACTGCTGGAAAAGATGAAAACTGCAAGTCTTAATGACTAGACACTCTGGATGGAGAAAAATGGGTAAGGACCTGGTGTCCAGGTGGCACCTGATGAACTGAAAAGATGTCAGCTGCAGCTATAACTTCTCATATCAGGCTGCAATTCCTAAAGGCAGGCAAAGTTGGGGTAAGGAGTCCCTAACCTTGATAAGGGATTCCCCTCTATGTAGAAGTGAGGAGCCAGTCATCTAGATACAGGAAAACCCTGATGCCCAGCAGCCTCAAGTTTATTGCTACCATGGCTATGCACTTGGTGAGCGCCAGGGATGAGGGGCTATGTTGAGAGCAAAGGATAGGACTCTGAAATGAAAATGACTGGCCTCCAGACAGAAGCTTAGAAACCTCCTGGGCACTCCTGCAATCTTTGTTTTTTTTTTATTACTTTTTTTTAAACAAGAAACATCTTTATTACATTATCATGTATGACACAGGCAATCTTATATTTATAAAAATGAAAATAAACCATACCAACACAAATTCTGTTGCAAACATTATACATTACAAGCCATGCCAACACAACTGTAGCTGCAAATAACATTGTTGCCTCACAGCAAGAGGTTCTCCCATTCGATTCTCGGCTGGAGCGCCTTCTGTGTGGAGTCTGCATGTCCTCCCCGCGGTCGAGTGGCGTTCGAAAGACATGAGTAGAATAGGCATGCCTTTGTTGAAGGATGGGCGTCAAGCTGGCACCTCTGTGCCGTAAAAATCTACTGCCAATAATTGGTGGACCAGAGTTCCGCTGTGGCAACCTCTAACCGGGAGAAGCCGAAAGAACAACTTGTAACATATCCAGTCACTGTAAGTCAACCACTATATAGCTCATTCAAATCCTGCCTTCTTTTAAACCTCATTCCTCCGTTGCATGTATTGACCCCACATTTCCCGTTTTTTCCTAACTAATTTGCTCCTGCCCTTTTCTAAAGATACCCAATCCCAGTTATTTACCTCTGTTATCATCACTACTAGTAGTAAAGTTGGTTTAGGCTAATTTCCAGTTTCTAGTAATGGCATTTTGGGCAGCCATCATAATTAGACTCAGCAAGGACTTATTCCGTCTAGGCAATTCTGATTCTGTATCATAACTCAAAAAAAAACAATTTCCCCAGTCACACCAACTTGCTCACCCAGCATTTCCAACAGAGCAGTCTGCATTGAAACTTAAAATCTGCCAACTCATTACACTCTCCAAAAAAAATGTTCCCAGTTACCTTTCATCCACATAACACCTCCAACATTTGCTGTCTACCTGAGGAAAAATTCCTTAAATTCTGCTTGGGGTATAAAAATACCTATATAAACATTTCTAGCAAATATACTAAATCTTCTAGATTTTGTTGCATATTTGGGAAACATACATGTATCCATCCCCCATTGTTTCTTTGTGAATTGCTTATCTAATCTCTCTTCCCAATCCTTCATAACCTCCTCTTATTGATTCTTATGGTTAGTATGGAATATTTTACATGCTCTACAAGTTATTCCTTTCTTAACAGCAACTTCTGTTCTAGATTCTACTAAAAACTGTAACAGTGCTGGTCTTTCATTTATAGCCCCTATTTCTCTTTTCTCTGACATCAATCCTTGATATGGAAGGCAATCTCTAGCCTGCAGTCTAAATAAGTTCTTGGTGTCTTCTCATTCTGTTACCTTTCCCTCTCTAGTTATTTTCTCCCAATACCTTGGTTCTTTTGCAAGGTTTCTTCAAAATATTCCTGCACACTCTTGGCTATTGTCTGTATCCCTAATTGCAATCACCCCTATCAGGAGAATCTATTTTCTCCATTCCCATGCTGGCTTAGTTCTTAGAAGACCTTCTGCTAGTTTATGAATAGAATATTATGTATGATTATAATAGTTCTCCTTAAAGGTCTGCATCCCAAATCCCACTCTCTCCCTGTTACGCAAGCTACACCCCCCCATTTCATTATCTCTTTCCACTTTGATTTATAGTTTTCTGCTTCTGCTATGTATAGGAGCCTTAACTGTGTTGCTCTGAAATATCCCTTCAACTCAGGTGATCCCAATACACCCTTGTTCCATTGAAAGAATATGTTTATCCCACGTGACTCTTGCTGTCATCCCCTCCCAGATAAAATCCTTCAGCTCTTTATTAACTGCTATCCACAACTTCTCCTCTGGTTGATAAAAATATGCCAGATCAGTGTATACGACTAAAGGGACAAACATTTTAACTACTTGTATCTTACTATTGATATCCATATAACAGAGCATCCATTTTCACAGTGTTTGTATTCATTTGTTTAGTCTCTTCTCACATATCCTCAGCTGCACACCGGTATCATTTTTAATCCAAACTGTCACCTGCAAATAGAGCCATCTTTTCTGGACTATCATACCAATTATATCCTTGAATTTGAGTCCCTTATTTTCGTCACCAATGGTTCTAAATACAATGCAAATGAGAAATGAGAGATTATTAGAGAGGATCCCAATCATTTTAATTGTTGCCTCCTATCCTTCATATATCCTCCTGACCAACCTTTTAATTTCATCAGGGGAATTTAAATGCATCCATTGCTCTGCTCATAAAATCCCAGCTTACTCTGTCAAATGCTTTCTCTGCATCAAGACCCACCAGCAGCAGTGGCATTTTTCTTAAATCCTGCTTCCCTCTGGATCATCACTGTTCTGTTTATGTTGCCAAATGTTTGCCTCCTCCAAAAAACACAATGATCCACATCAATTTTGACATAACTTTTGCCATTCTTTGACCAATTATAGACATGAACACTTCATAATCATGGTTTAGTACTGAAATGGGCCTGTATGAAGCTGGATCTGATAGATCTTTCCCCTCTTTAGATATTACAGCTACTACAGCTTTCTTCCAGGATGTTGGCAGTTCTCCTCCTCTTAAAATACTGTTAAACAAAACCTTCCAGCTCCTCACCAGTTTTTTTCACTCCTAGGTTCCAAACCTCCACAGGAATACCAACTATTCCTCTAAACTTTCCTGTAGATTGGTTCTACAGCCCCATTTTTATCTCAACTCCTGCTAGCCTGTTAGTAACTGAGCCTCCTCTACCTCTAATCTTGGCATATTTAATTCTCCCATAAATATTGCCATTTGTACCTTTTCTTGATTTCCATATTTCTCTGCTTTATACAGACTTTCATAGAATTTCTGAAATACTTCTACAGATCCCTTATTATCTTCCTTGTTATAGAGCCCTTAAGCTTGGTGACAGCCCCCTTTCTACTTTCTATTTCCTGAGTCATTGTGTTAACAGTTTTTGTATTCTAGCATTATTATCCAAAAAGTTGCTTAACAGCAATATTTTTAAACTCAAGCATGCTGAGGTAATCTCTTATTTGCTGTTTAGCATTCTGCAGCGCTTTTCTTGTTCAGTGAAATTCTCCCTATTTTGCAATATTTTTAACATTTGTCAGTTCCTCTAAATAATATTTGTTACTTTTTAACCATATCTCCCCTTTTATTTCCACCCTATTTTTAAACTCCACTTTAATATTATCATTCCACTCCCTAGCTATATTTTAGAAGAAAATTTTGCCTTCTCTAATAGCTCCCGAATATTTTCCATAACCCATTCCTTAAAATCCTTTCTTTTCAATGGGTAGATGGGAAAGCGCCAGTATCTCATTTTAATTTCAGTATCCTAAGTTTTTATTTTAGTTATTACTGGCACATGATCTGAAATAATTACTGAGTGCATATCAAGCCTTTCAATTAAATGCACATATTCCTTTGAAATGTAAATTCTGTCTAACATAGCCCAGTTTTATCATATGGAATAATATGTAAATTCACTCGGAACTCCTAGTACTGAATTCACATCTTCCATGCCAAATATTTTAATAAATGTCTTTGAAAATCTACCCTCCTTTATTATATTTTACCTTCTTGCCCCCCAGACACATCTTCACTACTGCAAATCAAATTCCAGTCCCCACCTATAAGTAAAATTCCTTGCTGAAAAAGCTCCATTATAGCAGTTTTCAGTGAAATATAAATACATGCCAGTGAAATCCTCCTCCCTCACCAGTAGCCCCTTAGTACTAAAATCTACCATTATTGTCTTTTTTATCCTCTTTTATTACTACTGGAGCTCTTCTTGCAATTAAATACAAGTACTCCTCTCTTCATTTGTGCCAGATATTCTGCTGAATAACCACCTGAAAACATATCTTTATCAAATTCACATGTTCAGTTATCTCCAAGCATGTTTCCTGTAACATAGCTATTTGCGCACTACATTTCTAATACAGTTCACTATTCTTTCTTTTTTTGTTTTTATCTGTGAAATCATTCACCTTTAAAGACATTATAGAAAGCATCATATTCTTGAGAAATTACTCCCATCCTTTATGTACATCTTTTTTGTTAAATGTCTAGTTCCAGCTTTTGTGTTACGTGTATGTACTGTTTGGCAGGTTAATCCTTTATGCAGTTGTTTTTCAGCATCTCCATTTGAGCCCGTGTCAAATCTTACAAAACGTTTTGTTTTATTGAAATCCCTCAAACAAAATTACACTCACATGCCAAATACCCACCTAAACCCTATTATCTTAAAAATAACACACAAAACTATACACATCTTCAAACACTGAAGGTTTACTCTCCTAATAGGAACAAATTTTCCAAACTGACACACACCGCACCGACACAAGCTAACCTAAAAGAAAGGTTATCCATGCTAAGATGCATGGTACACAGCCTATGGTTCAATTAAGTGCGGTCTGGTTTTTGTCTTATCTTTATAGCACTCTCAGCTGGGAAAACACTTGAATGCTTTCAGAAAAGATTTTCTCTAAGCCATTTCTCTATCAGATTGACTGCTAGAGACATCAGAACCAGACACAAAACTGCTTACCAGAAAAAAAGCCTTACAATATTCAAAATTCTTTTTCATTTACTTGTTTCCTCTTAAAACCTACTAGATGAAGCTAAAAACTTTAACCCAGTCATTACTCTATGCAAAAATGAGAAAAAAAGTGCAGTATTTTTTTCTTTTGTCATTTTCTTTTAACCAGATTTTTTTTACAGAGCAGTCCCTACATTTTTTTCCCTTCTCCTTGTTCAGTTTTAAGAAAAAAAAAACAGGAGCATCTATTTACATTAGTATCCCTATTACACTTAATTGAAAAAAAAAAACTTTGTAACATTCAAAGAAAATCACGCACCATTTAAATAGTACTATTAAGAATACATTTGTTTTACTTAGTTAACTTTCCCTATTTTCTTCCCCTCTTCTGAGTATTTTTCTGACCATTAATAACATGAAGTAAGGTATACGCTTTAGAGTCCCCTAAACATTTAGCAAAGTCCCAAAATAGCCAAGATTTTCATTCTATCCATGTAGATCTCCATCTCATAAACCCTGTTTCTGCTTAATTTCAAATAGTCTTGATTCTTCTAGTCAACTCTTGTGCTTTTTTCCCCTCTCTCAAGCATTTTCCGTCGAAACAATGGAAAAGGCTTTAATGGCCTAGTCTCTCTGTGATCTTTATTATTAGAACAAGAAGTAGAATTTCCTTGTTTCACAGCTCACTTTTTGTTGGACAAACTTTTGTATTTCTTCCTTAGCATGTACTTCATCAAAAATAATTGTGTTCCTCCAAGGAAAAATAAGGTAGCTGGGTAGAGCAGTCTGAATCTCACTGCTGCTTTTTGACATTCCCTGAATAATAAATTTACCCACTGTACACCAGGCAGAAGAGAAGTAATCATTCTCACCAAACACTCTGCTGTCTCCCACTTTTAGTAAATTGCCCTTCTCCCACAGTTTTGTCAGAATCAACTCATTCAGCTGGTAAGACTGAATCTTTATCTTTACTATTAAAGGTCTAGGTTGTTTTAGCATATTCAGGTTTAGAGCATACACACAATGTGCCCTTTCAATTAACAATTCCTACTGTGAAATACCAGTCCAGTTGCTTATCTGTGCTCTATGCTCCAATTCTATTTACTCTTCTTGTGCAGTTTCATATTCAAGCAGCCTTTTCTTCATTTCAACCTCAGTTTTAGAGTTTTATCACCTTATCTGAATATCTGTTTAAAGCTTTTTCCATTTTACCAGCATTTTGTTTGAGTTGATATATGCCATCAGTGTTTCATTTATTTCAGTCAAGTCAGTGTGCAGTTGCCTTATACTTTCCTTTAGGTTATTGGAAGTCAGGTCTGGGCTTGTACTGCTTTTTGCTAAACAGCTACAGTACTTTTCCAAGTCAGTACTTTTTCGTCATCTTTTGTAACAGATATTCCTCATGTCCTCTGTATTTCTTTTTTCCTACCATCCAGGCAGTGCTCTTAGTCAGCCAGTTACTGAAATTAACTCAGAAATCTAGGTCCACTGTCTTTCTCTGCTAAGTTTCTGTTTTTTACACTGGAAGAACTAGAATTAAGCTGTTACTCCATGTGCAGAAATCTTGGAAGTCTGGCACTCCTGCAATCTTGATGCAGAGATAAGCATCCTGGAGTTCGTTACAGCACAATCCAATCATTCAGCTGTAGAAAAATCAAGATTGCTTGTACGTGACCATCCCAAAGTGGGTCTCTCTCACATACTGGAGAACTTTGTTTAGATTAAAAATGAGCTTGAGGTCCTTATTTTTCTTTGGAACTAAAAAGAACCTTAACAGCTTGACCCTATCTGGTCTAAGTGGGACAACTTCAATGGCTTTTTCCTGAAAAAGTGTATTTCTCTTCTGGCTGCATCTGGATGGTGGGGCAGAACATCTGGAAGTGGGCATTTCAGAAGAGGAAGGTATGGGAAAAGGGTATGTAATAGCCTCTAGATATTAACCCCCTTATCCAGGAACCTTGTGTGATATCCATCAATGCAAAATGATGGAGGGATAGGTGGCATCTAACGGCCTTCAGAGGGGAGCAGTGAAGCAACCCTTCAGGGACTGTGAGGCTGTTTGCCAGAGAAAGACCCTCAATGTCCATGGTTCTGCTGACCTCCACAATTTTTGGGTATGCTTTTGTTTAAACAGCCACCTTTGCCATGACTACCCTTGTTGAGGTGGACATAAAGGTTTGATGCCACAGTCTTCTAAACCTTAGGAACTTGGACTCCCTTTTGCTTCCTGCTATAAAACTGTTGGGGGGAGGGTCAAACATAACATGCAAGGTAAACAGTGTTTACCATCCTGTTTGCACCTCTGCAGTCTCTCTAATAGATGGACCAAACAAAGATGATCCATCATAAGGTCAATTGGCAAAAGATGCCTTGAAATGCTCATCAAAATCACAGAGATGAAGCCAGGCTTGTTGACACATGGTGATGCCAATGCCCACCACTCTTGCTGCACTACTAGCTGACTTATGTAAAACCCACATGGTCAGACTAGTAATACTAAATGCAGTATCCAGAGTGGCCTCTAGCAGTTTTCCAGAGTAACTACTGGGCAACCTTGTCAGACAGACAAAAGATTATTATGCTAGATCCCTCTGAAATCAGTTTCAAGTGAGACATCATTCAAAGCCCTCAGTGCAAAGAAGGTTGAAACGTATACCAAGTTTCCCTATTTTGTTTATTGCCCTAGGTTCCTTGTTTGACTGATGGATAGTGGCTGTTATCCATCAGCCTTTCTTGGTTGCTGCTGCCACAACAATGGAATACACCAATGGATTCTTAAACCAAAATGGTTTATCCTTGGAGGGCCGAAACATTTATATTTTCAGAAGAATCAGGCTGTTGTCATGCCCCCAGCAACCATGTCTATGAAATGATCTTCTGGGAGGACCACCCAAGAGGTTGAGGGAGACTAAATGTATGTCTCAAAAAGGACCCATTCATCCTAAGAGGTGGATGTGTAGGCCAATTTACCCTCTGGTGCATGAGGTCTAAGTTGAAGTCCTACTGAGGGGACTGTGCGGATCCCAGTCTATCCTCAGTCAACATCTTAAACGACTGACTCATCCTGGAAGCATGTAACAGTCAAAAATCACTATAAACACAAAAATCAGAGTAACAACCCACAAACACAATACACAAGCCCCAAAAAATAATTTTTATTAGAAAATGTGAACCTTTGTGCTAGAAAAGCAATTTTTTTTGCAAACACGAAAGAGAAAAAAAATCTTTAAAGAAACATAAGTGACAGTCTGTAAAAAAAAAAAAAAACACTTTTCCTAGGCAAAATAATAATTAATTAAATCACACAAAATATTTTTAGAACTTTTGTAAAAGCGGAAGGATCTCCCCAGAAAGGTACTTGTATGCCCAGCCTTGAAGGATTACTAGCAGACAGTCACACCTCCACAAAGCCCAAAGAGGAAGTGTACTGCAGTGGCAGGAAAGTTCTGAAGCTTTTTGGCACCCAAACTGCCTATTTGTGGCTCTCTGAGACCCTGGCAGTAAGGGTGTATGGAAGAAGCCATGAAGCTTTGAAGACAACATAAAACTGAAATAGCTTAGGTTACTGCAACAGTGATCTAATGTTGAACATCCACAGTTTATTGAGCTCAACAGATAGGTAAGCGTACCCCACAACAGCTATCACTGTATTTTGCTTAATAATTTCATGCTCTCCATATGTCTTATGTCTACTCTTTCTGACAATTTCTCATTTAAACCCACATTTTCAGGTATAGCCTGTACCTAATGCCATAACAAAACCTGATTTTCAAGGTCTGGGACATAATTATGTATTTGTACTAAATGCTTGACTACAATATGTAGCATTACCATTTATTCCATTTTTAAATGCTAATCTCAATTTCTAGAGCCCCAACTATGAGGGCTTTTGCTGTTAAATATATTGATCAGAAGTTAAACAGCAGAAGCAGAATCCAGTGTCCTCCTATTCACACCAAGTAAAACAAGATACTTCAAGCCACAATTTCTAATGGCACAAGAGGTACAAATGCTCCAGCAATGCACTCTGATGAAGAAAACATGTATAAAAGGTTTTGGTAGCTGACCAAAACTATTTCTGAATCAATACAGAGCATGGACTTCACTTTGTGTAGCTATAAACTGAGCCTTCAGACTTTTTCAATTCTTTTGATGCAACAATGTTAATATGCATTCTATGAAAAGGTAGTGAAAGAAATCGAAACAAACTAAAATAAAAACCCTGCAAGAAAAAAAGTAATTTTTGACATTTTGCCTTTTGCTTATTCAAAGTCAGCCAGCATACATTTTTAAAATGCATACATTCTTATATCCTGTACATGAAATACTGCAGGACACAGCAGCATCTACTAGCAGTGGTAACACAATCTGGATATTTGCTTTTAATACAACAGATGGCCTTAGTTCTTGTAACACTGCCACTACCTCCTGTTTATCAACTCCTTCATACAGTGATCCCTCTGGCAGCTTAGCTATACAAGGTTCAGCTACGAAGCTTTATTTTAATTAGCAACCTGAACAGTAACAACTGGGACAGAAATCATAGCCTCTAGAAGCACAATGACACATTTTGGGGACTTGGAATTGATTGTTTAGTTAGCTCCAATTTCTATTTAAATGATAAATCATATCAGTGAGTACTTCATGTTACTGTTTAATATAGTTTTGTTGGTTTCTGGAGGCTTGGCACAATTCTGTCAAATTGGCAGTATGCTCAAAAGATGAAACAGAACATGTATATAGGTCCGTAAATGATTAACTCCACACCATACTGTTAAGGCTTTTAATGGGCAACTTTGTTGTTTTGCAATTTTTACTTTCTATTTAACACCGAATTGTCATGTCATACAAGATGAATCAAGTAAACCAAGACATTAATGACACACTTCCTCAACTACAGAATTGTATAATGCTCTCTGAAGTGTCACAGATCATCCTGCAAAATCACAGCACCATAAAGACACACCAGTGCTTTAAAAGCAACACACTTATCTACTTAACTCGTCTTCTTCTGTTTTAAATACACTGTTTCAGTCTAAAGGTGCGACAAAAGACAGGTCCCTACTATTGCAGGGTGTCTGACTGGGGTTCTGCCATATGCCATTATTTGAGCAAAAAGCTGAGTAAATGTCTGCAAAATTGTACACAACTGAACTACATAGTGACTCACACAAAGCTGCATTTTTTGTTGCCATTTAGTCCAATAATAAACTGTTCTAAAAGCAATCTTCAAACCTGACTACTACGGGAAGCAGCACTGATAAGTTTTAATATTTTATGATTTTATACTTTCTGTTGCACAGTTTTGTGCCCGGACTTCTTATACCATTTTCAGCCCGCTTACACTTTTATCTGAGTCCTTCTTATCAGTGATTGGTTTCCTTTCCTGTATATATGCATCGAGGAATCAAACAGAGCTGCCCATTTCATTTCTTTAGATAAAAACTGGATTTTATATTAGGAAAACCAGTCTGCGCCTCACTCTTTCTGGGCATGGTTTACTACGCAGATGTTATTTTGTTAGCTAGGGATAAACACTTCATGCAAACAGTCCTGCATTACTTATAATCATCTCTGAGTAAGGCAGGCATTCACCTGAATTTAACCAAGTGTGCAGGGTTCAGTGATAATAGGGTTTTCTTCCATACTTAAGCAAAACACCAATACTATCGCACGGCGCACGGGCGGCCAACCAACCTTGTAAAGCACAAAACATGGTTTTGTCCTTTTTGTGCTCTGGAATAATGGTGATACCATCTGTTTTCTTCCATACTTACCAACTTTGGCATTACATTTGGTGCCTGGGATACAGTTTTATGAGGCGGGAAGGCTAGACATAACATGATTAAGGCTCTTGCCAAGCATGGACACCTTTTCATGTCTCCTCTGAAAGGTTTCTGTTACATAGTTCATAGGTTGGTACTACGCTATCAGCCCTAGGGCCTATACAAGCCTAGCCATAACAATTCCCTAGCTATTTCTTCCCACACTATTTACTTCCCTGGACCCCTGTCTAACAGGGTGACTGACGTGATCCCCAGGGTGAATTTCCTTTCTCCCATCCAATCGTCAAGGTTCCTTTTGAAGAGGGCCAAAGAGGCAATATGCTTGACATGTATGGGTAATCTATTCCAGAGTCTAAGAGTCTCTGGGTCAGGAACCTATCCCTCCAGCATGTTTTGTTTATTGTGATGACAAGGTTAGGATCCATGGAGCGTGTGGCTCTGAGGGATTGGGATTTCTTTAAGTGTAGCATGTCCAACAGCTCTGGGTTTGACATGGCCTTGTATGTTAAGCAGAGATCGCCTCTGAGTAGACGATATGCGACAGAGTATAGCTTGGAGTTTTTTAAGGCGGTCAGCATAGGGCATCTGCTTTAGGCCTGTGATTCTTTTAGTGAGGTATTTCTACGGCCTTTCCAGTTGTTGCAGATGTCTTAAGAGGTACATACCAAACGGGGCATTGTATTCTATAATGGGTCTAATGAGGGATGAGTACAGTGGGACAATGACCTCCTTTTTTCTGGATGAAAAGCCCTTAGTGATGAGGTGTGCCACATAGAAGGATTTCCCGACTGTTGTGGCGATGTGGTTATCGAAGGTGAGACCACTGTCCATCTGTGTCCCTAAGTCTCTTATCACATTTTCGGTGTTTAGTGTACTGCCACCTATATGGTAATTCACGGATACATGTTTTTTCCCAAAGGGGATAACTATACATTTCTTGGCATTGAGATTGAGCCCATGGCTCTGGCACCAAGCATCTGTTTCTGTAAGGCCCTTTTGTAGAGTATCCACATCATTTGGGGATTCAATAATGGCTCCCAGTTTGCAGTCATCTGCAAACTTTGTTAGCCAGAGTCCCTTAGCGTTGGCCTGTGCTTCAGAAAAGTAGATGCCAAACAAGAGCGGTCCCAGGACTGAACCCTGAGGTACTCCACTTGTCACTTGTCTGGAGCTGGATTTGGAGTCGGCTACTTTTACAGTGTGGGTTCCATCAGTAAGCCAGTTAGCAACCCATTGGGTGACGCATGGATCAATGCCCAGCTCAATAAGTTTATCTATGATTCCAGAGTGGGGGATGGTGTCAAAGGCCTTGGCAAGGTCTAGATAGGCTGTGTGGACCCACCTTACCCTTGTCCATGGCTCTGGAGACTGATGATTGGCCCTTCACAAACCCAAACTGGGTGGGGTCCAGTGTTTGAAGGTTGTCAATGTCTTTGTTTATAAGTTCCATGATAATAATGCTCCATGGCCTTGCAGATAAGGCTTGTCAGACTGATGGGACGGTAGTTTCTGGGATCCAAGGTGGATCCCCCTTGTGGAGTGGGATAACTGTAGCTCTGCGCCACTCAGTGGGCATGAAACCTGAGGTGAGGCTATAATTAAACATGACACTTAGTATTGTAGTTCATGTAGTACACAGCCCGGGATGTTATCTGGTCCCATGGATGCTGTATTCTTAGCTTTTGAGAGTGCGTTTTTTACCTGTGTGGCCATTACTACCGGAATTTGGCAATCTTCCGGTATTGAGATGGGCCATTTAGGGGGTGAGAGGGGGGTGAAGTTGGCACTGAATCGATCTGCAAGGATATTGGCAATATCCTTGGGATCAGTATATTTAATGCCATTCTGTTTTAGTTCAGAGCAGATCTGAGCATTGCCATTTAGATTCTTGACAGTTATAGAATGCCTTGTGGTTGTCTTTGGAATCTTTGGCAATTTTATTTTCATAAC